>NW_027395979.1:55328-408494 GCF_047715735.1 Aspergillus multicolor | reverse complement strand
AAGAATATAATACTTATATAAAAAAAATTATACAAGTATTAATAAAAGCAGGACTTATAATAAATATTAATAAATATATATTTAATATAAACAAGATTGAATACCTGGGTATAAAGTATATACTAGAAGAATAAAAAATTAAGTAAGAAATAATAAAAAAAATCTTAAATTATTTTATATTAATAAATAAAAAAAAGTTAAAAAATTCCTAAAACTTTTAAAATATATATAAAAATACTTATTTACCTACACGCGGGACAAATATAAGTATTTTTTTAACTTTTTTTTTAATATTTTATATTACTTTTTCTTACTTTTATCCCTATATAAAGGGTTTATTATTTTATAATAATTAGGTAAGTAGTTATGTGTCCCGCGTGTAGGTAAATAAGTATTTTTATATGTATTTTAAAAAAAAAAGTTAAAAAAAATACTTATATTACAGCCTTATAACCTAAAACTATAATACTATATAAAAATAAATATATTTAAAGAAGCCATAGGGATAGTCCTTAAATAAATAAATAAAAATAAAAAGTTATAACTAGTTATATTTTTTTATGATAAATAATAAATACTAAATAAAGGTATAATACTTATAATTAAGAAGTATTAGTAATTATAAAAGGATTTAAAAAATAAAAATATTATTTTTAAGGAGTAAAATATAAAGTTATTATTTAAATTAATTATAAAAACTTAATAAATAATAAATTAAATAGGCTTAACAGTTATTATAATATAACTTTTAAGTATATTAATAAAAAAAAATATTACCGCGGACGCGCTAAGCCGGAGACTAAATTATATAATTAAAGTTAAAAACCCTAAAATAAATATTTTTTATAAAAATAAAAATATTCTTAAATTTAATTAGGATGCCGAGCTAGCTGCTATATATATAATTAATAATTATAAGTTCCTAGTATAACTTAAAAAGGAATAATAAAATAATAAATAGCTTTAAGTATAAAATTAGGGAGCTTATTATAAAAAAAAAGTAATAAATTACTTTTATAAAATAAATTAATTATAATACCTTAAAGCATGGTTTAAAAAGTAATTAAATTACATTATAACTTATTATTAAAAGGACATCAAGAAATTAAGAAAATAATAAAAAAAATTTAACAAGTATACTTTTTTTAAGAATGCATTAACAGGTTTAAGACTATATTATAAAGTATAATAAATATAATTAAAATAAGCTATTTTAATATTAATTATATAAAAAAATATAAATACTAGATATTCCTGTAAAATCTTAGGAAAGTATTACTATTAATTTTATTATAGGGCTATTATTATTTAAGGATTTTATTATAGGACTTACCTATATTAATATAGTTATTATTATATATAAACTTATAAAATATATAATTATTAAACTAGTTATAAAAAATCTTACTGCAGAGAAACTAGCACTGTTAATACTGTAAAAAGTATTTATTTAAATTAAATTATTAAAAAAATTTATATTTAATAAAAACAAGCTATTCATGTTTAAGTTCTAGGAAATAATTATAAAAGCATGCAGAATAAGTTAAGACATGTTAACTATAAATTATTAATAAATAAATAAATAAATAAATAAATAAATAAAAAGGATAATATAGTTAATTAAGTACTACTTATAATATTACCTTAACTAAAACCAGGATAATTAGGTTAAAATACTATTAATAATATAATTTACTATTAATAATATAAAAAATACTATTATAAATATCTTGCCTTATTATATAAACCTAGAAAGAAACCCAAGAATAATATAAATATTATTACTAGCTAAAAAATAATTAAAATTAGCCTTAATGCAAGTTAAGTACTTAAATATATTATATAAATTACTTATATAAGATATTAGGTAGGCTAAGGAAAAGATAAAATTTTATTATAATAAAAAGTATAAGGACATGCCACTTTTAAAAAAGGGAAAAAAAGTTTATTTTTTATAATAAATAATAAAAAAGAAAAATTTTAATATTAAGAGTAAATAACTAAGTAATAAACTTAATATAGTAAAATATAGGCTATTTAAAATTAAAAAAAAACTTGCTAATAATAACTATAATTTATTATTACTAGTATAAATATAAGTATACCTAGTGTTTTATATCTTATTACTAGAACCAACGCTAAATCCAGAGAATAATTAAAATAAAGTAATTAATATTAATAAAAAATATAAAGTTAAATAAATCCTAAATTAATAAATATGTAAGGGTTAGATTTAGTACTTTATTTACTAAAAGGGCTACTTATTAAAAAATAATTTATAAAAACTAGTCAGGCATATTCACTGCCCTAAAAAGATCTAGAAATTTTAGCAAGAAAATAGTTAAAAAAAAGTTATTAAATAAAGGCATGAAAAAAGCCTCCGCAGCATGGATACTATTAAAGAAATCTTGTGTAAAAGAGTTCTTGCTACTTACCATAATAATTAATTAACTCTATTTTACTACCTTTTTAATTTTCTTTTATTTCCGCTTTTTTTCTTTAAGCCTTTTAAGCTCCTTTATTTCTTTTATATTATAAGTAATAAAGTTGCCAGCACGCTTACACAGAAGATTATCTTATTTTTAAAGTTAATTTATTTAGGTATTTAATTTTACTAGTTTTATTATTATTATTATAATTTTTAAATACTTTTTTTATTCCTAAAGTCTTATTTTATTTTATATTATAATTAAATAATACTAGTTTATATCCAAGAATATTAGCTCTGCTGTAATCTATTTTTAGCAAGTATTAATATACTTTTTATAATAGCTTAAATTATCTGCTTTTATATAAGCTTTATTTAGCTTAATATATTACTTGCAAGGGGAAACTATTTTAAACCCCTTTTTTATAATATAATTATAAAGTTTTTATTTTTTATTTATTAATAAAAAAGGCATCGCAAGTTAGTGCTAAAATATAAAAAAAAGGATTTAGGTAACATGTAAAACTTACTTACAGGCACTAAGTTACTTAAAAAATCTTTAAAAATAAAAAACCTAAAAAAGGGGGATTATTAAAAAATATAGCTAGCGCGGATTAATATTAGCTAATAAATTTATTATAATAATATAGTATAACTAGTTATTATATTAGGAACTAAAGTTACTAATTATTTATATTAATTATAATAATATAGTAATATTAATATAATAACTCCTTGGCTGTTATATTAATTAAAGTAAAGTAATATAATAAATTTAACTAAATATACTTGTTAAAGCAAAACACTATAATTAATTTATTAAGTATTATATATTTAAAAAACTATTTTTATAATATTAAATAATTTTAATTATTATTTATTATTTTTAAAAACTAAGCTATCTTACCTTTTAATTTTTATTTAGTTTTTTATATAAGCTCTTTAACCTTAAGACTTGTACCTTCTACTCTTGCACACAGAATATCCTTAAATCCCACTGGTTTAAGATGGATCAACAGGCTTTATCTAACAATAAGCTCTTTAACCTTAAGACTTGTACCTTTTACTCTTACACACAGAATATTCTTAAATCCCACCAGTTTAAGACGGATTGGCAGGCTTTATCTGACATATTTATTATTTTTAAAAACTAAGCTGCCCTATTTTTTAGTTTTTATTTAATTTTTTATATAAGCTTTTTAACCTTAAGACTTATACCTTCTACTCTTACACACAGAATATCCTTAAATCCCACTGGTTTAAGACAGATTGGCAGGCTTTATCTAATAATATTCCTTTCACAAGCTTTTAATAATAAGATTTACTACTTTAGGAAATTTACTAGCTAACTTAGGTTAAGTTATAAGTTAAATAATAAAGTTTACTTTTTTATATTTTATTATAATTTTTAATATAATATATTAATGATTTTCTTTATTTCCAGCCTTAGTAGCTATTAAATTTACTTTAATAAATAATATATTGATTGTTTTAACTTATATTTAAGGGTCCTAATTGCCTTACCCCTAAATAATTAATATATAAAAAGAATACATGTGGTAATAAATAACGTATATATACTTAATAAGTACTTTCTTTTAAATTAACTAATAATTAATCATAAACATGCCATGATTATATTACTACTACTTTTATTAATATTTTGAAATTAAAAAAGGTTATTAATTAAATACTAGACATGTGCTATTAAATATAATAATATTATAAATATTAAAAATGCTGGCAGTTGCCCTGTGGTAATTACTAAAATAAGAATAAAAAATTATATTACTTTGAGGCCTTTTATTAAGGCCTTTAATAAGATTTATTTAGCTGCCAGGGTGGGGATAGCAAAGTTATTAAGCTAATTAAGACCTTTATTACCTAAATCAACAGTTGCGCCTAAGGCATCGATTCCATCGACATCCCTGTTAAGCATCTCGACAGGGGTGAAGCCACACCTGGGTACGCAAAAGTCTTTTTTTAAAAGGTATATATAGTTAAGTAAAATATAAAAAATATTATTTTATTTAGACGAGAAAGAATATGATTTTATCTCATTATTAATATCCTTATTAGCTAGCCAAAAGTTAATACCTTAGGTATAAATATTAATATAAATAATAAAGGCCTTAATTAATTTGATAATTTTATTATCCCTACCTTGATAATCATATAAATCTTATTAAAGGTCTTGATAAAAAGCCTTTAAATAATATTTTTTCTTTAAATTCCTACTCTAGTAGTTACCTCTTGGCAACTACCAGTATCGTGAATATAAGAGTTTTGTGCTAGGGTCACGTGACCCCATAAGACTTTTTACCAAAAGACCACATAAACCGCAAGATACCTTGCGGTTTCCCTAGAACCTATTAAGTAGTCTAACTGGGGCCTTGTAAGCTTCAGGCATCACATGCCTACCAGGCCTTACAGTGAATATCCATGGCGTTATCATACTAGGGCCTTTAAACCTTATCTATATAAAGGATAAATTTCCTAGCTAAGGGGATTTTAAGTAATTCTTCAATATTTAATTTAAGCATTTTTATCATTTACAACCCTTTATTATATCTTTATTGTAATCAAATAACCCCAGCCAAGTTGGCCTTACCCTTATAAGCCTATATATATAATAAAAATCTAGTATTTCTTCAAATTAATGATTAACATAAGCTATTTATAAATAAATGAATTTTATTTTTACTTACCTTATAACTTAGGGACAGCCCTCCAAGTATTTGGCTATTTAAATTACTAAGAGAATTAAAAAATCTACTAGCTCCGCCCGCGGCGCTGCGCGGCGCTGCGCGCCGCCGCCTACCGCTCGTTATCTGTTCACTTCCCAGTTCCTATGTACGGCATGCGAGACCTGCACGTATAGCAATTAACATTCTGTGGTCACTACGGTGTACAGCAGCGACAACGTACGCGCTACAGTGGCTCCACAACACCTGCTCATCTAAACCACCACTCTCTCCTCGAGTTAATCCCTGGGTTCCCTCCCAGAGCGCACCTCCAGCTTGGAGGTAGCGTTCCTCAATATGGTATACGATTGGGAAGGGAAGCGTGAAATATGCTACCAGATGTATATTAGAGATAGGAAAGCCCTTGAGGAAATCATGGAATACATGAGGGATGTGTATCAATTTTCTCCGAGGTACGGTTCCCGGACCGGGTTTGAATGATGTTGACCTTCCAGTAAACGTGCCTTTCAAACCCAGTTCAAGCGATGGGGGTTTCCTTCAAAACAGAATCCAGCGCATAAGAACGTGCAACTTGTTACTCGCGTCAAGCAACTATGGGAGACAAATACCACTCAGCGAGACATGCTTCGAATTCTCAACGAAGAAGGCTTTCACATCAAAGAACGCGAATTAATGCGAGTGCGAGCCAAAAATCGTTGGCTACTCCGAGTCCCCAACGGGACTAAAGCACGACAAATTGCAAGTCACCTACCCGAAGAGGATGGCCTTCTAGCACTACAACAAGAGGTATACAAAAGTCCGGAGTCCTACCCCGAAGCAGAACCCCAGACTACAGTTCCAAGTGACACGTTATCACCTGAAGTTATAGCAAAGCGCAAGGAGAGGCTTGATCGATTAAAAACAGAGAGTGCTGAGCGTTGGGCTGCCAGAAAACGTCGTCGACGTACAAGGGGTTGGGCTGGGCTACCTGCTGACCCCCCGGGACCCCCACGTTTCCCGTCTGAGACTACCATCGACGAAAGCAAAAAGTACTTGGACCTTGATAATGCTGGATACCGCCAGATCAGAGACCAGTTCCAAAGCATTTGTGAAAAGGCAGGCTTCATCAAGAAAACTATTGCCGGACCCGAGAAGTGGCAAGAGGCAAAGAATACACTGATAGCAGAATCAGAACATCTTCAGCGTGTTTTCTGGAATGATCCCAGTCAACTCGAAGCCAAGTCTCTTGCCCTTGACGTTGTTTGCACGGACGTCACTAAAAGAATGAGGACGTTAGAAAGGCGCATGACCATTGCCGAGGCTAAGAATGCGCTTGGGATTAACCCAGAAGAGAGCCGGCAAGTTCGCAACGCATTCTACAATACATTAAAAAGTGACCATTTCACGAGCAAGTTGGAAGCCGGTGATGAACATTGGAAAGAGCTCAAAGAACAGTGGATTCAAGGGTCTGAGCTACTCCAACGTATTCTTGCGCCTGGGCCAGTGGACCCCGCGCATGCTACAAAATCGAGGGCACTGGAAGTATTGTGTCGTGATGTTATGAAACGCCTCCGAGATGATCAAACAAAGAGAGACACGTCCCGTAGGCGAACCCTTCATCATCGCGCACCCGAACATCCTCAGCCCGTTGGTCCATTTGACAATGAGATATCGAATGGCATCAGCACTCTTGCTTCGCAGGCTCTTGCCAGTGCACCTATCACATCTAGTGACCTAGGTGATCTGCAAATCGATCCTTCGCTTCTGCAGGCGGCAAATAATACATTTACCACGCCTGAAATGCCCCAGTACGAGCATGGGGTGATGGATCCCATGCCGACATGACAGGCGGTCAGTGAGCAGCTCCGAGAGTTATATGCATACGGATTCCAGACCCTGGGTGGATAAGTTGTCAGCTAAGTCAATCATTGAGCTACGGCAGCTGGTTACTGCCAAGTTTACCGGTACGGTTGTCGTCAAAGTTGAAACCCTTGACCGAGATACGAATGGAACAGTATCATATAAGGACAAGCTGTCTGACCCACATTCAAGGGCAAAAAGCTTCATTTGCTTTTTATGAGCCAAGAATAGCTATGCATCCTCTACATCAACCACTACATATTGCAAATTGAAACATAAGAGCATAACAGCTCGTAATTCTTCAGATACCCATCTGCCTGCGCGTTTGTAATAAAGTGCCCTTTACAAGATTTGTCTCCTCATTGCTATGTAATGTAGGTGAATCATTGCTGTACATTTCCGATGACTGGCCTTCTCTTGACACCCGTGATTTCGATGTCTTCATGATCGAGATTTCCATACAGTATGAGAAAAAAAAAAAAAAGGAACCCGACTGGCTCATAAGATAAAGCGCAAACCGCTCATCAAGGCCTAGGAGCGGCCAGGGTAGGCATGATGGCATGCAGCCGATTGGTACGCACATACAGCCGATTGGTACGCAGTGGCGTTGGCGATTCGATTATAAGTTTAACTGGTGAGACGACGACCATGACGCGAGCCGTGCCAGAAATCTGAGACTTGTTGGTGGTGTGGAAAAAAGATCATAACTCGTAGCCGTTGATGCGGGCTAGACTTGGGCTTTGGCTCGGTCTCTCTCGGTGGGATTGTACCTAGATGCGTAAGTCTCCTGCCATGCACCGGGCAATCAATACGTACCGGAGAAGCTTTTCAATAAGATCAACATGGGTCATAATCATTCGGCGACAACAATAGCGCTTGCATCCGAGTTGATCCATAGCGTCTCTGGTAATGGTGTTAATCGAGGCGGATAACTGCAGGTAATCGTACTAACCCATCTGGAATCCCCTCGTCAAGAAGTTGCAGGTATCGCTCCCACAGATCGCCAACGACCTGTACCCGTCGGTCATGGTGAACTTGTCATTTCAGAATCAACTTACCTTGCCGCAGGAGAAACACCGAACCGGAATGATCATTTTTGCTGTAGATATACGCTCACTTTAAGCATGCTTGTAAAACGAGGCGGAGACATTGCACCAAAACTTTTGGCTAGAGCCACTTCTCCTAACGCGCTAGCCCATTCCGGATTAGTGCTCAAACTGTGCCCAGTAAGATTTGAGTGTAGCGGCGGCCTTCCAGACTCTAGAGATATTTTTTCTGTTGAATCAGATAGAAACTTGTCGAGGTGCTCGACGCCGGTGGGTTCTTTGTATTTGATCTTTACTGCTGCTCGTCATGTCAACAAAAGATAACTCGAGTCCGGCGCGGCTTACGAAACGATCTCGGGCAAGCGAAGCAGCAGTTGACAGCGTGCAAGTCAATCGCGAACGGACGAAACGCCCCCGAATGTCTACAGCAGTTGACTTGCACGCTGACAACTCCTGGTCATTATCCCCGGGTATCGCCGGACAATTTGCAAAGTCGAATCCTATCCTTACGCCCGATGAGCAGTCCGTACACGTTCTCCGCTTCCCTTATAGCTTGCTTATGATATTGCAGATATCTTTTCCTGGGCCTTGAGACGGCGGTCCAAGTTTATTCTGTCGCAACATCTCGCCTCTTCCGTATCTTCGAAATAGGCCCCGGCGATAGCGTTGCTGGATTTGCATTGAACCAGGATCACCTCCATATCTTTACATCGTCCGGATCAATTAGCGAGTGGGACTGGCCTTCTAACAAACAGGTTGCGCAATGGGGGACAGCACACGGAATAATATCGGCCGAACTCGTGTACAATACCCTGTTCTCTTTACGGAAGCGTAAGGATGGGATGAAAGAGCTGGTAGTCACCCTGCTGGGTGACGATCCTACAACTGTCCTGGAGACTCATTTCAATATCGACAATTTCCGGATTTTTGGGAGCGGGCAGGCCATTGTTGCATACGGCGGCGCGTGCATGTTTGTCGGGACACGCTGCGCTACTTCTGTCTCAAAGTACAAATGGAGAGAAATCAAGCTTGCGATCACCATAACCTGTATTGATATCAAACAGGGTGGTTCGAACACTGAATTTGACCTCGCGTTAGGAGGAACAGACGGTTCTATAATGGTTTATCACGCGGTGGCAATATCCGATATCAAGGATAATAAACCGACACCCAGGCGACTACACTGGCATCGAGATTCCGTCACCGCTGTCCGCTGGTCGAAAGATGGTCAGTTCGCGCCCAACTATTGAAGTTATCACTGACAAAATATAGGCAACTACGTTATCTCAGGTGGCCACGAGTCAGTCATGGTACTTTGGCAATTGGATACGGGCCGAAAACAATTTCTTCCTCATCTTTCCTCTCCAATTTGCAACATAGTAGTCTCCGACAGTGGAAAATCTTACGCCGTTCACCTGGCTGATAACCGTGTCGTGGTCTTGTCAGCAAGAGAGTTACAGCCCTTGTCTACGATAACTAGTCTCCAATTGTGCGCTAGGCCGTCCAGGCCGCCAGTTGCAGCTGTGCACCCTCAGCATCCTGAGCAGTTGCTGATAACCGTGCCCGCCTCTCATCAACTCACACAAGATTGCATCACAACTTGTCCCATTCTACAGACTTACGATATTCGCTCAGGAGTCCATATATCACGTCAAGCTCTGGCGCGTACCAACGCAACTACGTTGAATATCGGTCCACACGGAACTCATATCCTCACCCCCGACATCAAACATTTCAGCATCTCTGAGGATGGGAAATGGATGGCTACTGTTGATAGCTGGCGTCCTTGTTCGGAAGATGTCGAGGCTCTCGACCTGGAACCTCCTGGGCCTGAAGAGATATACCTGAAATTTTGGCGCTGGAATGAATCAAACTCCCTGTGGCAGTTGGTCACCCGCATAGATGGTCCACATCTCTCTACCAACGGATCCGCAGCTGTTCTTGATGTTGCTTCTCGACCGAATAGCCACGAGTTTGCGACTATCGGATCAGACGGATTATTACGTCTTTGGCGCCCCATCATTAGACAGCGCTTAAGGGAACATGATGAATATGTAGCAGAGACTTGGAAATGCCGCAACGCTTTGACTCTAGGGGTTGGTGCCGGCCCTGCCTCGGTCTGCTTTTCGTCGGATGGGTCAGTTCTTGCGGTGTCGACACCCACTCTCACGGTCCTTGTCGATGCGCGCAGTTGCAGTGTTAAATATCGCAAAGTTGGGGTCTACGCGGGACATGTTTTCGCAGCCGCCTTTCTGGGCCGTTACCTTCTCATTGCTGCCGAAAGGATAGTGTCTATATGGGATACAGTCAATGATTCAGTGCGGACGTTAGATGCAGAGTGTCATCTGCTTGCTGTGAATCCCAGAACACAGACATTCGCAACAGCTTCAAGAACCATACGAAATAAGGCTGTTGCAAGAAAATCCCGCAAGTCAGGGTTTACAGTGCAGGTATTCGACATCGATACCGCTACATTGATTTCTCGTTTCAAAGTCGCCAAAGAGCCCGTGGCTCTGCTCTCGAATCCGCATTCTACCGAATATGTTGTTGTGGACGCCAGAGCCAATGTACAACAAATCAGCTGTGCGAGCAACGCCTCACAGCTCAATTCGTTGGCCGAAATCAAACCGTCAAACTTTGGCTTGGATGGTTTGTTTGGACGCCAGTCCTCGGCTATCGTGAGCAAAGCTTTGACATCAGAAACTACGGTTGCGGTTGATAAAACTGGGCTGGCTGCTGTCTTTGGCGATACGCCTCCTTTCGTTCTACCTCCTTCGCGGGTCGTCTTTCGCGACCTCGTCAGAGCTTTGTCTGCCTAGAAGAATACAATTCAATTTATCAATATATTCATGTCTCTTTTGGCGTAAGGAATGCATCGTGCACTCTTGTATTTAGAGGCTGTTCAGTTTGGACCTGGGCCACAAATCATATTGCGCTGCACAAGACGCTAAGAATGGACAGCTGGACAGCGGTCTGGTCCTAGCCAAGTAGATCAGCCGCGCGCTTCGGAGCGGGGACTTGGTTCAAAGACCGAGAGTTGCGATGCCAGCCATCGTCAACGGCGTTCAGTGAGTGGGTGCGAGCAGCGCCATGAAGCCTAGATAATCTAGCCCAACCACGGCATCCCGCCTCCCAAGATGTATGTGTCTAAGTTGTATGTTGTTGAAATACTGACGGCTATCTTAGGTCAGTTGAGCGACGCCTGCCGGCCGCTGGAATTCTAGACAACTCGCATCCGTCCTTGATAATATCAACCGCGGATGGTGAAGCTTACGAGTCAAGTGATTCTCGCCTCGAAACCGATCCCCGACCGCAACCTACAAATAGACTCACAGTATGTCCTTGTTTCGCATCCGCGAGGTAACTGCTTATATCCTAGATACAAACCACAAACCCAAGCCCGAGATCTGATGACGAACCACAATCTGTGATACATGCTCCTCTTGGCTTCAGTGAGTTCGAAGTGAATCGAGTAGAAGATGGTGGGAAGATCGGGGCAGAAAACGAAAAAGATGCAAATGTACAGCAAATCTTCCGGCAAACTCACCCTTACTTGGAAACCCAGTCCATCTCACCACCTCCGTTGACGACCAGTATTGAGCCTGCCAAGGACTGGTCTGAAAGAGCGACACCGCGTGCACAGACCCGACAAGACTTGTACGATTTTGACAAAAGACCAGATCTGGAAGGCGAGTCTCAGATTTCTGGCCCGGTTCGCTCTTCAGTCATTAATAGTGGACTAGACATACCGGAAAGTCTTGAAAACTTGGTGACAAATGAGATAACGGCATTGCAGGCAGCACTGGTTGAATGTTGGTCACTTTGCAACACCCTGGCGACGCTGAGCTCAATTCACAGACAGCGAGCCAGCAGCGCTCTGGGCGATGATACCTGGAGATCTTGCTGGCGGTTGTGCCAACAATTATATGCCGGCCAAGTGGAAGTTCACCCAACACTTGATCTCTGTCGTGACTTTTGTCAGACGTTGTTTGAAGCCCGATCTCGCGACAATGAGATATCTGACTCTGTTCTTCGTGTCAGTTTTGAGCTCAACAATCATCTATATAATACACATGATCGTAATCTCCCGGATGCATTCAGGGAACGAACACTGGACTTTTATATCACCCTATGTCACCGCCTGATGAAACAAAGATCTCGTGCGCCGGAAACAGATTCTCTCCTTAGTGCTTGCTGGTCATTGGCGGAGATGCTGTTCAGTATACGCCAGAGCAAAAAAGAAGGACGGTCGTTAGATGAAGAGCTGCTCGGGTCTGCTGTCCAGGCTTGCTGGGAGCTATGTGATATTTTCCGCGAAGGGTGGACTCAGAGGAGTCAAAGAAATTCTGATCGCGGCACCCCTCGACCGAGCCAAGCGACCTTTGCAGCAGCGGAGCAAGATCAACATCACGATATACCACTTGTCCAGCGAAATCCCGAAACCCCGACCACGATATTCGAAGATGTCGGTACTACCTCACCCGAAGAGGGGCCAATTCAAAACATTTATGTGCTCGGCAAGCGCCGGAACGCAGCCTCACATGTTCACTGGTCATCAAGCCGAAGTGAGGGCGCGTCCTCGGAGAGAACCTCTTCAACGAATACTGTTATCACGCTCTCTAACGATGCAAGTCTAAACGCCATCAAAGTATTGACAGCCAAGGCAGCGTTGAATAATGGGTTTCAGCGCGATGGAGCACAAGGCCTTTCGTCCTTTGTCAAGTCCCTTTCGTCTGATGCGTTCGGAGCTGCTTCTTGGCAAATATCTCTGCTGAAACATTACAAGGCCCTTGTGGCTTATGAACCGGCTTTCCAGGCGATTGGACCTCCAGCCAGGTCAAGCGCAATGGATATAGCTAGGGCCACTAAACGTATGGCTCATAGTGGACAAAATCTGTGGCTATATGACCTCTACCGTCTCGTGTTCGGTTTTCACCTCGAAGAAGGATTGAACAGAGAGTCAATAATACTGCAGACGTAGGTAGACATTAAGTTATGGACTCGTATTTGAATACCATACACAGCGGCCAATCAATCATCAGGGTACTCGTCTAATATATTACTCACGAACTCTCGCGATCCATCATCCCACCGCTTGAAATATTTCCCTGCCACCGAAACGAGCGTCGGTGGCATTTCTGACATCGTCGGCTTTATAATTTGGACGTTTTCCTCTGCAACGTACCGGACGCTCTTATCTTCCACGCTTGAATATGTTAGTATAACTCATCAGTGTGTAGGAGACTTACATAACATGGTAGAAGCTTTGATTTCTTCCACTTTGAAGATTATCGATTCCCATCCTGCTCATCCACTGCTCGCCCGCGCCGCACTCCGCATCCCAACCTGTGATTATTGCCGTGTAGTTGTAGCGGCGATGTTTGAATACCTGACCAACACGGAAACTGATACCCTTATGTTCGGAGGACCGCCGCTTCACCTGTTTCGGTATCTCATCGACCGCTCGTATGACATGGAGGCTTTCCAGAATATGCTCAAACTCCGGCGTACCACGGAATGTGGCTGCGATGTATTTTTCAATTAGATGTATATCAGAGGGGAAGTCGGTGGCTACGAGCTCCAACAGCCAAAGAAGCTGGTGATGTAGTTCGGCCGGCCGGATATGGGTCGAGAGTAATAAGGAAGACCAAAGCGCGGCATATCGCGCGCAACCCACATCCACTGCACTCGATTGGATGATGCGTTGCACAGAATTTAGAATATTCTTGCTACAACGTAAGACAATCTCAGAAGTCTTTGACTCACCCATGAAGGCAGACTGCTCTATGGGCGACGCCCCCAGAAAATTGAGTTGGGTTCTCATATCTGACGGTGGGGTCTCTTGATCGGAGCGAAATGGGTCCATATAGATTGGTTCGCCTTGAGTGTCTATCTTATTGCCATCAATGTCAAGCCCCGAGGGGGGCACAACGATAACGTGGACGTGGAAAGGAAACCCGCAAGGACGAGCGTTTAGTCCGAGCATTTGCGCAATATGGCAATATATAACTGCTGATACTAAAGGCAGCGAGTTATGTCCTGGATCGTCCAGTGCGATCCCGAGAAAATTGTGTTCTAGGCAGTGATACTCCCGGCCTGGCTCAATGCCAGTCAGATTATGCGCCCTCAGGTAAGCGGCGATGGCACCCGCTTTTCCGCGCGGACTTGCTGTCTCAGAATCTGAAAATTCCACGAGAAAACGGGACAAGATCTGTTCCAGCCTATCATTGATCTGCAGGTATTAGCTGAGTTTTGTAAGTTTTGTGGTAAGTGACATTCCTACTTCATCAAAGTTTCCAAAACCACTTTCTGGTATAAAGAGGTCAAAGGCTCCGAGCGCATTTGCAAGTGGTATATCATTACCATCCCTGAGGCCAACCCACTCTGGGATAGCAATGGTTCGATGAAGGCTTGTTAAAATCGCTTTGGCATAATATCTAACTAGTTAGCTGAATCCGTTTTCAGAGTGGTGAGCCTACCTCCTAGCCAAGTAGTCTTCTGCGGATGAATCGACCAACAAATTACGTAGTAAAGTATCTTTGGCATCATATCCAAAGTTGATAATCGATCGAAATTTCTCTATTCGTCCAGTTTGGCTCGCGAGGATGCTGTCAAGTAGCTGGGTCGTAGCGCGATCAATGAGGTATCGAGATATGTAGAGTGCTTTCCAGTCTGGTGTTTGAGGAGTGTTGGCCCAGAATTTGAAATGTGCCTGGCAATAGTGCCGCCATAATAGAGGCTCGTTGGTTACGCCTCGAAATCGTCGCGCGGTGCTTCCGACAGCAACCGAATCTAAAGCATCGCAGAATAACAGTATATTGTAGAGTATCTCTTCTGGGAGGTCGCGAAGCAGCATTTTGGGGTTAATAAGTTGAGGTTAAACGAGTTGTTATCTGCCACCCTTATCTACGGTAGGTAGTGCCGCCACCCTTCATTATCAACACACGTCTCCATGGGCCAGAGCCAATCGACTGCCCAGTCGGGCACGGCAACTGCTGCAAAGAAAGACTACTATGAACTTCTTGAGATTGAACAGAATGCGTCGTCAGAAGAGTTTGTGCCCTTTTATCATATTATCTCTATAGTGTTAACTCTGCCAGCGTGAAAAAGGCCTACAGAAGGAAAGCGCTCGAGCTACATCCAGACAGAAACTTTGGGAATGTAGAAGCGGCAACAAATTTATTTGCGGAACTTCAGTCCGCCTACGAGGTGCTCTCAGATCCCCACGAGCGATCGTGGTATGATTCCCACCGTGATGCGTTCCTAGGAGAAGACGGCGCCGATGAACAGTCCGGTATGACAACATCGGCCGATATTCTCAAGCTGTTCTCGAAATTCAGTCCCCGGATGGAGTTCTCCGATGCGTCCGACGGGTTCTACGGTGGCCTCCGTGAGACATTCGCACAGCTTGCGTACGAGGAAGAAACCGCATGTCGTTGGGAAGGTATAGACTTGGTCAAATATCCATCGTTTGGATTTCGTAATGATCGGGATGTGCGCGACTTTTATGCCATATGGAGCAGTTTCTCGACGAAAAAGTCTTTCTCGTGGAAAGACGCCTATCGGTATGCGGAGGCTCCAGATCGCCGAGTCCGTCGTATGATGGAGAAGGAAAACAAACGGTTGCGAGAAGGAGCCGTTCGCGAGTACAATGACGCTGTTCGGTCCCTTGTGGCTTTTGTGAGAAAGCGAGACCCACGCTACAAATCCTACAGGGATGGCTTAACACAACAACGGGAAGCTCTCCGCCAATCTGTTGCTGCTCAGGCAACAAGGTCTCGAGCAGCAAACCAGGCAAGATTACGAGACCATGTCCTTCAAGACTGGGCAAAGTCTGAGGAATTCGAGGACGATGAGGCGGAAAGTTCCGATGAAGGTGAGAGAGAGCATGTCGAATGCATCGCGTGCCGCAAGACTTTCAAGAGCCAGAACCAATTTCAGGCTCATGAACGTAGCAAAAAGCACATCAAAGCCGTGAAACAGCTTCGGCGAGAGATGGAGATGCAGCACGCCGAACTTGATCTGGGGAGTGGTTTGCAACAACCGGACGACCGCGAACGCAAATGTGTCGCTGACCCCAGCCCAGCTCTAGTCCCTTTGACCGATGAGGTTGACGAAATGCATGAAGGTGACAAACCTGTCGCTGGCCCTGCCTTAGTCAACTTGCAGGGCGGCGAAACGCAAGGTCACAAACCTGCCAGCCACGCTTCTATGGACTCGGACGATCACGTATCCAGAGATGTTCTGAAACAGCGAATTTCTTCTCCCACACCAGACAGCGTGGACGATTTGACTCAAAAGTTGTCAGCGTCAGAGTCAAAGGACCCTGCAACATCCCGTACAATGGGCAAGGCAAAGCAAAAGCGTGCTAAAAAAGCCCAACGCTCTGCACAAAAGCCCCAGGTAATAGAATGCAGTATTTGCAATGATTCCTTTGCATCCCGGAATAAGCTTTTCTCGCATATAAAATCGCATCACCAGCACTAGTCTAGTTCAAAGACTGCTGACACGGTTCATATTTTTCTATCATCTCCCATGCTAAAATACATAAGGACCTTACCCCAAGCCAGCTTTGGAATTCTTAACAACGTGCGCAACCGGCAGAAGGATGCCTTTATTGTTGGTAGCACCGAGTGCCGTACCTGTACTCCACCCCATTTTTTCAAGCATTGCTCTCCCTTTGTTTTCGATGCCTATTTCAGGTGCTGAAGCGCCGACTACATCACCATCCATGTAGGAGACATTACCATGGCCGCGTTTGGTTTTACCACCTGTTTTGTCCCATGCCTTGATCGCGCGAGGATTCGAGAAAACCCGATCTATTTGTAATATTGTTCTTGAAGTATATTTTGGTGTGCGTGACGTCTTGGATAAGACCGGAAACCGAGAAGAACCCTTCCCCCGTGACTGAGAAGTAAGCCGCAAGGCATGTGCCGTGTCATGAATAAGAATTCTGCGATGCTTTGTCATCGGAGGAAGCGACAAGCTACAGATTTGTTTAGTCGATGACCCAAGAAGCAGGGAGAACCTTACCTATTCTTCGAAGAAAGCAGAAATGACCGTATCTCAGATTTCAAGTCATCAATGTTTATCCCATCGGTATACTTGAGTTTCAGGTCTGGGTCATTCCCGCGCCGGCCAAGTAATCCTTGCGTTCGAAGCTTTTCCCGTTCCCTCTTTTTAGATTTCTTCTTCAATCGGTCATTATTCCAAGCATTTATTAGTTCATCCTCTAGCTCAGAGTCCAAGGCATCAAGATTTGGCAGTCCTTTCTTTTTCTTTGAACGACTGAAGTCCATGATATCTAGTCCGTAATAGGGGTCCTGTTCCAGTGCATCGGCAAATGCAGTAGCTGAGGCGAACACACTATTATCTGGTTCTTTATGGGATAAAATGAAGTCATCCAGCTCCTCGATCGGGGACATGTCATGATAATCAGAATCGAAGGGACCGTCTGTCATACCCTGCAAACTATCTGATGCGGGTTCGTCGTCTTCACCATCATCGTCATCCGAAGAATCATCGGCAATGTGGGCAATATAGTCGGCTAGGATCGCGTTTTCGTCTGAAATTTCAGAGCGACTCTTGGTGGGAGTGTCACGAATCGGTATCCAGTCTGACACAGGGTTATCCGGTGATAGGGCCTGTGAATGGAATCGCATTGGATTGCCATCTGATTCTGATCTCCTCCGTCTGCCCCGGAAAACAACCTCGTCCTCGCTTGAATCTTCTGGGCTATATGCCTGTGTCTGGATAGGATGTTGGCTGTCGAGTATAGCAGGCTCGGCCGGTTTGTCGTTGGTCGGCTCAAGGCTGCCTGCGCTCACAAATTGGACCGCTTGGTGGCGAAGTTGGAGATTCAGGCGCCACAAATTACGTCCTTCAGTATTCCGTGCTTCCTGTTGCATAGAAAGGTGATTCTGCTTTGTGCCTTTGACAGTTGTTAGAAAGTCAGATTGTCCAGGTATGGTGGCTGCAAACCTGTAATTGCCTTCTTGTTGGTTTTGCGTGCTTTTGCTCTACCCGAGCGAGCCATTTCAGTAACTTATTGCAGAAACAATCCCAAAGGGGCGATTGGACGATGGCTGGAAGAAATAGTAAGACTGAAAAATGATGTTTGGCTACTTCGAGCTGGGATCGAGGGGCTTAGCGTCCATAGGAGTTAATAGACATTGGAAGGTACCGGGCCTACGGCACGTGATTAACGTTCCAGATGTACGAACAGCAGCAAAGTCATTTAAGGCATACAAAAAAAGTGGCCATTTAGTCAACTCAAGCTACGCACTCTCCTCCTGAATTTGAATATTCGAGTCCGCAGCCATGTAAGAAAAAGCATCCACGTGCTTTTTGACTGAGACTTCCAGTTCTCCGAGTTTGGTGTCGGCTGCGTGGCCGATTGCGCGTCCGAAGTTTTTTCCTCTTGCATATTAGTTGTCTGTCTCTCTTTTTGCTTTAATTGCCTTTCTTCCGCTTTGATCCGTTGTTCTTCAAATTTTCGATTTTTGGCCGCTTCCTTCTCTTCAAATGCTTGACGTGCTGCTTGTATCGTGGCTGCTCGAGAAACAGGATCCATGCTCGTCCGTGTCCTGGAGCGGAAGATGAAATCGAGGGACGACCGAGACGTTGGTGATGTGGTGTCCAATGTGCTGCCATTATCTCGTGAATAGCCAAAAGAAGCACGGCCGGTCACATTTGTCTGTGACCCTCCGGGCGTAAATGTCGTGTCTGGGAGATGCAACGACAGGCGCGGTTGGCCATCTGCCTCTGTATCCTGGGCGTCAAAGTAGTTTTGACCATGCGTCATTAGAGGAGGAGTATACGCGCGCGGCGTACGGCGCATTGGATGCATGTATTGCGGACCCTGTTTGCTCATGCTCGCGCTGCTAGCCGTGGAAAGCTGGGACGTTCCGCTTGTAGATCGACGATGTAAATCGGATAATTTCCTCCTCGTTGGGAAGTTGGTATATAGGTCACCCTGGACGCTATCCCGCTCGTAGTTTGTATAAATCCCTAGACCCTCCTGTTCGAACGACGGTCGCGAGAGGTCAATTGACGTGGATGGTGAGCCATCCCGTGAAACCTTTTTTAGTAGAGGTTTGATCCCGGTTATGTGTTTTTTGGATCTGTCAATCCCTGGGGAAGACATCGTCACCATAGAAGTGCTAATTGGTGTACTCTCGACTGCTGCTCTGACAATTCCCCTCTGAAGAACATAACAGAAAACTCGTAGGTGTTGAGCTTAACCCAATGCTGATCACCCGTCGTGCTCGCTCCTGTTAAGGCTAGGAACAAGGTGATTTAAAGATAGGCCCTCAAACGCATGGTTGCTGGAGTTATTTAAAATGCTATAAACAGTGGAGTGAACTGTCTACTGTGAACAGCTGTGATGGAAAGGGCTGAAAAGAAAAGTGACCACAGAAAAAAGCTTTTACAAAGTCAGAACTGATAAACTAAAAGGGAGGCTGGAGAGGTGGGCTGAGTCTTGAGGGGAAGAGGGCGGCGGTGAGATATCAAGAAGGTTCCGGGTCAGGGACGAGGTGGGTCTCTGGCCATGCTATCTTGACGGATGCGGAGAAATTGGTCGGTGTGACCAACCAGGCTCAAGCAAAGTCGTATTCAATCAATCCACATCCATTGCCCGTGCAGGTTGCAGGATGCATAAAAAGAGGTGCATTATGGAGTAGGCTGGAGGTTGGGATAAGTTTTTGCTTGGTTCTAGACTTTTCTTTGTTGAGAGTCGCTGTGATTATACAACTTGGACTGTGGTCTGGCAGTATGAATTTGGTTTAGAACAGAGCAAGTCAGGGTCAGAAGAGTACTTTCAATCGGCTACAACGACAGTAGAACGCGGTAATACTCAAGTAGCATCCAATTTAAAATGCGAGCCTGTTCCGGCAACCTTCCAGTGTACACTGTCTTCCAAGGTTGGCAGTTGCAATTCCGTACTCCGTACTCTGACATATTTCTGCCACTGTTTCATATTTCCTACCTACCTGGGTAGTAGTTCGATACTGACATGCGTGTTTGGTTACCTCGTTACCTTATGTATAGGCTCGCAAAATCAAAATTTCAGGCCACTGCCGTAACATCCGTACGCGTCTAACCCGTCAGGTGCTGTTATTTTTGGAATATCGAGGAGCTGCAACATGCGGAAACCATACATTCATGAGATTCCCACTGAGTCTTCGAGTGATTGCTGCGTCAATCCAGGTCAATTGTGTACAAGCTGGGAGAGACAGTCTTTTTCAACAGGGTCAAACGACTATTCAACAGGGTTGCCCAAAGCAAGCAAGACTAAATTATTTTTGCAGGCTTTACCCCACCCCTAGCCTTATACCCAGTGTGCCTTAAATGGCCCTATAAAGGTTTAAAATATAAAGTAACCATAATGCTAAGGCCCCTAACCTTACCTTAAGCCGCGGTATAAAAGTGTAGCTAATATAAAAAGTTAAAAAGGGTTACCATGTTCTTCTAACTACTAGTTAGGCCTACTTATGTAGTAAGCCTGGCGAATAACTTAGGCTTATTACCATTTTAGGTAACTACCCTGTTAAACAGTTGTTTTACCCTGATGAACAGTCGTTTTAGGTCGTTTTACCCTGTTGAAAAAGCCTGTCTCAAGCTTGGATAACACTAGTGGCAGGTATTTTATCATCACGTGAGTTCAATGGGCTTGTATTCAGCGAGCCTCATACGATTCTCACTACGGAACATATTCCTCAACCAGCGCAATGACGGGGAAGTTTACCTGCGGACGTTGTCTGAAGGCATTGAACCGCCCCAAACTTTCCTTACGATCACTAGTAGGAAAAGGGTCCACCACAGTTGGAGCTCGCAATAGCTACTTTCCTCGCCAATGTCGTTCGTTTTCATCGGGCTTGATAGCATGGCGAGCAGCGGCATCGGATGCACCCGATCCACGGGCTCTTTTGAAACCGAATAACCTATTCCACAATTTCTCCCAATCTCCATCGCCGGCGATTCGACAGCGTGCAGGCTTTATCAAACAAAACGCCTTTTGCCCTCATCCTAGCCATCAGCAGACCCGAATACCGGTCTCACCACACGATCCCGAATCGCGCAAAAGTCCAACCGATGCTAATCTTCCTCCAGCTCATTCGCACTTCGAGTGCCCGGACTGTGGAATCCCTATATACTGCTCTGAGGGACACTGGATGGATGATTTCGAAGCCCACTTGGAAGTCTGCGATACTCTCAAACAAATCAACGAGGACGACCATGATCTGCGCTCCGGACGCTTCTTCCCAGAGTTTGCGATGCCCGGGTTGCAGGACGAGAACTTCGTCATTAACATGACGAACTGGGACACATTTCTTTACACGAGAGAGTTTGATGCCATTAACGACGACCGGAGCATGCGGCAGGTGACGCGGATGCTCACATATCCGCTTACCATTGGGAGTGTATTGCATGAGCTGAGCCCGTACAGCATTCGAAAAGATAAGAGACTTACAGCCGAGGGTCTCAAAAGTGTGAGCGGTAAGCGCCAACAACCCACCCCGTCTGACCGTGCTAAACAATTATAGCCCTCCGGTACTCTCTACATCCGCCTAGGACGGGAGAGGGCGTTGATATTCAAGGCCTGCGTGTCAAGGCACCTCCGGTTCGACTTTTTATTCTAGGAGCTCGTGCCGAATCGTCTCTACCTCGCGATGTGTGGCTTCAGCTGAGTCACATCTTCCCGCGGTCTCTCATCAATATCATCTTCATCGGACCCGAGAGTATGGCGAACCGCGACGAAGAATTCCCTCTCCCCCAGCGAACTCCCGAAAATCCTTTTGGAGGAATCGTTGAAGATAGGCTAGGAGGTCAGATGAAGATCACGACGTATGTGGATTACTTTCACACGATGTACAAGGCACATTACTTTCAGCCGTTTGACCCGTACCTCGACTGCATTGTGCTCTTCCATCCCGGTCTTGGACATCCTGCCAGTTCTCACGAATGGGAGGAAACGCTTCCTCTGCTCCTCGAGACCAAGGTCCCCATCATTACCACCGGCTACACACAGTGGGATATGGAAAGGGACATTAACTGGGTTCGCGAGAAGTGCGCTGGCGAGTTTGACATCCTGCTTGAGCCTGGTGAGAATATTTTCCGGAGTTTGCGGTGGGATCTCAATGACCTTGACCCGCATGACGTCTCTTGTGGCAATTGGGGATTGTGGGCGTTCAGGGGAAAGAGGTATGTTCACTACCATGATTAAGTTGCCGAATGCTAACCAATTTATAGGTATGAGGCAACATTCAAAGACTCGAACTGATTACTGTAATATAACTATTGTAATAAATGCAATTGGCTTCTCACCCCGCGATGAATAACGAGCAACTGTACTAAAGATTAACGCCAGGACCAGCAATGAGTGTCTTGATACCCTTGCCAGCTTTAACGTCTTTGAACGCTTGCTCGGCATCTGCGAATTTGACGGTACCAGATATCAATTCCTTTAAATTGATCCGACCAGAAGCTACGAGTTGAACCGCGAGCTTATAGTCGCCACTGCCGTAGCGGAAGCTACCTTTCAGGTTCAGTTCTTTCGTGCAAGCCGCCATGATGGGAAAGTTCATCTCGCTCCGCCCCATGCCACCTTGTACGTAAGTGCCACCCGGCCGGAGAACATGGATGCCAGTGTGTACTGACGGTTCCACGCCTGAAGCGTCAATCGCAACATCAGCACCTCGGCCAAGGTCATTTTCTTTGATTATTTGCGTGGCGTTTTCAGTCGCGGGAGCTTTGGACGGTTCGAATATGGCCGTCGCAGCGAATATCTTCGCAAAGTCCAATCTTGGCTTCTGAATGTCGACAGCAACGATCTTGGTCGCCCCAAAGGCCTTGGCAACTGCACAGCACAAAAGACCGACAGGCCCAGCCCCAAAGACAACGACGGTCTGGCCCGGGGTGACGTTGGCCTGTCTCACAATGTGTATGGCGACTCCCAAAGGCTCCATGAGTGCGCCCTCGGGCAGGCTGATGGACTCGGGTAATTTGTAGCAAAAGTCTTCGGGCAGAGTGTAGTATTTGGCCAGAGTACCGTCGTACGGGGGTGTGGCTGCGAAAGCCATCTGTTCGCACAGGTTATACTTGCCTGCCTTGCAGGGCTCGCATCGGCGACAGGGGATACCGGGTTCCATTGCAACGTGATCGCCTACTCTCAGGCTCGTGACGGCTGGGCCGACCTTACTGATTACACCGGAGGATTCGTGACCAAGGACCATGGGTTCCTTGACCACAAATTGCCCAATGGCACCGTGATCCCAGTAGTGGACCTTGGCAAGTCAGCATATGAACAGACGGTCATTCAAGTACATACATCGCTGCCACAAATGCCAGTGTACTTGACGTTCACAATGACATCGTGGGGGTTCTTGAGCTCTGGGATAGGGCGGTCCTCGAACTTGACCTGGTGAACACCTTCGAGGATGAAGGAAAGGTTCTATTTGTATTAGTTTACCGTACTTCACCGCCTGGCGAACACATACCTGAGCTGTTGTGGCCTGCGAGCTCATCGTGATAGTGTTTGAGAAAAAGAGGGAAATGCCCGGAAATTTATACTCACGTCATTATCGGGTGACGGGTATTATCTGGTGACCCCTCTGAAAAGGCGGAGATTTGGCGTTACGGGGATTGGAAATTAACCGGCTTGCCGAATCAAAGCCCAGGCGTCTGTATTTAGCCGGATAGTCCTTGGCGCTCTAAAGCTCAAGCCGACTCCGCTCGCCGCCTCCAAGTCGCTCCAATCTAGAATCCAACAACGTTGCAACTATCCAGTACCATGATTCGGCCACGACCCCTTCGGCCACGCTACCCACTGTTCACCTGTCGACCATTTCTGTCAAGAGGTCTGCAGAGCTCAAGACAATGCCGGTCTGAGGTTGAAAAACCGCAGCCATTCAAAAATCAACTGTACGAAAGTACTCAACAGCGTTTGCGGCGTGAGCGCGCAGAACAAGAGCGGTATGCGCAATACCAGAATCAGTCACAAGGCGGGCGCTACGCAGCTTTGATGTTTGGTATGTCAGCACACATATGGAATTCGTATGCTAATATGATCAGCTTTGGTTTTCTTCTCGACCGGAGCTTATTACCTAGGATCACTGAAACCCGCAAGTCTCCCAACGACGTCCACATCAAACCTTTACGAATTAGAACCACCGCGGCATGATGTTTCGTCGTCTAACCTACAAGCCGCTTGGGCGGACTTTGTTGAGATTATAGGGAAGGAGAACGTCTCCACAGAGTATGCGGATCTCGTCTCCCATGCAGGCTCAGATTGGTCGTCCTACAAGACGAAAGAGAACGAGAAGCCCTTTCTGGTTCTGTATCCGTCAAGCACGCAGGACGTTTCACGCATCATGAAAGTATGCCATCAGCGCCTCATCCCAGTAACGCCGTATTCGGGTGGAACAAGCTTGGAGGGTCATTTTGCTCCCACGAGAGGTGGGGTGTGCATTGATTTTCGTCGTATGGATCGCATCCTGGAGGTTCATAAGGGCGACATGGATGTGGTTGTGCAACCCGCTCTAGGATGGGAGGAACTGAATGAAACTCTTGCTGACCAGGGGCTTTTCTTTCCGCCGGACCCCGGCCCTGGTGCCATGATTGGTGGTATGGTAGGCACCGGCTGTTCGGGAACAAATGCCTATAGGTACGGAACTATGAGGGAGTGGGTTCTCTCGTTGACCGTTGTTCTTGCGGACGGGGCAATTATCAAGACGAAACAGCGCCCCCGCAAATCAAGCGCCGGTTACGATTTAACGCGCCTTTTCATTGGCAGCGAGGGTACACTTGGTTTGGTCACGGAAGCCACGCTGAAGCTCACAGTTAAGCCCAAGAGCCAAAGCGTTGCTGTTGCAAGCTTTCCCTCAATTCATAGCGCAGCTCAGTGCGTCACGCGTGTCGTAGAGGAAGGGATCCCCGTTGCGGGCGTGGAGATCCTAGATGATGTTCAGATGAAGTGCATCAACGCCAGCGGCACTACGTCGCGGCAATGGAAGGAGGCACCCACTATCTTCTTCAAGTTCACGGGCACCCCAAACGGCGTTAAAGAGCAGATCGGCCTAGTCCAGAAGCTTGCTTCAACGGCCCATGCTAAATCATTCGAGTTTGCCCGAGGAGAGGAGGAAATGCGCTCCCTTTGGAGCGCTCGTAAAGAGGCTCTATGGAGTGTCATGGCGATGAGACGGGGCCCAGAGGACCACGTGTGGACGACTGACGTGGCAGTTCCCATGAGCAGACTTCCTGACATAATTGAAGCTACGAAACAAGACATGGCAGAAAGTGGGCTACTGGCCGGCATCTGCGGTCACGTTGGAGACGGCAATTTCCATGGTATGCTACCTGCCTTGTAGGAAAATAGCGCTGACTTGGTTTAGCAATCATATTATGGAATGATGCGGAGAAAAAGACTGCTGAAGGCGTAGTCCATCGCATGGTAAAGCGAGCTGTTGAAATGGAAGGCACCGTGACCGGTGAACATGGCGTTGGTCTTATCAAACGAGATTACCTCCAGCATGAGCTCGGAGAATCTACGGTAGATCTTATGCGAAAGGTAAGTTGTTGTTGATCAGTTTGTGCATGGGCTAATATTTTACGATACAGATAAAAATGGCCCTGGATCCCCTTCGTTTGCTTAATTGCGACAAGGTTGTTCGAGTAGAAGCGCCAAAGCCCGGGGAGATTAAAGAGTGGTGAAATCAAATTTGCCATTGGCATATACCTACTAGTACCCGCCGTAGTTCTGATACTGGTCGTAGCCTTGCGAGTACCCGCCGTAGTTCTGCCTATAACCCTCACCAGGAGGATATTCCTGAGGAGCGTATTCTCCCCCATGGCGGTATCCTTCTTGGGGACCATGGCCACCATAACCTGGTCGAGGCTCGTATCCGTCAGGGCCACTATATTGGCGACCCCCGTAACGGCCAGCAGGATCATGATCACCGCGTGAACCATATTCGGGTGCGGAAAACTCGTGAGTTTCTCGATATCCGGGAGCAAAAGTCCTTGCCTTAATTAGCTAGTGGCCAGGCAGAACGGGATAGAACTTACCTCCTGCTTTCCTGAGAAAACTCTTGTTGTTGGTATGATGAGCGGTTGTCATACCCATAACTCGACTGCGTGTACTCGGCTCTATATCCGCCACGCTCGCTATACTCTTCAGAGGTCTGCTGAACGTACCCGCGTTGCCCGTCGTCGTATCGATTTTCATGCCGGGTATACTTGAAATCGTGTCTGCCTCCCTCGTCCTCAGAGCCGCTGCTACGCTCCTTGGAGCGGGAACGCTCACGGCTATGATGTTTGCTTGAATGTCTACGGTGATGCTTGTGTCGTTTGCCCTCATCATCGGAATCTTCACTGCCCTTGGGCGATCTATAACGCTCCTGATGTCCATAAGCCACGTTGTCGCTACGCCCAGCTGAGTAATGGTACTCTTCATGGCGATCTTCGTAGAGCTCTTCTTGGGGCGCATAACTTCCCCTCGACTTGCTTCCGGAGTCTAGCAACATCGAACCGACGCCGCTCACAAGCCCTCCAACAAGGCCACCAAGAGCCCCCCCGCCCGCGGCTTCTGAGGCTATTTTTTCGATGCGATTAACTTCGCTGTTGCTGCCTTGACCAAAGTTTTGCGGACCCTTGTGTAAGCTAAGTGGTTTTCCGCAGCCGTGTCCAGAATCGTGAATGCCTTCTTTGTGATTTCTCCCTTCCCGGACACCTTCGCGGGACAGCTGGTCGCGAAGACCCTCCATTTCACGTTCCGATTTCCCCTCCCACCAATCTCTTACAGTGTCAAACATGATGCGGCGAATCTCTGGGCCATCTTGCCGTAGAACTGGGTGGTGGAAAACACCGGAAATGATTCGATTCAGTGTTCCCTCGATATCTTGATCCTCATCATCCCACAACTCCATCAGCTGAGGCACAGTCCATTTAACAACCTGAGAAGCAACACGTCCGGCTGGTTCATTGAGAATATTTGAAAAATGGTCTTTTGAAAGCATTGAGTGGGTGGGGTTGCTGCAAGAATCGTCGTTGAATACCACATGCTGTTGATCCCTGCTGCTCTGGATGACTTCGGATGATCCAGTCTGTAGCTCGGTCTTGACTTGCTGGAGGATGGGCAGCACATAGGGGGCGAGAATCGAGAAAACTGCAACTGTAATTTGCTCCTGGACTTGTTCAATTAGTTCTGGTAATACTGGGATCTTTTCAATGGCCTCATTAATGGATTTCAACAAGTCGTCATGCCATTCTAAGACCGGGTATATTTTCTTTTGAACATCGTCCAGGTATGTAGCCCACTCTTCTGGTTCTCGAGGGGAGACTTGTTGGTGCTTTGCGCTTTCCGACTCGGCCTTTAGTTCATCCATTCTACCCACCTTTTCATCGCTGTTACCAATAAGCCCTTCTGGAATCTTGTTGAGCAGATTCTGAAGGAAGCTATCAGATGGTGACTCATTCTGAGATTCATTGATGGCGCCTTCCAACTCTTGAATTTCGGACTGCGTGGCTTTGTCGGAGATTTCACCTAGCACTGAATGAAAAAAGTCTACTCCACCGAAGGTGCCTGTCACAATGGGGTAAACTGGATTGCCGTCTATCTCGACCTGGGTATCGCGACCAACATGGGGGAACACTTCGGATTCACCCAGCTCGATGAGACTCAACTCAACGTAATTGGAGTGGGCGGCGTAGTCCTCCAGGCAATGTAAACCTGTTCCGAGAAGACGGAGGGCCTCGTGCAGATCTTCATCGTTCCGTGATCGGGCGTACCTTCGCCCCAATTGGACGCAACGGCCAAACAGTCGCCGAACAAGGGCGGCTGAGGTGTCGATGTCCATGCGTTCATTAGCTATGTAGTTCTTGAGGCCTGAAAAATTAGCTTCGTTCTCAGAGACTTGGGGAGCGTACCTGTTTCTGAATCAATAGCTAGTTCGCGTTCTTCGTCAACCGGTCCCCTGAGGCGTGGATCATAGTCGCGAGCATCTTCGCCTTCGGCATAACCAAGGGGATTGTCAATGTGCTCGGTGGGCTGATAGCATCCCAGGCGTTCCGTTGTGACTTCAAACTCTTTTGTGCCGTATCTATATCGCCAGTCAGCCACAGCATACTTTATTTAAGAGGGGGCATACCCAAAACTCAAGAACCCAAGAACCCAGAGAAGGATCCGGATAGCTTCGGCGCTGACGTATTTCACAGTCCCAACATCTACGGCTTGGCTGTAGTCTCGCAACCAGTTTCCGAAATAAACACGCTGGACATCAAGCTTGCTGAATCTCCGGCCTCCAGCAGCACGGGCTAAGAACAAGCTGAGAAGCGCGTCTTCAATATCTCCGTGACGCCAGTTTTGGCCTTCAATCTTGGAAATCGATGCAATATTCCCAGCACCAAACGCATGTGCTTTTCCGGAAAGAGAAAAGAAAACGAAGAGGAGAAGGCACAGACTTTGAAAAGAAACGCCCATGGTGAGACGGCAGTATCAAGATTACACAGTAGATCTGTCGTGGTTAATAGAAGCCGAAAGAGGTGAGGAGGAAACAGAAGAAAAGGGGGCGGACATGGAGGGGAGGCTGCCCCGCATTAGGCGCACAGCTAGCAAGGCCACCTTATATTGAAAGCCCGGATAGTTATATCTTAAGTCAATATTCAAATTACTTATTTACTCACGGCAAATTCGCCGGTCGCTTTGCTTCGCCCCTCGCGCGCTAGAAAATGACCTCGCACTTGCTCCATTCTTGCTTAGCCCTGCAGCCCCAGTAATCGCCCGTGTGCGCCCAATATTCTTCTCCAGTAATTGAACACTTATCTTTGCTGAACCACTTTGGCTTATACTCCTCGCCATTGGCCTCCCTTTCCCGTCGCTTGGCACGCTGCTTCTCCTCGACACGATGCTTCTCGGTAGCAGCGAAATCGTACTCGCCCTCTTCCATTGCACGCTGGTCTGGACGAAGACGGGTATCAGTGGGTGGGAGTTGCGGTCGCAAACTATCAGTAAGCGCATTGAGTGTGATAACAAAGGGAGTCAGGTTGAACGGAATGCCACTCGGGCGAGGATGAGCCTGCCACACCAAGATAGTCTTAGCCGACTCTGGATCCTGTCCAGACACTGCTGCTTCAAACCCGGGAGTATGACGGGCATATATCTTGTCATTCCATCGGCCACCGATACTCCATCTGGGCAACCCCTCTTTATCAACAACCTTGCCTGTCACCTGGTACGCTGAAGACGCCTTCCAGCCTCTAGGTTTGAAATCTAGATAGCATACCTCACCAGTAGTCCAATTCTTAATCTCCATCAATCCATAATTGTCAACAGTGGGATTACCAGTGATGATGCCAATAACAGAGGATGTGACCTTTTTCCAGGTGTAGAGCTCTTCGCCTCCCGAGGCAGGACGAAGTTTCAGGAACCAAGTACCCAACAAATTGATGTCGAAGGATTTGCCATAAAATTTGGATTTGAGAGATGATTCCCCCTGACAAGTTAGTTGAGCTTGAGAGTAAAAGTTAAAGGACGTACCCAATAGTCCCACTTTGGCGACTCAGCCAGAGCAACTCCAATTGGTGGATGGTGACTGACTTGTTCGACGAAAAATCGATAGCCCTTGTCCGGTCTAACGTATTCAAATGTCTCACCCAAGAGGGGATTGAACGGCTTTGCAACACGTCCGATAGTGGAGGCATATTCACTTGCAGCGTAAGAGGCAACGTATACCAGCCGCTCCATGGAATCAGTCTGGTCGGCGGCAATATCGAGAAGATCAGTGTATTCTAGATCTTCAGCGACACGCTGTAGAAGTGATGTAGGCTCGTTGAATGAGACGGGAAGAGTCATTTTCGTCATATCCTTTCCGATCATAGACTTTAGAATGCCCTACCAAAGTTAGTAAGTTTTACTGAAGAGGAAATCTACTTACCCAAAGCGAAATTTTGGGCCGATTATCATAGTCCATTCTGAGCCTCTCTCTGATGGGTTCTTCATAGCCCTTGAAGGAAGGTGAAATTTCCAGCCGTCGTCGCGCCACAAGACTGTTGGGTAGTTCTCCTTCATTGATTGTAGGTGCTACAGCCTCAATCTCTCCAGCGTCAATAGCATCAAAAAACTCTTCATCATCATCGTTGCCAGATTCAGAGTCATAAAGATTGCTGATTTTAGACAAGGCAGACTTTTTGCGGTGCAGTGGCGGCCGCTCGTCCTCTGGAGTCTGGGGCTTCGGATCGTCTTTATCGTCGGGGCTACACTGGCGTCCACTCTCCAGTGCCTCTTTGAGAGCTCGCTTCGTACGCCGTCTCTTCTCCTCCGACTCGCCCATCTTAGACTGTAGTTCTTCGTGCTCTTGGGCGATGCGTGCCATGCTCTCCTCCCACATTTTACGTAGATGTGCTTCCCGGTTCAGCCGATATTGCCAGTATGAATCGCGATCCCGTGATATTTTCAAGAGATTCTGCACCAAATCATTCAAGCTGCTCACTGCCCCCTCGTATGCAGTTAGAGCTTGGCCAATTGTCTCGTCCGATAGCGTGATGGAGGAATTGTTTGACCTCTCCGCCTGTAATGATGATGCAACGTTGGCAAGTATATCAAGCTGAAGCTTCGCAGACTGTGCAGTGATGTTCATGGCATCCTTATCAATAGGCGGTGTCTCGCGGCTTGAGGCGTAATCACCATAGTCGTCCTCATCACCCTCTAGGTCAGGAGCGGTAGTAACATGACTGACCACTCTGTTGATGTCACTCTGGCTGGGCCATACCCCTGAGGCTACTGACCCGTCGTCATCAGCAGGCAGACCCTCAAGAGTGGTGCGGGATGTGTGGGTGCTGAGTTTTGTGTTGGTAGTTGGCATCAAAGTGGGAGCCAATTTAGATTTGAGAGGTTGGTCTTCAACCTGGTCAAGCTTTGCTTGGCGCAGTGCTTCCGCGTGCTTTGTTTGGCGCTTTCCTTCCTCCTTGGCTTCATCTTTCGAGTATTGAATGGCGTTGTTGAGGGTCCAGTACCAACGCTTAGCCTCGACAACGTGGTTTGCTTTGAGATGATATTTGACCGATGATTTACCATGGATCTCGAAACGGGTTTTGTCTTGAGAGTCCATGTTAAGCCTCGCAATTTTCATGTTGATTGCTCCTCGGCAGGCGGAGCCGGCGTCGTCTAGACAATTAAGTTAGCCTCGTACAAGTGGGAGTAGGGGTGCGTACCCTGATGTTTATAATAACTTAAAACACCATCCTCAAGCACAAACCATCGCAGCTTGTACCCACTAGTATAATTTGTCCATTTCTTCAAGTAGCCTCTCATCTCGCGAGAGTCTTTCCCGGAGGACCCCCCGGATGCAGGCCCAGTACCCAGAATAGCCTTTTCTTGAATACCCCGCTGAGCTATGACAGCGGCAGGTGATTTCTTGACAATAGCTCGTGTCTTGTCATCCTTGGTCACATCCTGGGGCAGCTTGCCCTTTTTGTCGCGACGAAAAGGGTCAGCTCCGTGCATCAAAAGAATCTGGATGAGCTTTGTGTCTTTCTTCCTCGCGCCCTCGTGTAAGAGGGTGCCGCCGGATTGCAGAGTTGCAGGATCCGTAACGAGGTCCAGGGAGTTGACATCCAAGATACCCTCAACGCGGGGTTCTTCCAATAACTTTTCTAATTGATCATAGTGCCCTTGGGCGACCAGTAACTGGAATTCTTGGGTCTTGCTATCTATAAATAGCGACCGAGCAAGTTGCAACTGCTGGAAGATGTCTGGCGCTCTCGAAGCTTCCAGCGCCGTTTGTCCACGGTAATTGACGATAGAGTCGTTGATTTCGGGTCTGCCTAGTAGTTCGCGTACCACAGGGCCGCGACCGAGCTGGGCAGCTAGATGAAGAGGTGTATTGCCTTGATGATCTTGCGCATTGATGTCGATACTGCCGGACAGTACATACTCAACAACCTGGGGCTCCGCACACTGGATCGCTAGGTGGAGGATCGTTGTGCCTGGTAGGCTGTTTGCACCTGGGTCGGCAGAATCGCGAATAGCTTTGGAGATTGCGGTCGTGTCGCCGCTGCGCAGGATCTCGAAGAGGCGAAACGTTCTGACGGACTGATCAAGCGACAAGGTGCCGTCTGATTGCAGAATTGCAGGATCTGGTTCTGATGACATGGCAGATGGGTTTGCCTCACGCGACTTTCGGACACTGGGGGTTCGGTGCGTTGAGGCGGCGGATATAGATAAACTGCTGCTATTATTCACTGGCGACGATACGACAGAGTCTGGCGAGACGTTATCGCGACTGCTAGCTTCTTCATGATTTTCTTTAGATTTGTCGCGATGCAAAATCGCCAGTGCCAAAGCACTCTTAGAGCGTTTGTGCCTAAAGATAGGGGCGGGGTATGTTAGCGATGTCGTCACTTGTCACTGTTACTTGTACTTGCACCTTCGAAGATGGCCTCTCAAAATTATTTTTGCTGACAGACTTATAGAATCCCTCAAGCAGAGCCTCTCAAGCTATCCTGAACCAAACCGTCAAAGTGGCACTTACCCTTCGCCCTTTTCTGACATGCCTTAGCTATGCATAGGTATGGTCCTGACTTGACGATATTCGAATGCAATGTATATACGAAGTATCCGTAAGATTCAATGGATTATCTGATTGTAATAAGATGATTGAGAGAGATGGTGAAGGGTGGGCGTTGATCCGTGACTTGTGGCGCCTTGGCGGCTTCAAGGTGAGCCTTCCATTTCTAGTCACACCGAACATCCGTCAAGTGGCTTAATCGCATGTGCATTCTCTATTCATATGAAGTTGAATGTGTATAAATTGATATACTATATGCTGTAATACACTGAAAGGGCGATCAACTAGCCTCCCCACTCACCAGAAGGATGACGCTTCCAAGTTGTCGCTTCAGATCCTCATTGTCGACATCGTGGGTGTCCTCGACCTCACCCCACATATCCGTTTGCCATCTAACTTCGAGACTGGACGCCCCAGCTGCCTCCTCAATTCCAAACCTCTTTCGATCCAGTCGTTGCACATGGCGAAAGTTCTCGCTCCACTCGGTCACCAGCCTGGCAGCAAGCAGAAGACTCTTGGACGCAAGTATACCTCTCTCGAGAGCCGCTAGATCGTGGGCCTCCAGACTCTGTACCCAGTGCTGAATCACAACTTTTGTTGTTTCGGACTGAGAAGCAGGGAAAATACTATCTCCATCTAGGATAGGTACGATTTCAATGTCTGGCCACACGTTTGTGCTTAAGAATGCAATGATATCCTTCGCAACCCTCATTTGAGCTTCCCGTAGCTCTCCCTGGTCATTGGCTTCTGCAGGAACCCAACAAAGTAGCGTGTCTGTTTCAAGATAACGCATCGCTGTCTTTGTTATCTGATCTCGTGTGACTGTTTCCCCGGCAAGATCCTCCTGCGCTATATCAGCCGCGCGGGCAGTGAGGGATGTTAGCGGAATCAGGTGATTTTTCAGAGCTTGTTGCGCTGAACTCATGACATCCCATTCCAAAGCAATCGCATGCGCCAGGTGTGGCTTCGTGGACGGTACCGACAGGACGCTTTTTGAAGGAGTTCGAACTGGCCGTTGGTCTAGCAGGACTTGAAAAGACCCTAAAGCTGGTTAGCTGAGACTGAAGAGAATGATCGGGAAGACCACCATCTTCTCTTTGTACATCAACATCTTTCCAAAACCGCTTCTTCAGTGCTGTAGGTCTTTTGATTGGCCGTAGTTGCGGCTCGCTTTCGTGGGGTTGCTTGTTTTCTAATGGCGCAACAAACTCCGAGGACGGAGAAGGAGCTTTAGGAGGAGGCCCATGAGCAGTAACCGGATGTGCGATAGCTGCCTTCAAAGGGGATGAATGAAGGGCGCGCGGCTTTGAGATATTGTATCGCGCAGCAGTCGAGATTTGCTGAGCCGGTCGAAGAAATGCTACCACCGTTCTAACCATACTGGGGGATTGGGCAGTGTAAAGATAGGAGTAAAGTAAACCTGCTACAATTGTGAAAGCTGATGTATGGCGGGTAAGTTTGTTAACCTTGATTATTTACGGAGATTATTTTCGGAGACGGGCTTGCAGGCTCGGGGCACTCGCCACAAACGCCACAGTTTGTCTTCCACCAGAAGATACCATGGAGGCCTGCCAAGTAAGTATTTTTAAGGGTTCTAGAAACAGTCATATTCCAACCATATTATACTTGATTAGTTATTATACTTGTCAACGTGTAATTAGCAGCGTGAAGGATATAATCAGCCAAAATTTTCAGAAACCTCCTAGTTGTCGATCTAACAGAAACCCAGTTGTTGAGCGTATGGGAAAGAAATGAAGCGACGAGAACCCGCCCACGCTTTTATAATTTACACAAGAAACGTAACAGTCTTCAAATGGTAGGTATTCGCAGAAAATAGTCTCGAAAGAAAAGACGATTATACCGTATGCTGCCGGTGGTGTCAACTGAGCAGTCAAGAAAGCAAAGATTGATGACGTCTCGGCCGAAGACATGGTATTTTTTGAAAATAGCGTCATATCCAGTTCATAATTATCGTCCTGGCATTGGGGTAATAACTGAGGTCGCTGGCACCAATCGATGGTGGAAATCGTTCGCATTGAGCCTGAATTTGTGGTAGCAAGGCTTCTTAAGAGGATCAGCGTCCGAGCGCTTCTTCATACGCTCCTCGTCGAAGTCATCGGCGCCTTCTCGGCTGCCCCAAGTGGTCTGCCAACTGTTAATTTGAGTCAAATGGGGATTGCGAGGCTGCGTACCGCACTGAGTGTCATTACAGCGTACATCTTAATCGCCCCATGGAAATACCCGAAAAGAATCGACACAGGAAGAAAGACCCAATCGACCGGAAATCGTATGTAATGGCCCAAAAGTTTGATGAACTTGCTGACAAACATCCAGACGGCAAGAAACGACATTGCAAGGACATGATAGCGTTCAAAAGCGGTCGCCTTGTGGCAGAGGAAAACAAGAGCCAAATCACCGAGAAGAGCTGGAGGGGAGAGAGTCGTCATGTGAACAGCATAGGCGCTCCAAAGCTGGCGGCTACCATCATCAATAAAGGAAGGGAATGATATAAAAGGGGGAGGGACGTACTGCCATATATCTCCCTCATCGAACATGCTGGTAAGGTTGCTCCTCCAGTTGCTTCGGGACCATCTGGCGCATTGTTTCAGGAATGTAGGATTATCCTCCAAGGTTGTCTGAACCTCTGCTTCGGGATGGTATTGCATAAAAGTCTCCCACCCGTGCGATACCATCCACCGAGTAATAAAGTTGTCATCGTCTGCATTTAGTTGATACTTGCCGAACCACCATCCTTCGTTTGTGAAAGCATAGGTAAAAGCTTCATCCTGCAGGATACTCGTTTTATACGCGACTGTACGTCCAGACATGCAGGGAAGTCCACCATCAATGTGGGTAGTAGCGGCGCAGTCAAAGTTCCTTCGCTCCAAGTAGAGCGCTCCAAGGAACCCCCAGATCCGCTGCGACAGAGTAGGCGACGTGGCACGTTTGAGCCGCTGACAGGTTACCACACCACCATATCGGTCGTCTTTCTCAAAAGGAGCCAGCATCCAGTTAAGAACCTTTGGTGGCCAAATCACATCGTCGTCTGCGAACACCGTGATGGTCGTTGTTACCTCTGGGATAGCCCTAGTCATTTGCCGGCGTTTGTTGGGGTGCGTGACCGTAAATAAGCGGATCCTTGATCTAGCAGCAGGCATGCGGCTCAGCATGCCTTCAGCCTTCTTCCGGTTTGCTTCAATTGTGACAAGCAGGAGCTCGTGGGGCTGGTTCGTCAGAACAGTCTCGATTGTTCTCTCTAATTCGTCGCCGCAGCCATCTAGTGTGGGAATAATGACGGTCACATCGCTGGCCGTCAACCTCGGGTCCTCAGGAGGGGGGATCGGCTTGAATGTATAGAATGATATGAGGTTCACAACAAGTCGAAAATACCGGTAGGCACTAAAAAGTTAGCTGGAGCCGGGATAATCTAGAAACGACTTACAATAGAGCGATGAATGCTCGTAGATACGTTACGTGCATTATTAGGGCTTGGAAGCTAACACCCAGAAACAGAAGATTCTATTCCCTTTGCAGCTATCTGCTCCTTTGTATTTTTCAGCGTTCTCTGTACTTTGTAGCCCAGTCTCTGTCTACTGTCAACAGCAGGGAACTTCCGACCAATCGTAAAGGAGAGAAAGCTTGTTGAGTAGGCTTCAAACGGACACAGAAGTGAGACAAGAAACGAATGTCTTGAAGGCTTTGGTAAATCGCCTTCCAAGTCACATAAGAAAAATAGCTGTCGGAAGGCGAAGGACGAGGGTTTCTGACAGCAGCATTGGAGACTTTTATTATTTCCCGGAGACGAGAGGTTGAGCGCACCTAGGGCTGGCACGTTCAACCGGTATCCAGCGCGTCCATTAGCCAATAGTGGAGGCAGAAATAAGGGCTCCAGTTCAAAGTTGTCGTTTTCAGAGGGCTGCATGTGTAATTTGCCTCGTGCGTCAGACGGGACCCTGATCTAGAATCCTAGATGAGTTGATGGAGGATACTTTGCGAGTGGAGAAAGGATTGGCGGCGCACGAGCTTCAACTTCTGCAGTAGTCGGGTGGGGAGGTGGATGACGACTCGGCGCTAGCAGGCTAGCCTCGAGTCGGAGTAGTCTCTGTAGACGCCCAGGTGGGCTCTCATTGCCATTGTGACATTATTAGTTGGTATCATTGTCATCGTCAACGGGGCTTGCAAGGGCCGACGGCCTGCAGTCCTGCTAGCAGGGAGGCATGCAGCTGCTCCCCGATCTGGTTGCAATCCTGCAGCGGCTACCTACCGTACTCCGTACAGAGTACATTGTACCAAGTACTCTTATGATATATTAAGATACCAGGCTAGGCCTAATACGCGAATGAGACCGAACCGACGGCCGAGCCCATGGAGCATAAATGATTATTATCAAGCGACATATTATTAACTTACTCAGTAAGGTCTGGGAGAGCTTGAGCCCGTTTGAGGGATCGGGGAAGCGGTTGTGGGTTTCGTGACTGGAAGTGCTGCAGCAGACTGCAGAGTGAGGCTGGGCTGCTGCAGTCTACCATAGTGTGAGGGTGGTATTTCTGCTCGAGATTAAAGTACTTGATACTACAGAGGTACAGTGAAGAATCCAGAATCGACCTCTTGCATCCCCAGGTAACACTGACCCCGGCCTGGTGCGACTCTGGCGATCGGCATATAAACTAAATCAGCTAAACCTTGGATTGAGGTTAGAATCGCTTTCGGCAAAGGAAGGCTAAGCAATCGATAGGCTGGTCAATTCTCTACGTATTACCTGAGAGCATTTCATGAATTAGGCGGCGTTATCAGTTCCCCGCTCCCAAACACACGGAATGAACCCATATACTGGGAGAAGTAGGGAGTACTTATGAATTATAGGTAAGGCAGCCCTGTTGCCTTGAACGGCATCGTGGCATTACATCCTCTGCCAGGAAACAAAATAGTCGATCCCAGCGGCGATCGTGCCAGCCTCGTACCGGTATATTCAACATCCGTCAGCCTGATCTTGTATAGGCTAGGGTGCACTCCGTATTGTCTTGGAGTGGGGGGGGAAACCGGGGAACCGAGATGGTGTATACGAGCACCTCCTTCAGCCGCGAAGGATGAACAATATGATTATATTTCCTTTCCGATATTGTCTGATTATTGTTGAATGTTGTCCTAGGACTTCGTCAATTTCGCGTCATTCAATACGTACCGAGGTACCGAGAGCTCTTTCCCTAGCTACACTTACTACGAGACGGCTATCGTACTAATCTCGTGGTCCGACTCTGTACCTATTTGTTGTGCTTCTGTATCTCACACTGATGAATCCATAATAAGCGAGATCAGAAAACGGCTCACTGGGCCGCGCTCGGACTGCAACCCGGCCGTGGACGAGAACAAATAATGGGCCCATTTGGACCGAGACTTTTCTCTCGCAGAGCCCCTATCTACACAGGACGGCTCTCTCGCGCCCGGCTAAAAGCCAGATTGTTGACGCAACAACCCCAATCCGCGAATTTATGTTTTGCATAAGCTAAGTTGAGGTTCTAGTCAAAACTGTCAAACCCTGTCGCACGAGTTCTGCCACTAACTACGGAGTACAGTCCGGCCAGATTATTCAGAGTCCTGCAGGCTCCTTGAACGGGTTCAACCAAAACTTTTGACCATCAGTACTCCGGTATAAACTAGAGACTTTGCTAATATTATGGCGGCTCGCCTTGCTGGGAGACTCAACATACACTAGGTATCCAAGTACGATTACGAGCACTTTGTTTGGCAGCCGAGATAGCCCATGATAATCATGTATTCAAGATCTCGACCATGGTCAGTAATTGTCCTGATTATCTAGACAGATAATGACCATGTATAGAGACCGTCTTGGTTACTCGGAACATGAGCCGAAGGAGAAGACCCAACAACTTGACGCCGCGCAGACGTTGTAGCCCTCTAGCAGCCACAAAGGATGCCGGTAACTCTCGGCACTCCGTCGGTGCATCCTTCCTTACCAGAAATAGCGAGCACCGCATCTTTAAATGAAGGATGGCGAGTTATTTGCTCACCCACTTTGGGGGAGTGAAACAGACGCGTATCTCGGCTGCACAGACCATGCGCTGACTGGAACTCCACTCAGTGCCCACAGACTCGCAGAGTGGTGGAAAGGCCCTGCAAAACTTGCTAACAGTGTGCAGGTCGCGGGAGCATGAGTCTGGATCTCAATCCCATCCAGAATGCGATATCCCCTGGAGAAACCAACAACGTTTACGGCCAAGAGAGGTTATACGTGACACTGACGCAATGCAAATTGTTCACTCAGATGCAGAGTAGACGGTGTTGAAATTCTTGAATCTCTTCGATTACTACTACGGAGTACGGACTACGCTACTGATATCTTAGCCTCCGCTCCTATCTCATAATTGGCGGTGCTGAAGCTGAAGTAAGCACGTACCTATTCCGCCTCAGGACGTTTACTCGGGCTAACTATCGTTAACCTATCCTGAAAGGTTGGAATATATTCGTTGTTCGCCGTATCTTGCTGGGTCTGCCATCTCCGGCCTCTTGACGAAGTTCGCCCCAACACCCGGATTGACAATACGGTAGAATAGTTGTCCGACCGCGTCACATGTCAGTACGTTCCCCAATCATCTACTCTGTATTGACTGCACCATTATAATATAAAGTCGGGTAGTTGCTACCCCGGGTATAGCCAATACCACATTTAGCACTAAGCTTCTTGCAAATCTATTTAAACTCTGCGCCGCCGAACCGCTCGTCAAACACAGATTTCATAATGACTTACTCCGGCTCACCTTAGTGGGTTTGTCTAATGATTCGGATGACTCCCTATCATTCAATAAACAAAATTGAGCTAGCTTGTGCACCTACAGCTCCTACAAAATGTCTCTAATGGTGGAGTATATACGCCGCCACTAGACTCCACACTGGCACACCGGCGGCCTGGTGGAACTTTTCAACGGGAATGGCCGACTGAAGCTTCAAAAAGCCGTCTTTCAGACACTGGCCTGAATATTAACATCATATTACAGATACAAGTCAACTAGAACCGGGCTAGACGCTCACGGAGTAGCTCCTTGTTTGTCGAGGAGTGATCTTCAAGAATTCGAGGACAGTTTACCATAGCGAGGAGCTGGCCCAAATAGCGCTCCAGCTTGGCAGGTCGCCTGCTCCATTTGGAAGTTCTCCATACTGGTTGTGGTTAATAACATGCACTACTACAGCGGCGCAGCGCTAATGCACCTAATAATCGTGCAATAAAAGCGAACCGCTCAATCGCTCTTGTTTCTCGCTCTTCCGTCTCCAAGTCTCCGGGGAGTCCTTGCTTGACTCGTGAATCGGGCGAGTCTGCGTTCTAGGAAGTGTCTCTACAGCCCTCTCACACAATAATCTGGCTTGAGAGCCTCCGGCCAGAGTGACGGTGCGTACTCCGATCTGACTGCAAGTCCGTAACTTCCAAGGCCCTTTCGCGAGGTTTGCGTTCGAGTCAGAGTCTACTGAGCTCCGCCTCGGGCCGTCGTCGGCTACCGAAATCAATTCAACATGCAGGTACCTGCCCGAAGCTAGTAATTACTGGGCATACACCGCACCGCAATCAATGCATGCTCAGGTCGGTGCTGTTCCCTTGCCGTTCTCATCCAGCTTGGATGCTTAGTGGGCGCAAAATGAATAAATGCACCATTTTTGATCAGGAAGATTGCACCACGAGAGCGGTAAGAATGAAAGAGCCTACCTCATCCGAGAGACCCTAATAATAATGCAATGACGTCAAAATACAAGTTACATGGCGCAGCGGCTTAGGCGCTTAGCAGGATGGGCTGGACGATGCCCCATCTCTGCTGCATGTCAGTTACTACAGGCAGCTCCCCAAGGCATCCGGAGATGTACCTCGTGCTTCCCCCCGAAGCACTAATGTACAGTTCTTTCTTCGTGGTATAGGATCGGCAGGGAATCCTATCCTGGCTAATGGTGCAGCTCGTCCAGGTTCAATCACGTACTGTTCACTCACGAAAACGCCCGTTCATGCCCCTCCTCTCTGCATCGTCTGAGTCTATTCGTAGTACTGTCCCAAATCAGGCGCATAATGCTAAAGTGGAATATGGCGCCTAGGCCCTGACTGAACATGGTCTCAAACTATTCTGGGTTGTGGTGGTAATCAGCGGCTGAGTTCGGGGATGTGAGAGTCAGACCACTTGCAGAACCCGTGAGGTAGTAATTGAATGCTGGTAAGTAGTGCTCTGATGATTTGGTGCATTTATGAGCTAGACTATTACTAGCCCTGTAGATAAACAAAGTCAACAAGCATAGATCAAGAGTTGAAGTGTATGCTAGGGTTGTTTGTTATAGCCAGATAGCGTACTATCTATGCAGAAGATTCAAGCTGTCTTTCCTGTTCGTTGAGCTCTGCAGGTATTCACTGAGGCAACCTACACTGGCGACTGTCCGACACCCTCACTCTCACGGGGGCTAAACTGCATTCGATCTTCTAGAAACTCATAAGAATCCAGCCTTCTCAGTAATAGATCATTCAAAGCATGTACAGAGGACCCTCTCTGTGATTAGTGTACAGCACAGCCAATCTTTCCCGGGTCAGGACGAACAGTCAGAGCTCAAGCCTATGTTTTCAGAGAGCCAGTGGTGCTATAGAGGTAAACATCTACCTGAAAGCTCCGGAGGAGTATGAGTAACAAATGCCATTAGGCCTGATACTTAGGGCTGCGATATGTAAACACCATCCCGCAGCCCCAAGTATCAGGCCTAATTTCGTTGGCTATTGTTACACCACTGATGGTACAGATGGCTTCATTATTGGCACTTAAGAAGTATCAAGCTATTATTACTCGTGGATGACCAAAGCATACAATCTCTAACTTTCTCTTCGCGCTCGCGAGGGGGTCGTTCAACATGCTATTCAACATGCTAATACTTGGTTGAATGCATGCTCTTGTAAACTTGGTAGAAGTCAACAAGCCATAGTCAGCCTACTATACAGCACACCTGGGCGCCTGTAATCTACGTGTATACAAGTCACATGCCCATAGTGCCATGATAACATTGTAGCTGGTAGGAAATATAAGACTTGACAACCACCTATTCCCTGAAGATTTGGTATAGCAAGACAAATCACTTTAAGTCTTGAAGCAGCGAGCCCCAACGCCGCTCTATTCATAGTACCCGTGAGAATAAAGACATGAAGTAATCTTGCTTAGGTTCAGGGGGGTTATGCGGCATGCCATGGTGTAGCGGGCTCTGACCGAGGAGAGAGTCGCTATACGGTTGAATCTGAGAACGTTTATTCAGTGTCAGCCACTCTTCATCCCTGTATACCAGCTAATCACCACGATACAGCCACCCCTCGGGATGATAACATATTTCAAAATCAACTCCACCAAACAATCCGACAGCGGCGTATAAATCGACTTCCCCACCGAGTCCCTCAACACCGCCGGCTTCTTCATCTATCTCCTCATGCAAATCCCATCCGCCAGAGTGCTGGCCATTCCGAGTGAAGAATATATTGACCTTTAGCTTTGGGCTTGCTGTCAAGCCTCTCGAACTATTCAGATCTCCCGGAATTTCAAAGCTCATTCCAATACCGACGGTCTCGCCCGCCCTGAACGCGTCCGTAAAGTCCTTCCCGCCAAACGAATCATTCGTGAAGCGACATCCGTCGTCTGAGAAAACCGCGAGGCTGCCTCTCTCCCACCCTGGGGACCGCCAAGTTGGGTACGGCTGTGCCGCAAATCCTACAGACAGCCCACTAGTATCATTCGGTGTAGGCCCTGCACGGAGTCCAAGCAGTTTCACTTCAAAGTAGATAGTCTTCTTTCCTTCCGCGACGAATGGCGAGTCTGCCAGTGCAAAATAAAGAGGTATGTTCGTTAGCAGAGAGCAATCACCATTCCCGTCTCTGGTAAACCCCTTCCAACGTCCACGATGTCCAGAGATGCTGCCACGGAACTCGGCCGGGGGTATAGGCGATATGTCATAGTTCCGAGCAGAGTTGTATACAACAGTGGGCGGTTGGACAGGGCGATACAGCGGAGTGCTATTGCAGAAATCATGCGCACGCTCGGCATCATCGACAGAGGTATTCCCAGTATTCGAGTAGTAATTCCCTGATGTTGGCGGGGGCGGAAATTCTGCAGTGTCAGGCACTACCTCCTGCCAGTTGTGATATGGGGGCGGAGGCCCTGCATCATAACCAGGGGGGGGGGCCGGGTGGAGGAGCGTAGGATTTATCTGCCATGAAGCCAGCTGGAGTTTTGCAGGGTTCCGTTCTAAGGAAAAAAACTGGTCCTTGCATGGATAACTTGATAAAATGGGCAGTTGCGGGTCCGTTTGAAATGACGTCCAATCTAGGTATATATCTGTAAAGTGTGGCTGTGCACTTTTGTAAGTATCGCTTGGAAGAGACTGATGGAGTATAAGGACTGCCCTATGTTGATATATAAGGACAGGCTTCATAGCCAATTGGTTTTTATGGCCCAGCGGTATAATGCGCTGACAGGTTATGAGCCCGGAATAGTCTCCAGTATCCCTAAGCCCGTCACTGTAGTCAGTCTACACATTGTTCCAAATTGCTTGTTCAAGCTTGTCTGCTGCTGAGGGATTCTCGAATAAAACTGGAGGGGTATTTTTAGAGGCGTACAGACTATCGATAGTCAGATCGATACAGCGGCCTTGGCCAATGGCTCTGTGCGCACACGATAGTTCCCTTGCCTGTTTCACCCTCATGTGACCTGTGCATCCATGCCATTCGAGCTGTACAAATTCTCTGTGTTCGCTGCCATGGCCAACCTTTTCTGTCCGATCCGCTAGGGTCGGCTGTACGACTTGATCGCTTATTATCTTACAGCAGTGAACTGAACAGTCTCTCGTTATATATACTGAACTGCATCTACATCTAGCTGATCTCGCACACTGTTAAGAGCTCAAGATGCCAGCGCTTGTTGACTTAAATAGTGAGAACCGAAGGCCTCGAAGGCCCTCTATTACGCAGCAGTTGCAGCGAATGTTTCATATTGATAAAGCCGGCAATGTGAGTTCGGCACTCAAGAAAGTCTGCGTGGTGTTATTAACAAATAAAGGCAAGTGGCGTGCTGGCCTCCCCCCTGGGTTATTCAAGTGCAGATGGGCCGTCCGAGATCAGCTCTGCCGGACGCAGTCGTCATTCACACTCGTCTTTGAACTCAAAACCCACGGACCTGCAATCTTTGGAATCAAAACACTCTTCGCTCCAATCTCTTCATCTGGAGCCGCTCCCAGATCCGCCGCCAAAACAAGATCCAAAGGTTAAAGCTGGGCACACCGTGGTCCAGAAAAAGGATAGACGAGCTACGAAACGACTGGAAGCGGAAAGACTGGAGCTTGAAAAGCGGCTGATCAAGCTGGAAGAGGCAGAACGTACTGGGGATACATCGGTTCTGAGAAGACAGTCTCGAAAACTCTCAAAAAAACAGCCTCTTGGGAGTTCAAGCAGGTCATCTAGTGTGAGTGGCGATGAGTCGCGATCTCGGACCTCCTTACGTCTTTCTTCCATCTTCTCAAATTCAAGGCGAAGATCAAGATCTCGATGTAGCTCCAACGATGGGGCCGATGAATTAGCAACTGAGACGACGCTTCCAGCGCTATCCTCAACGTTGCCAGAACGTCTGAGCACAGCAATATCAAAAGAGCTGGCTGCGAGGAAGAATGCCATACTGGGTCCACCCGGAGAGTCATCGCAGTCGCCAAAAACAGCAACAGAGTCTACGTCGAGCCAGCCAACCATTGGAAATGGCGAAGAGGGTGCTTTCGCTGCAGGCGCGATTAACGATGATATGTATACGTCAGCACCCGCAGATCTAGATCGAAAAATGTTTACCGCGAGCCTAGCATCCAAGAGAAGAAGCGCAATGCTGGAATCGCATACATTTGGCGCCAGGGCGACTCCGGGCGTTTACGACGATAGGCCCCGGTCAACCATGCCCGGAGTTAGAAGCCAACTAACCAGAGCGTCCACAGAAGGGGTCGTGCAGAGGCACCAGAAGAAATTCAGATCTTCCCCTCTGGCGGAATCGCACACAATCGGCGTCGACGCGACTCCCATAACAGCTGCCAGCCCTCAGGTCGCCGAGAAGCGGCTGCTCAAGCTAGAAGAGGCCTATGCGCTGCCAAGCTCCAAAGTTTCCAGCCATAACATTATCGGTGAACTACCCTCACATGAGGCAAGGAATGCTCGCAGTCATATGAGCAGGATGCCAACATCGAAGCCTACCAGTCAGTTAGCTCCACCAGCACTAATAATGAAGCCGCGCTTCTATAACTCACTAAATAAAGTGATAGGCCCTAGCATTGGCAAACCCAAGGCGATTGGAACACTGTCCCCCCCGCGTCGAGAACGAGACTCCTCCCCAACCGTACCTCCCAAGAGCCCCAAGCGAGACAGCAAACGGTTACTTCAACTGGAAGAGGCCGATGGCAGGCCGACTCTAGGCCAGAGTAAGGCTGAAGACACCGAATCAGATTACAATACTGCCGACGAAGTTGCATCCATTGAATCGAGAGTTTCGGACGGTGTCCTGGGCACTGGGCATCCTGCCGAGGGTTCGAAAATAGAACCAAAACGAGCGCCGAAAAAGAGGAACCTAGGACAACTTGTTCCAAAGCTTTTTGTAATTTGCTGTTGTTGCAAGTTTTGGCATGATTTGCCATCAGAGGTGTATGCGGGTTTGGCCGTCTCTGATCCCTTGTCGGCTGCTTTGGGTCAAGAACTCGCTCGGGGCCACTTTGCCAACTGGCTGCCATCCATGGCTGGGCCAACTTCTTTACCAAAAATGGCAAGCACTGCGGATATACAATCTGGCCCTGTCAGGTGCTGTTGGTGCCATCATCCCATGAGCAAGGGCTGCTGCCAGGGATGGAGCACTCTGGTTCAGATGCGCAAGAGACATCACTGATCTGACTGTAAGTGCCGTTAGCTCTGTATATATCTCTAATAATACCGTAGCCTTCCCAGTACAAGCAAGTCCGTGACGGTCTGCAGTCGCTCTTGTAAGCCTGGTATATTATGGTAGCCTGGTGAGCCTTTCAGCCTCGGGTGAGCCGCATAAACTGTACCTGGTACTCTATACCTAACTACAGTGGACATGCACTCGCGAACATTTTATTTTCAGAAACCAAGAGTGCCGGAAGCTGATTTCAAAACGATGGTGGAGCAACTGATGCACTATCGGACTGGGCGGGGCATCGAGACTAAGTAACTTGCCCGACTGAATCATAAAGGCAGGCGCCACTCCTCCGTCCCCTGCCCTCCTTACGTTTACCATCTGAATGGCCGGTGTCAGCAGGCACGATGGCGCGACACAGGGGGCATTCAAATGCCTCTTCGGCCTCCACTCTGCCAGAAAGAAACCAGGTACCGTCACTTTGTTGATCCCGACCGCCGCATCGCATCGTGCTCTGACCTGGCCTAGGAACTGGAGAGCATGTATGATTACCTCGCAAAGGTTATTCTCCTCGGACCCAGTGGTGCCGGAAAGTGAGTTCACACCCACCACCGCGCCACTATTTATTTACCACCTCGCAGGTCTTGCGTGCTTCACCGATATGTAAAGAACGAATGTGAGCCATATTAACAGTGACAGTGACAGGGACTGACTATATGACCTGTAGGGAGAGTGCTATCTTCGCAAACAATAGGAGTCGAGTTCTCTTCTAAGATTGTGAAACTGGGTACCGGGCCCCGACGGACAAGGATCAAGTTGCAACTCTGGGACACTGCAGGGACGGAAAGGTTTCGCTCAGTGTCGAGGTCCTACTATCGCGGCGCCGCGGGGGCGATTCTCATCTACGATGTCGCATCCTACACATCTTTCAACTCCCTTCCAACTTTCCTAATGGACGCGCGCGCCCTTGCGTCCCCATATCTTACTGTTCTTCTCGCCGGAAATAAAACGGATCTTACACAAGACGACTACCACGAGGATGGAATGCGTCGCCCTATAACACCTTCCAGCATTTCTAGTCGGCAATCATCCTTTCCATACGAATCAACTGCTGGCTCATTTCGCTCAAGCAATTTTGGGACTGCAACCAGAATGACAGCCACGCATGCCTCGCACGGTCGCGAAGTCAGCATTGAAGAAGCTTCCCAGTGGGCTGCCAGGTCTAATATTCCCGCTGTGGTTGAGGTTTCAGCCCTCACGGGAGACGGCGTGGAAGAGCTTTTCCAACGGCTAGCGCGCATTATTCTTACCAAGATTGAACTTGGTGAGATCGACCCTGACGACCCTCAGAGCGGTATCCAATATGGGGATGGCAGTCCCTATGGCCATGGCACAAGCGATGCTTCAAGCATAAAAAGCCAAATGACAATCGAAGACAGTGCTGTTCCTCTTCACCGCAGGAATACAAGACGACGAGGAGGCGGTAACTGGAGGGCAGGCATGGGCGAATGGGAGGACGTCTTCCGAGTGAGCGGATCGCATAACAGGAAACGCTCAGGGTGCTGCTGAGCTCCATCCACATGCAATCTATCACAAAGTTGCGCTCTACTTTAAACTTCTCGCGTTTCTTCGTTTCTCTACGCACTATACCCCAACTACGTTCGTTGATGGGCCGGAACTTCTTATATACTGGTTCTTTGGGGACAGATTGACGTTCGCTGTCCCTTCCATTCTCTATGTTGCTAGACTTTACTTGCGGAATCAATGTTACTTGACCTAGGCATGGGTCATCTATGACACTTATATGTACATGCCATTTTGTACATTATCTGCGGGCTCCTTATATTGAACTCTAATATATTGCGCGCATTACAAACATGAATAATCAGTAAAATGCCATTTATTGCAGAAAAAAAAAAAAAAACCACCGTAGGCGAAAATGGGTATACCCAACAAGAAATGTAGACAGGAGATCCGATCTACTTACGTGCTCCTTCCCAACTAATATACCCAAGGGGACATACCCCTAATACCAGTCAAAGGCATTAATAAGATAAGAGAAAGATATCAAAGTCATGTACCAAGTGACAACTTCGCGACTGTAACCACCACCGTCAACCTGACATGGAGGCCTTTAAAGCAAGAACGCCATAGCGGCCAACCCAGCGCCAAGCATACCGGCACCGGAGAACTTCGCGCCGGGGACAGCAGCACCGGTAAAGGGGGTCACCGAGGGCGAAACAGACACGGTCGACGATCCAGAGCCAGAGCTGGCACCAACAGACGAAGGCGCAGAGGATGGCGCAACAGTGGACGAATGGACCTTGGTGACGACGAAGGAGCTGCAGGGAGTTGGCGTGGGCGTGGTGGTGGACGAGGAAATTGCGATGACGGGTGTGCTCGTGGACATGGGCGTGTAGGTGGAGGTGGAAGTAAAAGTGGTGGACGTCTTGACAGTGACGGTGACAGTTGTCGTACGGGTAGAGGTGAAGGATTCGGTTTCGCCGCTGCCACCGTTTGCCATGGCTGCGAGGGCCGGGGTAAACGCGGCGCTAGCGAGGAGGAGAGTCTTGAGGAGTTGCATTGTGTATGACTGTTAACCTGTTGACTTGAAGGCAAGGATTGAGACGCTGTAGAGTGTAGTGGTGTGGGGGCTTGTTTGCGATGGATAGTTTGATTTTTAATGGAATGAAGGAAGGAGTGGATGACTTGTTAATCGTCGCGTCGGGTGGTACAAGAGTAGATTGCTAGACAAAGAGCGAATGGGACTGGAAACGAGTGACAGTCCTGGTAGAAGGCAAGAAAGAGCGACGACAACGAGAGTTGTTGGAAGTAGTAGCAGCAAAGCGATGGGATGAAACGAACGATAGTTAAGGATGAGACGAAAAGGGGTCGGGTCCACAGGTCGGTTACTCAAGACGCCATGCTCCTTCAATCAGACTGTGCCATTCTCAGCTCGTTCCTGTCGCCGTTCCCGCTGATCAAGAGAAACTGGACCGTGGTGGTGCTTTAGTATGCAGACGAAGCTTTTCATCCGACACGTCGATTGGTTATCAGTCAGAACGTTGGATGTTAGCGCGATGCATTACGTTGCTCAATTTCCCAGGACCCATCAGCGGGATATCCAGGCATCGCAGCATCAACATCAGGCACCTCACTAGTAGTTGCAAGAATATACGAAATGTCTCACTAATGGGTTTGACTCTGTTGATGGTGCGGCAGTCAACAAATACTGGCTCCACGGTTCATGACCAAATGGTTTCACCCAGAGTCACAGACACGCTAGTTGTTCCACAGTTGCTTTGCACGGTTCACCTTGAGGCTAGGTGAATTTGCAATGCGGACTTATTGGAATTCCGATCCAACTCAACCAAGACCGCAAGCAAGTTTAGCTAGCAGCTCACTGGTTCTTGTGATCTGCTGTGTAGGTTATGCGAGCTACAAAGTATATTTTACGCTTTCATACACGTTATCGGGTAGCAACGGAATGATTAACAATATAGCAACGGATGACTGGATAGCCATATCTAATCTAGAGTAACCTGCAAGTTCGTTTGAACAACAGTAAAGCACAACTGGGTATCAAGACGATCAACCAGACTACCGCCCATGAAGAACATCATTTCAGAGGGTATAAACCGCACTCAGAGCAATGGCAGCCATGGCCCAGTATCCGCTGGCTTGCATGATCGTTAGGGTAGCACCCGAATCCACCGTATCCTCATCCGCCGTTGTTCCATTGGGTAGAGTCCCATTGATGGCAATGGTTTGCGTGCCATTGATATTCGTGACTTTGACGATGCTGCTGTTCTTAGGCTGCGTGCCATTGAAGAGAGACTCGTAGTACGTGTTATTGCTGTTGTCATCGCACCCGCACGTCGCATGTTCTCCGCACAAGCAGACGACTGGCATCGATTCGTTCCTGTTCGTGGTGTTGTTGATATAATGATAAGGATGGTTGTAATGGTAGGCGTATGCTCCGTAGAGCCAAAGGCCAGGGAAGAAAGCCAGTGCAGCGACAGGGAGGAAGAATGGAGCAATACCCAATGGTGACCGAATGCCCGATTGATAAGGAACAGTCGCACCCCCGCTGTAATACCCCCCACCACGTCCGTACGTGGGCCGTTGCCCAGAGCCACCGGGCGATGTGCCTCCACGGTTACTAGTCGTGCTTGTTGACCCTGGACGAGCCCCTGGATGATTGCTTGAAGGGCGACTTCCTGAACTTGACCCTCCACCACCTGTACGCCCACCACCCCCGCCTCCACTGCTCCCGCCTCCACCCCCGCCTCTGCCACCTCCTCCACCTCCACGTCGTTTCCCTAAAGCTTTGCCGTCAAGATCTATGGCCTTGGGGGAAGTTGTGATGAGTTCGCCATGGCGGATGGCTACGTCTGAATTTGGGACCGTAAGAGAAGTGACGGTCGTGGACAGAAGAAGCGCAACAACAGATGCTAGTGTGAACCTCATTGCGTTCTGTTGATAGGTCGCGAAATCGAGATAAATCGAGATAGATGTGTTGTGATGAGGACAAAAAAAAGTGGGTAGCAGCTCACTTATTATTTGCCGTGAGTCCCTGTAGCAAAATTAGAAGGAGGCACCGCCCTAACTTTTAAGAGATTCGCAGGGCTGCAGGGTGCAGGCTTGTCTTTATGTTTTGAGGTTTGGTCTGGCAAGCAAAGCTTAGATGCAAACATAGCCCAGGGATCGCTTGAATATGATCTCAGGCCTAGAAACGGTGTACGGAGTAGTGGTGACGGTGGCCAAGAGTCATGAACTCATACTGTCTCAAGACGAATACGATCAGGGTTCGCTGCTTCTTGTTCAAGGGTCTATGCTCGGAAACCTCATGATGACTTCACAAGGGTCCAATCTCCATGTGGGGGGCGCAGCACCCTGCATCTGTTTCAACAATCTGCACAGCCTCTTGGGCAATGGCAGGTCTGGCTAATCATACAGGCGGATGATATGACCTTATTCCTGTGTGTTTAGCTCTAGAGCCATGGTCTCTTCTTTCGGAGCCTCATCCATATTTCATAATCCGATGAGGCGTTATGTACTAGGTGCGTAGAAAAAGCAAATCAGCATTGGTTCCCGAGGTCAGAGGCAACTTGTCGTCGCTTTGCTCAGCTTCTTGCGCAACTGAATCTACCTGGGGATTCTTGCCAAGCTTGAAGCTATAGTCACGTGATCTCATGACTAACCATTAGCGCAGAATACTTCCACACTCGGCGAGATTTTCGATCCGCCAACATCTTCTTGCTCTGACGACCAGACATGGTTGCAACTTGCCACGAACCACCATTACTGAGACATGTGGTCATACAGAGACTGTCTCTATTCATGACGTAGCAGACAAACTGCATGGCCATTCTCCGACAGTTTTGGAACGAGAAAACAAGCCAATCACGACTTCACGCAACTGAGCAATCCAACTGTCCCTGTTAGCTTGCCATGTGTCCCCGGACGTGTGGCAGCAGACGCAGCAACGGACTCTTTACGGAGAACGGTCAATACATGCCACGTCTTGTGGCTGTGCCTGAGCGGAGTTGGATTGCTGGACCTTCGGGTCGCGAACTATGTTCAAGTTGCCAGACGAATCCTGGGCCTTCATAGTCCGTGTTCTTCTATTCCGACGAGAGCATGGCTCCTTGCGCACCTACATTAGTGACAGTCTCTTATAGAATCTTAGCTATGACCGTAATCAAAGTTTACTACTAGCCTTATCGTCTATGACCTGAACCACGACCTTTCCCCAGGTCTCCCGACCCCCAAGCGCCTGCAGCGCCTTGGGAACGCTCTCCAGCCCGACAAAATCTTCATCCTGAAAAGCCGTCCCCTTGAATTTGCCCTGCGCAATCAGATCAAAGATGCCTCTCCACACGACGCCGACCGTCTCCTTCTCAAATTTCGCGTATTGCCCCCAATGCAGCCCGACAATGCTAACATTCTTCAACAGGACGCGGTTCAGCGCCACCTTTTCAATACTCCCGGCCGCAAACCCAATAACCAACAGCCTGGCATTCCACGCAACGCACTTCAGACTCGCATCGATCATACCCACGGGATCATAAACAACATCCACGCCGGCCTTTCCATTCCCCTGCCTATGCTCCGCACAAATCGTCTTGACTTTCTCAGGCCACGTTTTATCGCGGTAATCAATCACGTAGTCCGCCCCAAACGCCTTTGCAACCTCCCTCTTCCTCTCCGTCCCCGCAGTCGCAATTACCGTCGCACCGCGGGCCTTTGCAATCTGCACCGCCGCCAGGCCCACACCCCCAGCCGCCGCATGGACAAGCACCCACTCCCCAGGCTGTACATTCGCACGATGCACCAAACCGCCGTACGACGTCGGGGCCGTGACAAACAACCCAGCCGCATCCTCAAAGCTCCACCCTTGTGGCACAGGGAGCAGAGTTGACTCCGAAGCAAGGACGTGCGTCGCATACGCGCCCTGCGTGGCGCCAAACACCCGGTCTCCGACCTGGTACTTCCATGGCCCGCTTGACGTCGGGACGGCGGCGATTGTGCCTGCAAACTCGGAGCCGCTGACCCAGGGGAGCGGGGGCTGGTGCTGGTATTTGCCTCGGATTTGGAGCAGGTCGAAGAAATTTGTCCCCGCGGAGTGTATTTCGATGAGGTAGGCGGAGGGAGAGGGGATTGGAGTTGGGAGGGTGGAGACAGTAAGGTTGAGGGGTCCCTTACACGTCAGTAATGTTCGAACGGGAGGTAGGGAACTCACCTTGACGTATTCTTTTACCTGAATAGCGCGCATGACGAATTTGGACTGTAATAGATGCAAGATAGGTTTGATTGTGATGGGAGAATGTCAAAAGAGGTCAACCCCATGCTGCGGGGACTGAGACGGGAAGATGCCGAGGTTGTCGGATAAGGGCCCATCCCGCAACATGGAACCAGGACACTCTCAGAGCGGATACAGAGAGGCTCAGTAGATTCTACCACGGTTTTCCCTTTTTCCCGTTCAGGTACGAAGTACACATACCATGGACCTCTGTAACGGCTCGTGCCGTACGGAGTAGTCATGGACTGGAGGCGGATTTTATTACCGAGCAGACGGGACTAATCTGAACCAGTTGACCTGTATAAACGCTAAAAATATATACTCTTTTCTTTCTTTTTTTAATGATCTATGTACGATAAGCGAGCCGAAAGGAATTCCAAATCATTACCAGTCACTAGGAATGTCCCACCACTATACCATGCGCCAACCCTGAAACTCCGAATACCACAAAACAAACCACGCTAGAAGACTGAGACTTTCCGTACAGCCCAACAGTCCGGACAACGACATATACAGAGAAGCAGGCGAGCCATGACAGCAATTGAGTATTTAAAACAACGGTGAGAATGTAGAGATAGAATGATTTTGTGTGGCTGTCCGAGCATCAGAAATCGATACTTGATCGATGCGCAATAGATTCAGGGCCGGAGTACGGATAGCCTGGGGAGCACACGGAAGAATATTGCCCATGAAAGTAAGGAGATGTTGGCGTAACCACGCCACTGGAGTACTGACTAGTGCTTATCTTCGGTGGGAGGGAGACCTTCCTATCGAGAGACTTCTGCTGTTGCCGTACGTCTGGCTCATATGGAGAGGCCAACGTGCGTCTGATGGCCTGGAGTTCGGGTATCTGTGGAGGGAGCAGGTGCATCATGGGATCGATTGGTGGAGTCAGGGGACCCGTAGTGTAGTATGAGATCGATGGGGCTCGCGTACTCGTGTCAATAGGCATCGAATACCACTGCGGCATAACCCACTGGGCTGGAGGAGCCACAGTAGACCCTGACTCATGGTTGCAGATGTCGGTGTCCAAGGCGTATGGAGGATTTGCAAAAGTCGGCCCATGTCTTGGTATTGTAGCATCCTCAAGAGTGGTGCAAGATGAGTCAAAAGAAGTGGAAGTTCTAAGGTCTTTAGAACTGACAGGGATACCTGGCGAGCTTAAAGGTGACGAATGACTCGAAGCAGGCGCCCATACAGTTTGCCCATGTGTCCATGTCGGTAGATGCGGCCCGTATGCCCTGTTGGCTATATACCACTCCGTCTCGGACATGGAAACTCCTGTCGCTGTTGGCGTAGTCACGCCACTGGAGTACTGACTGGTGTTCTCAGGATGACTTTGAGGTTTAGGACTGCGGATAGATTCTTTCGTACGTTCTCTTGTTTGGCGAGAGGGTTTTGTGACACGCCACTTCTTCAACCTGCTTCGTAGCTGGGTCTCACTGAAAAGGACATTAGAGAGGCGTGCTTGAAGCTGGGATACTTACCTCGGGTTAAAGTTATCCGAGCGGATCTTCTTGATGACCTGCTTGAGAGGCCATTCTTCGTCCTTGTACAGAGCAGCAATCAAGGCCTTCTTCTCCTCCCATACATCTGATGGAATAGGCACGGAATTCTTCATCTTGAATAGCGTAGGTGGAAGTAGAAGACTCGATCTTTGAAATCGGCAGATGCAACAAAGGGAAGGGACGGTCGAAGTTCCTCTGACGATAGAAAAGTCATGCAGATCAAAAAAGGACGAGCTGTCAGATATATGTATTGTAAGCCGGAGGGAAGAGGTTGGCCACATTGGGGGTGTAAGAACCGCGCAAGATCTAGAGCAATATGGTCAAAGGAACCAAACCAATAGCCAGGCTAATGCACTAGGTGCCGCTTGGCTAGATCCAGTTTAATTAAATAAAAAGAGGAATGAGATACTAGTCTCGTGCAGTCAAAGCAGGCGACCGGGCCCGCCGGGGAACGCAGACGGGGGAGCCTGGGATCTGCTGCCCAAGGAACGAACGGTAATGGGAGAAGAAGCATGATTGGTGACGGCAGAGACAGTAGCGTCGACGGACCTTTTTGGTTGCTGCCGCCGGTAGCACGCTCCATTGTCTCGGGTCCTATCATCTTATCCCTGCTCACGATCTCACCTGCGCTGGACAGGTTATATCTCCAGCTCCCCCTCTATCCTCTGCTGGAGTTTTGCCGTAGCCTCGACAAGGTGTAGGCAGTTACTATGTTGGCAGGTTGGTGTCTTTGCTTTTTCTCAGTCTTTGCTTTCTTTGCCGACTCCTCTTTTCCCCTTTTTAGCTCGTGCAGAGCAGCCCCTCATTGGCGTAAATGACACTCTCCCGTCAATAGTACGATTTGACCTATACTTTCCAGTCTCCCCCTGTTCACGTCAAACAGATCGACCCTCTCACTCAACCCACCAATGGCATGCAGGCCAGAGGGTGTAGGAGATGGAGCCGACTGAACAGTGCCTGCCTTTCTGTCCCATCTCAAAGTCTCTACCAGGTACCGCTGCTCTTCAGGAGTCTAGAACACCAATCAAGACTGGTAGTCAAAACCAATAGGCACCTCCGCATCCAATCAGATTGGACCATGATACTTTTGATGGCGGGATTCACCGGTAAGACATGGATACTCCAATCATCGACTGGCAGCCAAAAAGAAAGAAAGAAAAAGAAATCATCTAGTGGCCAGACAGGCGGAAGAAGTAGCGGTCGATCTTCGGCTGTACTCCGTAGGCAGTTAGAGGCTAGCAACGACATCGTGCTAGCGAGCCAAGGTTGATCCCCCAATCTCCATCGCATCGGCCAGCTAAACCCAGTCGAGAACTTGGCGCAGATGTCGAACTGCCATCTTGGGACGCGTCAAAGAACCTTGTGTAGTTCTGAGACGAGGCAACGAGCAGGATCAACCGACGAACGAGATAGCTGCCAATCTGCCACCATGCAGTGAGATGGAGATTCCCAGTTGGTGGCAAAGAGCGAGGTTTTCCGTACCTTACATACCTCAGAAGTCAAGTTTTGGCATTTGGCGACAGCACAGCTCCATCGGGTTGCCTCCCCGCAGCGATTTAATGAACAGTGAACAGTGAACACTGATGAGTTTGTCAGGCTAGAAAGTGCCGCGATGTCCAAGCACTATTCGTCACTTCGGAGCTGTAAAAATGAAACTCCCGGACGTACACCCTCTGCGCGGGTAATTTGGTTTTTCAGTAATGATCCCTTCCGCTATCAATGCTTGGTTCCTGCGTAATTCCTTCGGGGATATCTTCCAGCTGATCTATTGTTCGCTGTCCTGCGTGGAATGTGGAGGCTCTTTTTCCGAGACAGGAAATTTCGATTCCGTCACCGGGAGACCGTCTTGTTCCACAGGGTAGGTGTATTCAAGACCGTGGAGGGGGGAGAGCGAAGGCAATCTTGGGCACATGACTCGATCGCGCTTAGGCCGGAAGGCTAAATCACACTGAACAAGATCGTCCGTTACACACTTGCAACTCCGTACACCCAACCTGACAACCCAACTCAATTCAACGCACATATCAGTGCAATTATACCGGTTGAACTAGGTGGGGTTGCCTGTGAAAAGCGTCTTGACAACTTCTAGCTCCGAGCAGAGGTGACAACTCCAGAGACCACACTTGCAAGTTGCGGTCGACTGGTTCCGCGGGTCGGCCCATCGAGAGCGACTGGCTGTCTTTCCGGGTCGAGATGGAATCGTATTTACCCAATCGTCGGGATCCAGGAACGATCTTGGGATGTGTTATCTCAGCCCGTATCTAAATCTGCAGCAGTGGCTCCCAGTGGGTCGGACAGTACAGCGTCCTCGATAGTCAGGCTGCAGCATGCACCTGCTGCAGCGACAGCACCCATACCATGATAAAAGATTGCAGCGGCCGAGGTACAACCTTGAGAAGTCTATCATTCTGTGCGATAACATTGCGTTTGTTCAGCAAGTCTATCATTCTGTGCGACAACGACATGGCTGTCTCCCTCTCTGCGCTCTGTCTTCTGATTTGGGGAGAGTCCCTGTGCAACCGAGGTGTCCTCCGCTGACAATGTCGAATATACCCATGGTTTTAGATGCATCACATCCTCATGCATTGTTTGCTGCAGGCCATGGTTCCTGTGGCGATGGTCAAGGGCTTTTTGTCGCATCATAATCGTCCTTACCTCACACGTCCTTTCCTTCAAGAGGGCCGACCCGACAGGACCGGCTGTTATACCCGATCATCTTGTACGACCTGATGCATCATAGCACTGCGATCGATCACATTGCGTTCCTCGTGTGGATTGCGAACTGCATGCACGGGCCTGAATCTGCAAAGGCCTGAGAGTCTGAGATCTTCCTGCAAATTGCCAGTTCCTCTCTGTTTCCATCGCACTCTCCTACACGTGTCGCCTTACCTAGATGAAAGGGTAATTAGTTGCTGTAGCTCACTGGCCATGGCTCATTCTTCCTGTCAGCACTTGGTCCTGCATCAGTCAACCGAACTAGCGATTTTATACATGCGGAGATATTGATATCCCGCACATCAAAAAAGATCCCTGAAATCTTTCACTGCTGTGGCTGGCTGATCGTCAATTACGTAGTAGAGGGAGGCTGCAGGTTCGTCACCAATGAATCGATGTTGCATTTCTGCAGACTCAGGAACCCGAGTCTACTTGCAGGGAAAAACAATCCGTTATATCTGATACGCAATCGAATTCCTATTATGCATTGTTGGTCTGAAGTCGCCCTTATCCAATGTCTTGAATGGCTTACTATCAATATGGTTATTTTTTGCCCCTGTTTTTATTGTCTTCCAAATCACCGGCCAAACCAGACAAGGCCATTGTCTCACGATGGTGTCACCAAACAGCTGGTGGTTTGCTTTTGATGAGCCTCAGCTAATCTACCCCTTTAGACCTTGATTCCTTCCCTCATTCAACGTCGCACTCGAAAGGGCCTTTACCTAATACTATTTTATTTCTTATGGAGCCAATCCATGGCTTCTAACCATTTAAATCACTACAATCTCGCTTTGTAGTATGCAATATAAGTGATCGATAGAAAAGTTTCGCCATTCGATTATAGCACACACTGAAGAGATCATATGATCGGGGTCTTTAGTGATTGAAGAACCTGTCTGCTGAGATTCACTACGTTGACCAGATGGGTTTGCATCGCGTAGCTTCTTCCTATCACGACTGCTGGGTTGACTACAATAGAGGCGCGTTCCAATCACCATGTTTCGGTGGGATTCGGCTGAAGAACTCGACAGGGATGCAGGGCATGGTCGCTGGGGTATTCTATTTGGAACAACTTCCAACAAGTGGGAGCGAGAGTCCGTCGAACGGTTGAAGTTGGCACAGCATGGAACGAGGGAACCTCTTAAACTATCGACGGTTCGAGAAGCCATGATGAGGAGAGCTGGAGGAACCCCAGCAATGCCCACAGAGTATCTGACAAGACTAAGGGCTGTCACTCGTGGCTTGCACTTTCTGAACCTTTTTTGATCGTCCTGAAACAGGATGGGCTCTTCCATGGGACGGTAACCGTCGTGCCCGTGCCGTCCCAGTACCACTTCCCCGACATCCGGCTTTGTTTCCTCAAGCCAGGCTGGTGCTGATCAGTGGAGAAGATACGCTGCCTAGTCATGCCCACGGAGTATCTGACATGCGGAGTTTCAAAGCACGTCGGCGCCGTCGGAGCCACCTGGAGGCAATTGGCAATCGAACCAAGGCATGCTTTCTGCTGGAGAACTTACGCAGGAAGGGGGAGTTCTAAGCACGGCACTTGCAGTGCATCGAAGCGACAGAAGCGAGCAGAGCTGATCGTGTAACTCGACCGCTCTGCACCTGCATTCTGAGTATGATGCCTCGTGTCAGCTTCGCTTCCCAGACTTGTAATTGGCCAAAGCTCTTCTTTGTTTGCTCATTCGGGCAGGGGTCGTTTTGCTCCACCAGGAGAGAAAGAGAAAGAAAAGTATACCCACTCGGCTCGATCGCTCGAATGAGCGCTGAGTTGTATGATTTCAAGCCTTGACCTCTCGACCGTCGTGTTGATTTCTTTCAGCCAGACTGTCGGATCTGGTGGTTTATGACACTATTAGGGTTGCACAAAGAAAGCGAGTTCACTAATCACAGCTCGAATCGCTGAGATCACGAACAGAAGGCTGTCCAGGCGCGCCACAGATCCTGCCAAAGCTCTAAACTCCACATTCGCGTTTGGGACCCCAGGTTCCAATCCCCTGCCTCGCCCGACCCTATCAGGTTAAGAATCCCGGGCTCATTACGACACGACCCGGACAACTCCAATGCCAGGATCGTTCTCAGTGCTCAATCCCCACAGAGAAACAGGGCGCAAGATAGAGTACAATTTAGGGCTTAGTTGGCTCTTAATCCGCCTCTATATGCCGGCTTACCGTGACCGGCAAATTCCACAGTATTCGTCCGTCCGAATTACCCCATACTCGGATATCTTTCAGTGGCCTAAATGCAAGTTTCATACAAAGTGTGCAGACCATGGTCTACCGCATACTTGATCAATTGACCCCGCTGTGGATTCGCAATCCGGTGTTTACGCCGTCTCGAGTTTGTCTCCCTTGAGAGGTACGCTCGAAGAGCTCGCGGCTCAATGGTCGTGAGTCCGCAGGATTGCCTCGCATATAATCCGCAATCGGGGATCAAAGGTACCGAGTGGCGGTGAAAAGTGCAACGCTATTCAGTACAAATGCCTCAGCCGGTATTTGTCATAGTTTGGACGCTATCTTTATCATCAAACATACCCAGGTCACGAGATAGGGTTCAATAACGCACGACTGGCGGATATACCCCAGAGTCTGACCGCAAACCCCTGCTTCCACTGCAAAGGTACGTACTACCTTGGAGAGATTACCCCGTAGTATACACAGCAGCCACGAGACAAAGATCGAGAATATCCGATTTAAGAGCCCCTTTGATGAAGATATCGTACGTCGCTCTATATTGATATGCATTATACGCAGCCATCCAACATGCTTGCACGCCTGCTTGCTTTGAGAACAAACAATCTTATAAAGCATGCGTCCAATAAGAAAAAAGAATTAAGATGGGAAATATGACATATCATCAAGCGCATGTGCACCTGAGATTGGGAGTTTCACATCCGCCTAATTCCACCGCTGGACCTGGCCCATCCGGCGGATACTGTGCCTTCGCCTCTTGATGCGATAAAATGAGAAGCATAGGTGAGTAAATACGTAAAATGATATCCCTAGCTATAACAATCGTAATCAAACATCCCAGAAAGTAACCTGCCTGCTTTTCTAATCAAGCAGAAAAGTATCAAAATAAAAATAGAGCAAAATGGCTAAAAATACATGAGAAAAGGGTCAACGTCGGCTCTTCCGAAGACGGTGCTCCTTCCCCTTCTTGGACTTCTTCGTGCTCTTGTCTACGGGAAGCACGAGCGGTTCATCCTTCATATTCCATTCCATAAATCTCAACAGGTAGTCGTCGATGTGGCCAAGGGTCTGGTCAGCATCCGCCGCATCCTCGACAACCTCGGCGTTGTTTGCGTTTAATGGTTGCTGCGCCTCGTCGGGTAGGGGTGTGCCTGGTTGAGTCGGAGTCTCGCCGGCGCCGGAGGCAGAAGCCGAAGCTGCGGTGGCGGCGTTGGCGTTGGCGCGGTCATCAAAGTCACCGTCGTCCGCGTGTTCCAGTTCCTTCTGGGCGTTCTTAGCGGCGTCGATATCTTCTTTGTCCTCTGCCTGTTCGAAAACGCGCGACGTGTTGGTGACTCGGTTCTCGAGAACGCGGTCCATGGCAGCGCTAGCTTCGTCTTGCCCAGTCAAAGCCTCGTCATCGGCGCCGATCATGTCGCGCACATCGAGCTTCGTGAAGTAATCCGTTGTGAACTCGCCCTCTTGAATGACAACGTCGTCTAGCATGCGCTTTTGATTTGCCTTGCGGAGGATATTGGATTCGATCGTGTATTCCGAAACGAAGCGGTAGATATGCACATCACGGGTCTGCCCGATACGATGGCAACGGTCCTGGCATTGCTTGTCCATTGCTGGGTTCCAGTCCAAGTCGTAAAAAATTACCGTGTCGGCGCCTGTCAAGTTGATACCTAGACCACCAGAGCGACTGGATAGGATGAATGCTAGAATACGGGTGTCGTTGTTGAACCGATCTGTCAGGATCTGTCGCTGTTCCACCTTGGTCGTACCGTCCAGACGAAGATAGCGATGTCCGTGGATGTTGAGAAACTGCTCCAGCACGTCTAGCATTTTGGTCATCTGAGTGAATATCAATGCTCGGTGGCCGCCTGCTTTCAAATCGCGTAGCAATTTATCCAGCCTCTGAAGTTTCCCACAGTCGTACTGCAAAAGCCTTTTGTCTGGGAAAGCGATCGACAGGCGCATTTGGGCCTCGTGGAACGGATCATGGGCAGGGAACCTCTCCTTGTTCGTGAGGTGTCGCGTGGAGATGGGCGTTAGAGCGGCTTCGGTAACCCCGGCGGCAATCGCCGCCGGAGTAACGCAGGCAAACCTCTGAACGTACCCGTCCATGGCTTGAGATCGTTCCTCCAGGGACATGATCATCGATGCAAGTACAGAAGATTGACTGGATAGCCAATCTGCATATGAGCGTTTCCGCAAGGGTCCGTTGGCCGTCGGCCGATGTTTGCTGTCAGCCGTAAGGAATTCAATGAGGCTGCTTCCATACACTGGGCGACGACCGTGGCGCTTTGACTCGAAATACAGGAACCTTTCCAACTCGGCCATTCTTCTCTTCCTGCAGTCATTCTCCAGAGTTTCCAGTGTGGATTGTATTGTTGAACCATTGAACTTCTTCTGCCAGTTTGTCCGGTGGTATTGACGCTCGCGGAGCGTGTTGAACGGAGCATAGGCCATGATCCTGGCGCTATCGTCCGCAAGCCTTCGCGAGATGTCTTCCCTTGATATTGGCACCAAGTTGAGAAAATCGAAATCAAGCTTCTCCAAAGGGTGTCGGTAGAGCAGATGCCGCCGAACAAGAAGTTCTTTGATTTCAAACTCCGTGGCGACGGAACATGGCATCGCGAACGAGGTTGAGATAGGTCGTGTCTCAAAAAGATCTGGGTGATTACAAACTTTGCGTAGCTGCATTAAACAGTTTATGATCGACAGATAGTTGCCGGATGCAAGCGTTTCTTTGGTCTGCGCCCTGGACATGAAGCCATCGTACAGATACCTTTGTCGCTTTGACAATCTGCAGTATACAACATGCTCATATTTCCCAGGCATTTGCTTTTCGACATCAGCCTTCAGACGCCGCAATATATACGGTCGCAGGACCGTATGCAACTTCGTCACCACTTGTTTGGCCTCATCATCCATGGTTTCCCTGCCGTGTTCCAAAATCTGCTCTACCGGACGCCGGAACCATTCAGAAAAGTTTCTCAAGTCAGCGAAGCCCTCGATACCAGCTTCATCACCATCGGTCGGCATCAGAAAGAAGAGGAGAGACCAAAGCTCAGTGAGGTTATTTTGAAGTGGCGTCCCGGTCAGCAAGAGTCGAGCACGTGTCCGAAACGTGAGCAAGGCTTGCCAACGCTGGGAGCGAAAATTCTTGATATTGTGCGCCTCGTCAAGAATCATGTAATGCCAGCTTCTTCGTTTGAGAACCTGCTGGTCTTGCAGCACCAATTGGTACGAGGTAATCAACACATTCCAACTATTGTCATCCATCCAACCTCTGCGTTTCTGCCGACGTTCTTCTTGGGTTCCATAGTAGGTCATAATCTTAAAACCAGGACACCATTTCTTAAACTCCATCTCCCAGTTGAGAATGACACTGGTGGGGACCACCACAAGATGGGGGCCCCAGACCTCGTGTTCCACTGCCAAGTGAGCAAGCAAGGCAATTGTTTGAATAGTCTTGCCCAAACCCATTTCATCTGCAAGGATACCGTTGATATGATTCGTGTAAAGACCCGCTAACCAGTCCAAACCAAAATGCTGGTACTCTCGTAGCGTTCCCCGCAAAAGGTGCGGTATTGGTGTTTTCAGACCAGGGCCAGGTGACTCGCTTGACTGCGCATTCTTCTCTGCCGTTCCATCATATGAAGAGACCGATTCGGGTTCAGACGGTTTGGTGGCTACTGTCCCGGGAGAAGCTTCGCTAGACGCAGCTCTACTGTAGTATGGCTCATCTTGGGCATGCTCACCCTCACTCTCACTGGGTCTTGCTAACTGAACAGCCACAGCAGTCATATCGACTTCATTGATGTGTACATCATGGGAGAGAGCAGAATCGTCGGCGGGGATGTCCTCAGCAGCCTCGGCTTCCAGATTAGCGAGTTTCTCAGTGTGACACGTATTGTCCACCGTGGACGTAGTCGCCGAAGGATCTAGAGCCGGGGATACAGTATCTGTAGCCGGTGTACTCGAACCTTTCTTTGACGGTCCGGTGGGGACAAGCGTAACTTCGTCTGGGTCTTCAGACTCGTATTCAGACTCATCAGATGAGAACTTTTCGTCGCCGTCCGCATCAACGCCAGTCTGAGGCAGAAGACTTTCATCAGAGACAGATTGATGCAGGTCGTCGGCCGACAGGTCCCTCGCAGAGAAGAATCCTAATAACCCAGGCCGACCATCATCTTCCTCCGACTCAGTCCCACTAGTTTCATCGTCGCTGTCACCCATGTCATCGTCCATATCAGTGGACTCATCGCTGTCGTCCATAAGCATAGGGTCGATTTCGTCAAGTTCTATTTGGCGTTCTGATTGTAGCGCTGACGATGGAGATTCGTAGACACCGCCCGGAGTGGTGTCAACATCTGTGCGATCGCTGTTTTCAGAGTCCGCATCGGAATACGCGGACGGGTCTGCAGTGAAGTTGGTATCTGGTAGATTTGCATATTTCAAACGCAGTTCCTCTGCAGTAAGGCCCACATCATCGTCCTTGTCATCTCCATCTTCCTCTTCAGTGTCCGTCGACATGTTGCTCTCGCCATCCTCCTCGTCCTCATCAGTTTCATCTTCCTCTTCCTCTTCATCTGTTGTAGTCTCCGGCACATCGCTTCCCGTTTCTCCCAGTATCTCCAAGCGCCGCTTCTCAAAAAGCATGGTCGATTGCTTGATCGCTCGATCCAACGCCCTTTGATCTTTAGCTTTCTGTTCCTCTTCCCAACGCGCGAGACGTATCCGGTCGATTTCTGCCCGAGCAAGGTCAAACATCTTTTTGAGATCCTTGGCCAGCTGCTTGCGCTTCCCACGCATTTCCTCTTTTTGCTCTCTGAGTAAATCTTCAGGGTCTTTATTGCGCTTCTTCCATGCTTCCACACACGCCACGGCAAGTTCTTTAGCCACCTTACGGTGGGCGCGATGTTCCTTGTCGAGAAGCTTTTTGAAGAACAAAGCATGTGCCACAAGATGATCCTGATGCGAGTATTGCTGGGGAGGTTCTTCTTGTGGCTCCGGCAAGAAGGCGGAGCAAACTTCGGAGCTTAAAAGGCCACCCGGTTCCATAGCATCCTTTACCTGCTGTCTCTTTTGTGCCTCCTCCAATGCGTTTGTGATGGTGAACATCCCATCCTGACCAGAGCCTTCGTTCTCCAGCCACTCCTTGAAAGAGCCGAACTTTCGATTTGGTTGAACGTGGGACGGATGCTGGATTCCGAGCACCGGTTTCTTCACCTTTATCCGTATCCGTGGGATTCGCTGCCCATTTTCGTCGTGCTCATCGTTTCCCACGTAATCCACGATTTCAGCTTCCGCTCCTACCGCCGACGAAGCGTGCAAAGATGATCTAGTTGATCTAGTCTTGTTTGGGTTCGAGTAGGGGGCGACCCCGTTGAGAGCGCGGTGGTAATAATTTGGAGTGCCAGAACTGTCGGACCTTGTGCGCGCAGATGTGCGTTTGGACACGGGTGAAGGTGAATCCCGTCGCTTCCTACCCATGAATCCCTTGGACGCAGTATTTGGTGAGCCATTCACTCCAGCAGTGCCGGCAAGAGACCTCCTATTTATTCCTGAAACAGACGGAGTCATTGGTAGAGGGGATGACGCGACTACATCTCTTCGATTAGAAGCTCCTTTGCTTATATATTGTTTCTGGGTTGCACGCGCGGGTTTCACATCCGACAAGGGTTGCTCGATAGGACCGACGTTGCTAACTCTCGTAGATCGACGCTTGCCATCCACAATTTTCGACGTCGGACCGTCAGCGCCGGCTTTCTTCCAAGGAGGCGAAGCTGCCCGGGAGATTGAGCGGCGAGATGGCGTCGCGCTCCCGACTTTTCGTTTCTTGGAAGGTGGTCCTTCATAGTGATCAGTCGCGACCTCTTCCTTGACTTCGGCGTGAGTCGGGTTAAGAGCGCTGGAATCGACAGGATGATCGTTGGAAAACAGATCGGATGAAACGGGCTCGTCTTTCGGGATCACTCGTTCATTTTCGGGCAAATTACCAATAGTTGTGCCGTTTTGCATGTCTTGTAGCCGCGGAGACAGGGGCCCTCTTCACAGCTGACCCCAGATTTCCCAACGAGGACGCGGTTGGAAGGGGTAAATTCGCATCAACAGGTAGCGGGAACTGAGTTAAGGTGCCACCAGAAGTCTGGCATAGTTATCGGCAGCGTGGCGTGATTGGCAGGCGAAAATGTCGATGGAATGAAATGCGTGGAGAGTTTTTAACCATGACAAGGCGGCGACTGTATAACTAAGCTCCGCTGGAGGTAGGAGTAGCAGTAATAGGCGCTGTCCAATCTTTAATCGCACAGGGCTTCTAGAGATGGTACAGATCACTGACTCTTGAGCAAGGCTGTCATTGTTGGTGGCATTCTTGTACTTTACAGGTAACTGACGGCTAAGCTAAGCCTAAACGGCTGTTGCATCTGTATCTAGGCTAGCAGCCCTGTACGAATATTCAGACTCCTGCAGCATAATATCCGAGTGCAAGTTTACATAAGCTGTTATCCGTCATCCCGCAACTGCAACTTCAACCCATGGTCAATCGAGCCTTAATTTACCTCCTCGCTACGCGGCATTGTTCGATTTGTAGTGGTGAAAAGGTTAGCTCTATACAAACTGCCCTCCCTTACAGCTCTGTGCTTAATTTATTGCTAACTTCAACCCCATAGATGCTCGCTCAACGCCTTGTGTCGCGGCGCCTGCCCCAGGTTGCCCTTCGATCTACAGCCCCCCGCGCCCCATTCTCACAGGTTCGTGCTTTGAACGCGGCCGAAAATGATGATCCTTTGATGGTATGAGCTTCCTAGCAGTGGCTTCGCTGAGACCTGAGTGTCAATTGACGCATCCGAACTCGCATAGAACGGCGGTTACCAAAACCCTCCCCGCATGAAGCGTCAATTCAGAAGCCCCTACGCCGATTGGTGGGACAAGCAAGAGAGGAGGAACTTTGGCGAGCCGGTCCATGAGGAGAACGAGATTCTCGGTGTCTTTAGTCCCGAGCAATACACCCATGTGTCCTCCGGCAAGGGTTTCCTTCAACTTGGTGCTTTCGTTGTGACGTTCCTCGGCCTTTGCGGTGTCGTGAGCGCCTTCTACCCTGACAAACCTAGTGTTCCTAGGACGTTCCCCGACGGTCTGGAGAAGGAGCTTGGGGGCCCAAATGCTCTTCCGGTGCGTTGCGACCCTCACTTAGTCAGAAATCAAACGCCCTCCCATTAACGTGACATATAGGCCCGCAAGTCCGGCGAGGAGACCTGGTGATGATACCTCTTTTTATTGTGTAAATACATACAATGCGATTTGTTTCGGCGTCCATCGAGTTTCTAGTCATTTACGCGGCCAACGTTGAGAGCGGAAATTCGCCTTGGGCTTTGCGTCCGGCTATCCTGGACCACTGGTATGAGACCAGTGATCAAATACAAAACCGCTCAAGATTATGCCATGAGCGTGGCCGGTGTTCAAAGCGCGAGTCTGTTGCTGGCAGTTTTTGCGCATATTAGAAAAGTCACATGCCTAGGGCCATCAAATAATGTCTGTTGCAAGAGCAGGATTTAATAATTGTAAAAGTAATGCTGTCTCAATTCCGGGCAGCGCATCTTAAGTCAATATCGCAGCACTTGACACCTGGGTGCGGCGCCTACGTCAGTCTATTTTTAAGACTGGGGGTGAAGCCTGATCTTTTTGTTTCAGGCGTACGGGAGCAACCTGCAACACAATGATCTCCCGCCGCAACAGCGCGCCCCTTTCTTATTAACTTCATTTGCTCCGAGTCCTTGGTCTGTCCCACCGCGAAATAATATAATCAATAATATCCTTCTCGCGCCCTAGACAGCGCGAGAAAACCCCAGGGCTACTCCCGATCCCTTGCCCAACTGCAGTTGGTGGTCGCCCATGGTCCCGCGCTCCGTCGCCCCTCGCCGTGATCCAGATAGCGAACAATCCTCATGTCTACAGCGTCTACCCAATCCCGAGGCGTAAACCGGCGGGTGAACAGTATCCAGAATGAAAACCGCCATTCGCGCAACCTCTCGCTTTCTCGCCGACGTACAGTGAGCTCCTCTGCGGCATACTCCTACGCTCTTCGGACTGCATACCTCGCTCATCTGCTTCACCCGCGAGCACGCCGTGTTCAGAATGCGCCGGCTCCTCAACAGCGGCCGAAGAGGTCTTCCACCTCGTTTCAGGACCTCATGAGCGATTTCTCCCTTATCCGAGATTCCAAAAGCTCCAGATTCCCCCACGGCTTCATATCCGAGCTCGAAAAGAGGTTGACAGGAGTTCTGATGGGGAAGGAAAGAAGAAAAGAATACCAAGACCCGCTGGTTGTTCGCACATTTGCTGCATTTCTCAATGCCCTCAAAGATCAATCGTTTAAGAAGCGAATGGAGAAGGACCGGCGCGCGGAGGATCTCGTCCTTATCTTCTATTCCAACGCGACCAAGGAACTGAGCAAGGGCAAGGAACCAGACGATGATAGCTGGAGGTTCATGGTGGATAGGCACGTTGCGCTTTTCGTTCGCTTGTTTGCGCTCATCTTGAAAAGCAACGACTGGGCGAAAGAGCGGCCGGAGCTCGCAAGTCGATTAGCAACATTGGAGACCAAACTTCTCTCCCAAGACCAAGATCTCATGCAGGCGTCTGGCCCATCCACTATTGAAGTGGTTGCGCCCTTGAGCTACGACGTGAAGGACATGCCCCTCGTGCAGCATGTTGCAAGGGTATTCAACGTGGGCCTCTCTCAGGTCCAATCTGATATTGACGGCCATCGAGGGGTGTGGACTGAGCAAGCGGCGCTGCGGGATCTCAAAACCTACCAGACTCATTTGAGTCTCAAGACTGGAAAGTCACTTTCTGTGGATGACTTTGAAGACGCAGAAGCATATGAAGCTTGGAAAAAGAGCGAAGGACCGGACTTGTCACAGATGATGCTCGCCATAATGCAGTCGAACCCTGCGCTCGCCAAAAACACATCTGGGGGCGCCCTTCCTCAGTTTAATGCAGGCGCAGCCGACCAGCATGGTGACCCAGCAAGTACCGGTCGGCCCATATCGTACGTGATCGACCAGCCCGTAGATATAAGCTCACTGTCGCTTAACGAGGACTCGGAGGAGTCCGACACATACACATACATACCACCAGACCCGAGATCGGTATATGGCACAATTCTAGCCCAAGCCTTGAGCTATGATTTGAAGGACCGCGACCTCGAGGCTACTCCAGCCACATCGGACGTACCATCCATGAAACTGCTCTCTAAACAATCAACCGAGATGTTGAATGAAATCTGTCTCCGCTGGAGGATTCCCGCGTGCTCCAGGATCGTCCTGTTTCTGGACGTTGTCCGATCGAAATTTGTGGATAATGAGATTGACCTAGACACCTTGGACTCGGCATTCACTTTCGTCAAGGAAATGCCGTCTTCGGAGGGCAAGAAACGCAACAGTTTGGTTTCCTCAGTTCTCTATGACAGACACAAGTGGACCGTGCACGACAGAATGATGATGCGTCAAATACTCTCCTCCCTCCATGAGGCTATCTTAAGGGAGTTGTACGACGTGATGATGGATTGCTACGAGGCCAAACCGCGCCCAATTGGTCCGGTGATGTACGTCTTGGAGAATCATATACAACTTGACCCGGACTATTCTGAGGACACGAGTGACATTGAACGCTTCCAGTCATATGTTCAGGACGGTCTGGCGGAGAAGGCAACCGAGAAATATCAGAGTCTCTTAGGGCAGGAGGTCCCAGTTGAGCCCGAGGAATGGGAGTTGGATCATGTCATCCAGCTTTGCGATGCTGTCACGAAACATTCAGAAAAAATCCGTAAGCGGTACCGAAAGAACCCAGAGATTATGGGGTACGAATCATCGATTACTTATGATGTGGAGATTTCGCGCTGACATACTATATAGGGTCAATCCCTATGAGATATTATTGGCAAATACCCTCGTAATATTCTCCGAGGATATTCACCAATTGATGGTGCGAATCATTGAGATGGAAAAGACTAGGGAGGAAGAGCTTGACATGAACGACGCTTTTCATTTATACATGCAGCTCTGTGGTGTGCGAGAACTGTTCGCGAACTCACTTCCTGAGTATGACCCAGCTTTCCCTTGATTCCAACTTGACTAACACTCCCTAGCTCTTCGTTCCCGTTTCACATCGAAGATGTATTAGAAGACTTTGTTTGGAGGTGGATACGTCTTACTGACCAGAAGATCATGGAGTGGGTTGAGCAAGCACTACGACAAGACAACTTCACAATTCCCGAGGGTACCTCGACATCAGAAGAGTCTAGGCACAGTGTGTCTGTGATTGATATATTCCGCTCATTCAATCAAGTCATAGAGCAGATGATTCAACTCAACTGGGCGGACGAGTTTCAGTACGCGAAATTCATGACTGCTTTGTCAAAATCAATAGGTGGGGCTGTGGCCAAATACTGTGAAGCAGTGGAAAAGATGTTTGCAAAGGAAATGGATCGCCTTTCGCCAGACCAAGAGGCCGCTTTGAATCAGACAACGCAGGAAAAGCTAATGCAATTCGCAAAGGAGGCATGGAACAACAAAGAGAAGATTGAGCCATTTCAGTTCTTTCCCCAGGTAAGCTTCAATGCGAACCACTTTTTCCATGCTCCATGGCTAACTATGCTATAGTCTTTGGTCAAGTTGAACAACATTGAATATGCCCTTACCCAACTCGACAGGCTCGAGCGTGAGGTAAATGTCGACGGCTGTGCAGAAGCAATTGCCCGTCATAGCCCCCCAACCCTGCAAAAGATACGCAAAGCAACAACATATGTTTTCACCATCAAGGTCGTGGAAGCGGAAGATCTCAAGGCCTGTGACATGAATGGAGGCAGCGATCCGTACGTCGTTTTGAATGATGAGTTTCAGAAGCGAATCGGGAAGACGCGCATCATCTACAACAACCTTAACCCACGGTGGGATGACACAGCAGAAATCACCACCAATGGTCCTCTAAATGTCATTGCTACAATCTGGGACTGGGATGCAGTAGGTGACCATGATTACGTCGGCCGGACATCAATCAAGCTTGACCCTGTCCACTTCAGCGACTTCTTGCCGAGGGAGTACTGGCTGGATTTGGACACACAAGGTAGACTCTTGCTCCGGGTAAGCATGGAAGGGGAACGTGACGACATTCAATTCTATTTTGGTAAAGCATTCCGTACCTTGAAGCGAACGGAGAGAGACATGACGCGAAAGATTACGGAAAAGGTAGGTTGCTGTCTAACCAGATTGTACGAATCTACTAACATGTGGTTAGCTGACCTCGTACATTAACCATTGCTTGTCCCGGAGAACTCTGAGGTCGTTACTATCGCGAGGCATCGGTTCCACTGTGTCCAACTTCTTGAATCGCAACCGCGCCCAGCAATCTACTGTTGCACCGTCAAGCGCAGACGTTGAGAACGCATTGACACCCCTTTTTGATTATTTCAATGACAATTTTGCGATCATGGCGGAGTCTCTCACTCCCGAAGCTATGAAAATGGTCATGGCTCGTCTATGGAAGGAGGTTCTGGCTACTATTGAGAGCCTGCTTGTGCCCCCTCTTTCGGATAAGCCATCGCATCAGAAACCCCTTACTATGCAAGAGGTCGAAATTGTCTCTCGTTGGCTCGTGCTTCTACTCAACTTCTTCCACGCCCCAGATGAAGAAACAGGTGAAGCGGCTGGTGTTTCCATGGATATCTTGAAATCGCCGAAATACCATGATATCCAAAGTCTCAACTTCTTCTACTTTGAACCTACCGACAACCTCATCCGTACATCTGAGCGGATGGCTTCTGCCACAATCTCACGGCAACAAGCCAACAAGAATCGAGCCTCTGCGCCCCCTGGCCTTGGAGGCCATGCTAGCGTGCTCGCCGTCCCAGGTGGACGACGGGCCAAGAGTATCATGCACTCGCGGAACCTGGGTACAATGAGGAAGGCCAAGGCAGAGAAATGGCGTGATGCGCAGGCAGATCCAAACGATGATATGATTCTGCGCATCCTCAGGATGCGTCCTGAAGCTGCTGGGTATCTTCGCGACCGCAGTCGCCAGAAAGAACGGCTTGCTGCAGCGGCGGCAGCGGATGCCATCGTTAAGCAAAGCCTTATGGCTAACGTTGGGGGACGAATGTCTGGCACATTGGGACGTCGATGATTGATCTGTTGCGTGTATATTTCTTTTGTTCTTGATCTATGTTCGCGTTTGTGTATAGCATGGATACCGATTGATGACTTGCGATCCTTCTTTTGTTTGATCTAGCAGCCGACAGTGGTGAACTTGCAGTATATCAGCTAATGATAATCGTTATATATTACCAGGTAGGCCTCAATTGTAGAGCATCGACTTTTGTTTTCATTAATCTGTAGCTATATATGCTCATGTCACAACGGCTTACGCCAGAGCAATGCACTCAATCTCGACAGGAACACCCTTGGGCAGCTGCTTCGCAGCAATGCAAGACCGGGCAGGCTTGTGAGTGAAGAACTTTTCGTACTGAGCGTTCATCTCAGCAAAGTTGGACATATCGTCGAGGAAGACCTAAACCGCCGCAGTTAATCCCAACCGGTTAACATATAAAAGAGGCACAACTCACGTTGACACGGATGATCTTATCAACTGACGAGCCGGCAGCGTCCAGGATCGCCTTGATGTTGTCGCAGCAGGCCTGGGTCTTGGTCTTGATGTCGCCCTCAACAAGGTTGCCGTTCTTGTCCGCAGGGATCTGGCCGGAGAGGAAGATCTGACCGTTGGCCTTGACAGCCTGGGACTATTTGTTGTTTAGCGTAGGTGGTTTTAGGGTTTTTGAAGAGTCACTGTTTGTTGTGTGCGGGGTAGGAGAGCTGGAGCGAAGGGAAGCACAGAGGAACGTACGTAAGGGCCCACAGCTGAAGATGTCGTTAGCCTATGCCATTTAAGCTGATTGCGGATGCATCTCGTGGTAAAAAGGGAGTATAGGGGACTCACGGGGGCAGGCGTTGGGGGTGAAGATGTTGGTGAGGTCGGACATTGTGGCGGTTCGAATGGGCAATTGGATCCGAGGTTGGAATCTGGGACGGATTGACGTTGATAGAAGAGGACGGGAGATCGATAGCAGATGAGATGAAGTCCTGAGCATGAGTTATACTTGGGGAGAGAATGTTGCCCGCGGGAAAGTGATGGAGGGGAAGAGCTCCTGGAGTCTGTCTCTCACCCCACTTTTCTACTCCGACAACGGATCTAGATCTCCAATTTACCCTCAATGACCCTATGTACAAACAACAGACACACCACTACAGCTTAGCACTTTGTGCCTCCTTCTTCACCAAATCACGGAGTTCTCGACGCAGGATCTTTCCACTCGGGCTTTTTGGGATTGCCGGCAGATATACTACGCCACCCCGGAGCTGCTTGTAATGTGCCAGGTGGCTCTTGACAAAGTCCTTGACCTGATCTTCGCTGATTTTCGTCTTGTCCGCGACAATGTACGCGCGTGGAACCTCGTTCCCGGAGCCGTCGGGTGCTGGAACACCAATGACGGCGGCGTCGAGAATGAGAGGGTGAGAAATGAGGTGGGCTTCGAGCTCAGCAGGGGCGACCTGAAGTCCCTTGTATTTGATGAGTTCCTAGTTGGTCAGTATGCCTTATAATTGCTTACAGTATAGGGAGACGGGATCGTACCTTCTTCCGATCCACGATGTAGAATAGCCCGTTGCGGCGCAGACCAATATCTCCAGATTTGAACCAGCCATCCTCGGTAAAAGCCTCCTTGGTGGCTTGCGGGTTTCCGTAGTAGCCCTTGGTTACTACGGGTCCCTTGATGAGGAATTCCCCCTCTTTGCCCTCCTCGACATCTTTGCCATCCTCGTCGACAATTCGCAGACGCATGTTTGGCCAGAGACGACTCACGCTACCGGTGAGCTCTTCTGTCTCCCAGGGCATGCCTGTGGTGCTACCCGTTGTCTCACTCAAACCCCAGGTTTGATTGATTAGACATCCGAGCTTCTTTTGCGCCTTGGTCTGCAAATCCGCGCCCATGGGAGCGGCGCCAGAATACGCGCGGCGCAATGACTTGAACTGATCCGTGACATCCGGGCTCAGTGATATCAGCAAATAAATCGGAGGCACGGTGAAAAAAGCGGTGATTTCTAGCTTCTTGTTGTACTCCAAGAACTTTGCAAAGTCAAACTTCTCCATCCAAAAGACCGTGCCGCCTGCAACGGCAGGGTTCGCAAAATATCCCTGGCATCCAGCAATGTGAGCAGTGGGAAGATGTGCCAGTGTCCGGTATGGATGCTCGTACTTGGGGTCGGCCGCTCTTCTTTTTGCAATATACTCGAGGTCATAGTAAAGAGGAATCAGCGCCTCAGTGACCATGTTTGTGTGCGAGATGTTGACACCCTTGGGTACACCCGTCGTGCCACTGCTGTACAAAAGGCAGATAAGTGAGTCCTCCAGCTCCTTAGAGTCTGCGATACGCTCCCAATCCAATACTTCGGACGGCTTCAATCCATCCAGGTAGTTTTGTCCCGTGGCAACATTCTGGAGTACACGCTCGTGGCCTGCACTACGCAGGACAAGGACATGGTTCTCTGGAACACCCGCTGCGCTGGCTGCCTTCAACACCACATCCTTGGACTCGGGACCAGCGATGAGTAACCGGCTGCTTCCCTGACGGATTTGTCTCTCCAGCTCAGAAGAAGTAGCAGTCACAGAAGCGGCACTCCAGACACCACCAGCTGCTACAACGCCGTAAAAGACAGAGGGGAGTAATACCTGGCCTCCGGAAACACCAACCACGACGTCCTTGCCTGCGCCTTGGCTTCCAACACCGAAGTGATGGCGCAAGATGTACGCAATCTGGCGGGTAAGAAGACGCGTTTGAGCTTTGGTGGTCGCATTTGAAGGATCCGCCGCTTCAGCGTGGAGGACGGTGCTCTCTGTGCTCCCAGGAATAGGCGATTCTGGCCCAGGAGTTAGTTCGCCGCAACAGGCAAAAAAAGCTACGAGACCATACCGAATAAAAGGGTCAACAAATCGATGTTAGGGAAGTCATAATCTTTCTCAGGGAGATAGACCACCATTATGCTTGTAACACTGTATTGCGCTGCAGCACAAAAGTTGGACTGGATGCAAAATAAGCTGCCAAGATAGGTATATCTGTTGCAGATGTCGCTTGTAGATCGTCTGGTCGGTTGTACAGGGGACGGATGCACGAAACAGGGATTCTTAGTTAACAAGAAAGTAAAGCGAAACAGGTGAGGGGCGTAGGTAAGGATATTTAAACCACCAAGAGCAGAGATGCTGATACACTTTTCTGTCACTGAGTGTCAATGAACGCCCCCTCTGCCACTATAGCGGCACCACGGCTTCCCGTTGGGACAATCCCGAGGCTTCTCGGCTGCGGAGAACACATGCGGGGTTATACTTCTGGGTCGTGGACAGGTACCACAGCAATGGATACAGGTCCCACATTTCTGAAGACCTTTCAGTTTTAATGTTAGGGTATGGTTTGATAACCTGCAGGCGGAACACAGTTTTGTCGGTATGCCAGATAAAGGTAGAGCTCAATGGGGAAAGTGAATGTATAAACACATGTGACCAACCGGTCTAGAACTAATATATACAGTAAGTAGCCTGAACTCCTCGCTTTCAAACAAGATCCATCCCAATAACGGCTATGCATGCATCATAAAAAAGAAAGGACATCATGATTTATTGCCCATACTCGCTAGACTCGCCAGCTGCTGCATGAACACCGCAGTCTGTTCTGGAGAGAAACCGAAAAACACCGGCCCATTGAACACAACATTTGCTGTGGACGGCTTTGGCGGGTTGTCGGGCGGCTTGTCATCCCTCGTGCTGGTGGCATCGGGTGTATCGATGGGCTCCTTGCGAACAGTTTCGGTATCGATGGCTGGATGGTCTGGAGGAGGTGGGCCAGCGCCGTGGCCAAACGGACAGCGGCCCTTGGGCGCGCCTGCCGCAACACCATCAAATGTCTTATCCAGGTCGTGAGCCGGTGGTAACTGCACAGGAGGGTCATTTGCCATGGGTGCGGGAATAGGAACGTGGATTCCCCAAGGCCTGCTCGGCGATTCTCCAACGCGGACTTCTCGTAGTGGCCGGTCGAAATGGCCCTTTCGATCTTCGTCATCCTCGCCAGCTTCGTCTCCTTCAGCCGGCGTTTGCGGTTTGACATCCTCGGCCCATTTTTCGACGCGCTCTGCTGAAGAGCTGGCGGTTTGCGAGCTGCGGCGGCCTTGCCCAGGAAGGAAGGCCTGATGTTTCTGGGACAAGCCTCGGATCATGTTGGTCAGGTCGCCGTATTTTGCATCCATTTGGCGCGAGCTGTTGGAATACCGTTTGACGCATATGGCATGGCTTCTAGGAATCTCATGCTTGTGTCGTTCAACATAGTCGGCGATTTCTTCCGGGCTATGCTGATCTAGGAACCTAATGGGGCAGCGCGAAGCAGGGCAGCGAGCTGAAGAACGCACACTCGCAGAAGGAGCTTGACTCGATTGTCTCTCCATCTGCTCCTCCTTGATGGGGTCTAAGTGCTGGAAACCACAGGTATCGCCGTTCTGAGACGGCAACGCAGTTTCAATTCCGTTGACTCCGTTTTCAGAGCACAAGCTATGAGGCTTTGAGAAAGGGCAGCGCAGACTTCCACGCGTGCCCTTGGTAGTAAAGTCTCTCTCTAACGAGCCAGCTCTTGTCGCAACCACACCGGTTGATCCATCATCATCAGGGTTGAGGAACGATTTGAATATCCCCACCCCCTCTGTTATGGCAGCAAGACTCAAATCTCCTACGTTTCCAGACTCTGAAAGATCTTTTACTACATCCACGGGATTTAGGTTCTGTTTTGGAGAGTTGTCAAATTCAAGACGGCGGCCGAGAATCTTCTCTGCGACAATCTTGGTGTGCGGATCGAGTCCTTGGGAAGAGCGGTCTGCTAGCTTGAGAAACTTTATACAGGGGTCAGCAAGCGGTCAAAGGAGCGGTATAAAGGCATCAAGGAACACAATCTCATCAGATAATACATGATATGTCTGTCATCGTCACATGGACTCCTGATCTAGAGCTAATCAAGTTCTCTCATCACTTGAGACGGGCGTCGTGGTACGAGTAGGAGGGTGAAAGTACCTCATCATGGGCATACTCCAAGCGGTGTTGAAAGAGTTTCTCCTTGGAGCTGAGTTGTTGTGTGGTCAGTAGCAAAGCTTCGAAAGCTCGGGCCAAGATTTTCAACTGTCGGTCCGGCTGCGAATCGGCAGCAAGAAAGGCAGGAGACATTATGCAGAAGAAGCGTTGATGTTACAAGGCAGAGAAAGATACATCTGCCGGGAAAGACGAGTACTTCTGCGGAGAGCAGAAGTACAAAGAAGCATGAAGCAAGTCGTTGTATGATGGGATGGGGAGATCCGGAAGAAACATCACTTTTCTGCCACCTTAAATAGTTCGCTTTGGTAAGCGAGATGGCCCGTGCACGAGCTTTCCAGATCACGTGATGTATGCGATCTTATCTTGGTTCTATAAGGCCCCCCAGCTTATATGACCGCTCTGTGCAAGTTAGGAGGCAGAATGGTCTTAGAATAGATCTGACATGATATGCCCTGACTACATACTGCATTAGTACTCATGGTGTGAAGTATGTCATACACGCACTTATGAGTAAGCTTCTAACATGCGATCCACCCACTTGTGTACATATACTTTGTACGGCTGTTGCTCGGCTCGCAGATGATCAGTTCCCAACTTGACTTTGTATTTGCACTGAGAGCCGTGGCTGTATGAGGTAGCCTCAAAGCAATTAGTCCTGGATGATCTACAGCCCAGAGTGTGAATGTACCTCTTGCATACCCACTACAATTTGGCGATTGTTTTGAGTACATGCTGGTGGTCAAGAGTGATATTGACGGGTACTACCGGTAGTTGATTAGTAGCTTCAGCGTTGTGATAGGCAGTGGTGCATCAAATCAACAGCCGTTGAACGTGACTAATAGGATGTTCAAGCAAATGATGGCTCCGGCAGGTCTCTGCAACTCAAGCTACTGTATTTAATACAAAGTTCCCTGTATTTATAATAAACTCCAGAGCTACCTACAAAGCCAGCAGATGCCTGGGCCCATGGTTCTAGAAATAATTTAGCTGTAATATGTCGAAAGGCTTGAAGTGTGCTTCCATAACTGGCCCCCTGAGTACTGCGCGAACTGACCCATATCAACATGGGTCATTTCCTTGGGCATTTTTTAACTTGTTACTTGCAAAGCAAGCATGCGCAAATGATGGCGAGCCGTGGCACAATGTGGAACATGGATAACAAAAGAGCTCGAGCATGGAAAGCATGAGTACGTACACCGTGGCAAGTGCCAATGCTTGTTATCCAAGCGCACAGGCATTGGGGTACTGCGTGCTAATGCAGCGAGTGTGTTCAGACACTTGTCTTTCTTGTAATAGGATTGAAGGTTGTTGGCTTCAAATGACATACATAAATCTACCTGGTTTGGCTGCATATGCTGAGTATAGACTACGGCAGCGGTGAGCCTGCATGATCCCTGGGACCAACCCCGCGAGGGGAACCGGCGAAATATTTGTTCTCGTGTCTATATCGCAGTTCCCGGCATTGGCGTGCCACAAATGGGCCAGCTGGTGTAAACGCCCATCATAGGTACGGGCCACGGTCAATCAAGCAACAAACGCATAGACTGGTCGGATGTTGCCTGAGGACTGGATTACCAAATTTGCTGAACGGTAACGTACTGGCCAATACAGAAAGTACATCATAACATGCCCATAGTCTTAGCACGTACTAATGTCAGTTCGGGCCGCGAATCCCTTTCACACGGGGAAGCGGAAGAGTCTTCTAGACGGGTCGAATGCAGCTCATCGAGTGAGATGGCTTGAAACATGGCGCGAGGCTGCAGCAAACCGTAGACACCAGCACTTTTTAGACGGCAAACAACTTGAGACAAGTGGCGAGCGGCGAGAGGAAGAATAACCCGCTAGTACTGCGTAGGATAAGCGATTTGCACCATCTCACCTTGCATGGACGATCAGTGGTGGTGTCATTGATCCACAAGCAGACGGTCAAGGAGTCATACCTACACGCCGACATGGGCAACTAAGGAAGTTAATCAACCGCTAACCCTCGAGGGCTCGAAGGCCGAAGGCCAACCAACGGACAAAACCGCGGGTGGACTTTATGGAAATAGCGACGCGAACTACTACCCATGGCATGGCCGATTGAGGGAGGTGGAGGGGAAGAGACGGCGTGGGCTGATGATAAGATTCTAGACTCGATTGCGAAGGCATGGCGGGGGGCTGTATTACAGGGTCCGGTTAATACTGGCAGCTGGAAAGCAGATGGGAAACGCACGTTTGTGTGGATGAATTGAATCTCAGGGTAGAAGCCATCGCGGAGTATTATTTGATCTTTGATCAAATACAAAGTAAACAAGTAAACAATATCTAGAGGCGAGGGGCAGCAAGGCCGTTCGTGGTAGGGACACGGGAGGAGATGTAATCTATCCCGTAATGCGTTGTAAAACAGCGGATGGATCTTTTTTCTACTGTACTAGAAATTCATCTTTTTTTCTCCCCCTCTGCTTATCACAAACTATTTCAATCTTGCAAATCTTCCCACCCCCTCACCTCTACTTTCTCTCTCTCTTTTTCTCTTCTTCTTCTTCTTCTTCCCTTTCTTTCACCATGTCCCAACCAACCGCTTCTACATCCCCCGATGCCTCCTCCACCACCCAAGTCGCCGGACACCCCTCCGCCGCTGCCCCCCGCGCCGCCGAACTCGCCGATCTTAAAGTAAAGCTGCGCGCTGCGCTGCGCCAATTTCCCGACTTCCCATCTCCCGGCATTCTCTTCGAAGATATCCTCCCCATCTTCGCCAACCCATCTACGCATGAAGCTCTTATCCGCTGCCTCGAGCTTCACATCCTTGAGAGCCTCGCTGGCGAGAAGCCCGATGTTATCGTCGGTTTGGAGGCCCGAGGTTTCCTTATGGGCCCTAGTCTCGCTCTGAGGCTCGGCGCTGGCTTCGTTCCTGTTCGCAAGCAGGGTAAGCTGCCTGGCCCTTGTGAAACCCAGGGCTACGAGAAGGAGTACGGCCAGGACTTCTTCCAGATGCAGTCCGATGCTATCAAGCCCGGTCAGAAGGTGATTGTGATCGATGATATCATTGCAACTGGTACGTCTTCTTTCCCCTCTATACTTGGTCTTGGCTGATTCGGTACTCTCAGGCGGCTCGGCATGGGCGGCGGGAGAACTCATCAAAAAGATGGGTGGTAGTGTGCTCTCATATGTTTTCTTGCTCGAGCTGGAATTTCTCCACGGCCGGGGCAAGCTGTCTGCTCCCGTTCACACCCTCCTCACAGGCCAGGAAACCAAGGCGTAAATACGATTTCTTCTACGATCTTCGCTCTTATGCGTGTACGAAGTCCACGACTTCCAAAATCAAAAGCATCGACAGCGGCCCCAACCTCGCCTCGCTCGCCCTCTGATTGCCACCATCTAAACTTCGACGGAGCGTTTGACCATGGGCGGGTCTACATTTGCGATCTAGGCCGCGTCAACGGATAGACTGCATCATTTAGACGAAGCACAGCCCGCTAGCAGCTCAAAAGATGACGCAATCTTGAACGCTTGGGGTCAACTTAGGGCTTGTGTTCTTAATCACGATAGACTCTGAATACCAAAATATATGTATAGCATAATCATATAATGTTCATAATCTAATCTATGACAGTTTAATCTACAGTATACTGCAGCGGTATGGAAGGCCTCATGACCTCTTCCGTCCAATCCTCCGGGAACCCTAACTCCACTGCCTCCCTAATCGCCCTGTTCATCCGCGGGATGTACTCCTCCTTCGGCTTTTCCACCTTCACCCGCTTCTCATCTACATAAACCAATACCCTGATATTCCCACCAACCCCCTCAAACCCGTTCCGCTCACGGTATCTCTCATCCAACCACTCCACAACCCTTGCATCAACGTACCACTTGTTATAGTCTCCATCTTTCTGCTCCTTCGGCCGAATGCTCAGCGGAACCTTATCTCCCCGCTTCGATTCGCCAGCGGAATGATATACGCCTTCATAGCCGTCCATTACCCTCTCATCCTCCGCACTCATCTCGTACAGAACCCCGTAAACGCCTCCGTGGGGTATAGACTTTGAAATTGACTCAGGCACATCGTCTCCCCCGTCTATCTGATGACCCACGCGCAGTCCAGCGGGAGACACAACATTCGCATAGCCCGCTTGACAGATCAGCCAGCGCCAGGAGTCGAGCGCGGCCAGGGCAACAGGGTGTCCTGAGAGCGTGGGGTTATGTATACAGCGCATGCGCATCTGTGTGGGGGAGAGATTGGAGCCGTAGGCAAAGTAGAGGTGTTTCGGCTGTGAAGAGTCTTTCTGGGGCCGGGCGTTGAGGGACGTCTGGGGTGCGGGGGAGGGGTCGACGGCCGCTGTTGGGGTTGGATTGCATGGTGGAATTGAGCCGTCGTGGCTTTGGTCTTGTCGGAGATGCATTTTGGCTCAGCAAAGGAGGTTCTAAGAAGGATCTGTTTGTACAAGAGAAGTACTCTGTATATTCTTTTTGTCTGCTGGGCGTGGGAGGGATGCATTAAGAAAAAGGTGGTGGAGAGCGGGAGTGGGTCCGATTGATGGTGAACTCAAAAGACGTGATTATTGGCTCTGATTTGCCTTGGGAGTTTGGATCAGATATTCTTGGGCCCAGGTGGAACCCGAGCATGCTTTGGATCAACTCTATAGCGAACCATGTACAGATTGAAGATATGTAGTCTAGACGATAAATAAATTACTGATTGGAACGCCCTGCGACCGCATCGAATACCGCCGTTTGATGCCCACACCTCGCGCTTGACGCAGAAGCTCGTACGTTTCTTCCCCGCCCCCGACAAGAACCATGCTGAGCAGATGCCGCCGTGGAATTCCACCGGCCGTTACCTGAGTTTCGTGTAGCTGTGGGCGCGCGAGGTACGGCTCCGCTAGTCTTGCCGCTACGCCGGGCTCCAAGTGTTCACCACCAGTGTGTTGTTCTTCCTCGTAAGAGACGACAACGACGAGCTTTAGCGCATTTCTCGACGGAGGGTGCGCTGCAATATTGCGGAGCTTTTGCGAAAACGTACACCCTCCGCGCTTGATGACGAGTACTTGGTGGGACTGGGCGACGTCGCGGAGAATGCGTTCGTCGCAAAGATCGCCGGCCATGTAAATGTCAGACCAGGGCAGCCGAGCTGGCGATGCTCCACCGGTTACTGACATGAGAGACGAATCGTCCACGTCGGGAAGCGGACCAGAGCCAAGCCCAGTAGATACAGCAGCTGGGATAGGGATCCGGGTAGGAAGGGAGCTTTGGACGGATGGAAACGGTGTATAGAGTTGGTGTACCTCATCACGAAGCAATGACGAGACGGAACTGACAAGTGATGTCAAGACGTCCTTCATGTTCGAGGTAGATGGGTCTACAGTTGCTGCGGATTTTTCGTTGCCGACTGATGCACCAGGTTCTCGACCATCTTGAGAATCATTTCGTCGGCCGAGGCTCCCTGGAGCAAAGTCAATGACCAGGTCAACCATGGCGGGATCACGGATTCGTGTGAAATTCGGATCCCTGGGATCCAGGACATCAAATGTGATCTCCCGCAAGAGGTATACCTTTTCATCCTTCCCTAGAGGCACGCCACTGACCACCTGCACTCTAAACTCGCTCCCTTCTCCGCCAAATGAGGGTGCGTCCTTGATCATGCTCATTCGCAGACCGCCAATAGCTTTGACAAGGATACCGTCCTGGACCCTTTCTAGAGAACCCGGCCCGCTAGCCATTCCGGGTACAGTTGGAAACGAAATGTCCAGAGTAGGACGAATCGCCATGAGTGAGCTCGTTGCATTGAACGGAACTAGCTCTGGTGGCAAGGTCCAGGGAAAATATGTGTAGTTGGTTGGGGAAGTCAGCTCTGCGATTGTGACACCGGCATGGTCTTCCGTGGGTTCTTCCAAAGACCCCTCTGGCGGACCCCGAATTGGCATTAGGTCGAGCCGAGCTAGGTTCGCGGCGTGAAAAACATCTGGGCGAGCAGCTGTGGACGATAACCCAAAGGTTGGGGGTAAGGGTGGGGTTGGACAAACAGGTGCAGTTGCATCCTCATCTCTGTATGAATTCTGTTTTGGTTTCGAGCCTGGACCCATCGTTGTATATGTACTTTTTGGAACAACTAGTGGATGTGCCTCAGTCGTAAAGACGACCGGCTGATCCAGATGATTCAAGGGATGTTCCGGATGATATAGCAGGAACATGTACTTGGCAGTCTCCCCAAGGAAGAAGCTCTCCATACGGTCACTTAATTCCCCGTTACGAACGTCTTGGAGCCCGGCCCAGCCGCACTTGGTCCAGCAACGTCTCTTGAGATCCCGTTGTACCATTTCACCAACGTGTAGGTACCAAGGGTCCTTTGTAGCTTGGTAGAGGTAGTACGTTGATTCGATGAACTCCGGCCTCCCACCGTACCATCCAAGATTACCCTCGACGTTTCCCGTGGCCACATTCCATCTTTCAGGAAGCCCAGAAAAACGGTTCCACACAGCCGTAGTAAGTAGATGGATTCCTATAGCCTCATCAAGGTCCCCTGCCAGTGAGAGAAGGCCTGGATAAAACGCGCTCAGGCTGTCGATCCAAAAGGCCCGGGTGGCGCCGGTGAATATGTCCCCTTGAATTAGATGTGGGTGCTGATAACCCTCGCCTCGATAGAGATGGCGCTTGATAGACGAGTGGGCTTCCTCCCATACATGCAAAAAGGCTTTCGGAGAATGCTCGTACTCGCTAAGCGGGGTGAAGTAGTCGTCCAGAATATGCCACGGGCTGCTGCGATTATGGTCCGGACGCTGTCCAGAGGACAATAAAACATACGACTTGAAAGCGTACTCGAAGAAGCTATCGATCCCCGCGCCAATCTGCGCAGACAAGAGGTCAGCTACCAGGTCATTTGATCATGGCAAGGCACGTACGCCAGTGAAGGGGGCAACCCATCTGCCAGATTCGGCGTCAATGCCCGCGCCGATCAATCCAATATCACTCCTCCGATGCCAAACAGCCCAAAAGGCTCTTTTTGCAAGTTCCTCGTATCGACCATCACCAGTGAGTCTGCTCAAGACAGTGAATTCCAAGACAAGACTGCCTGCGCCTGCGCTGCATGTCTCCGTGATCTCAGTGGAGGGTGCCACGCACACATGGTCATCTCTTTCATCACATGCGTGTGCGGTGCCCGCATTTAGAGGCGAATTAGCATAGAATGGTTGTTGGTGCACTCCGTGACGTAGATTCACCCGGGGGTACGGAAGGCCAGTGTCGGTATAGAAAGCCGGCAGAATGCGATTCGCTAGATCAACAGCAAGTCGAAGAAGCTGACCATCATAGACAAATCCATTTTCCCAACTAATTCCCCGCCTATTGATGGCGAATGGTGTCTTGTCCCAGGCTTTCGCATACATCGCCTCCGCCAAAGGGGGATTGTAGCGAGTAATGGGAAGGTCGCCGACAGCGAAGAGATGCGAACTTAGCAGCCCACCTGGGAGGTCAATGTTAGGAACAAAAGAAAGTCCATTCTTTGTAAAGGAAGTCCAGTGACATACCTAACCCTCGAATAACAGTCTCGAAAACTTGGACCTTGCTATCTATATCAAAACCCCGGCTACGTTCGCCCTGTCCTGTGGGGCCGGTCGAACCATCTCCATAGAGCCTGACAAAATCTTGAATGCCATCTTGAAAGTAACGCCATGCCTTCGGACCTTCGCCAGGGCTCGAGGACAAGATTGCCAGGGTCGACAAGCTGTCGATCAGGGTCAGGGAGTAGTTTCCCAGGACATCGTTGAGCTCGGCGTGCGCAGGGTTACCTCGGTCGCGGACAAGCGGTTGGCATGAGAGAGGCCGCAGTTCATCTTCAGGAAAGGCATGTTCGAGGTAGTTTTCAAAACCGTGGTAGAACATCCGCTCCGTCTCGGTCCTAGGTTCCAGCCGACAAGTTAGTTTCACTGCACGAGTACTCTAGTATGACAGCAGTGAGAAACCCACCGCAAGTGCCTAATCTGCTCAGACCGCATGCCCTGAGCGATGGAAGCCCATAGCAACAGAAACAAGACCAAGCCCGTCGTCCATGCCGAACAGACGGACATCTGTGGCTTCCAACATCCTGAGCGCATCACCGCAAAAGCGACCGACCACAGACGGCATGGGAGCGTGGCAGCGACGGTTCTGGTCGAAATAGCCCTCGATGTCTTGTAGACTCCTTTAGTCACCGCTGACAATGTCAATAACTACGATGTTGGAGGGTCGGGACCCCGAATGCACGTGAACTTCTCCAGGAGACCAGATCTCCGCTACCAATCTTATCGCTCCGCAATTCGAACCGTATGGCCTAGGGCTGGTCAATTGTCGACATTTTCTCCACTGTGTCAATCTGTTAATGTCCATGTTTTTTATGTCAGCCCGGACAGTCATGCACGTGACTTGGTGTATCAGACTAGTCAAATACAGGCTTAAGAGGCTAAAAAATAGCTTGCCTAAGCCTAGTTCTTCCGAATAGAGTAATATTGGCGCCGATTCGACATGTCCGGCTACAATGTCCGTCAGAGGGCCGGACATGTCGACATGATTATTGTGGGTCCTCTTATGGTAGCTTCTTTGTATAATTTTTTTGGGCCGGCGTGGATACCAAGACAGGTGCCACCTTAATTATATGCTGGCTACCAGCAAGGTTGATGTATAGCAACCATACTCGCAAATAGCCGACAGAATATCCGCGGCACAAATTGCTATACCGTGGTACTGACTAGGAGGTTCCAGGCTCCCGGCTAAACGTTGGTATCAGTGCTCAACCTTTTGATATAGATTTACGGAGTATATACGGCAAACTAAGGAGTAGTCTGTCTGAGAAACAATGTGCCAACCTCTTGACAAATCGCTTAATTGAGATACGTAAAAGCTGAGACCGGTTCATCCTACGTCAAGAGCCCCCAAAATGCCTCTGAGATGAGGATATTGGGCGAAGAGAACGCTGCGCCTCTTGAAATAAACGACATATAGTGCATTCGGGTAGACACCGCGCATAGGCATTATCGCCTCAGATATTTAGTCAAGGACCTGGGCAAAGCTTCAACCACATACTCAACACCGTCACCTGACATGTGGCTCGGCGGAGGATGACCATGTATTTTGCGATTTGAAGTCTCCTCTCGTCTTTCATCAGTTTGCGGCATAGCCGGCTGGATGTCGACACGTTGCCAGTGAAGCGGGTTGGGATCAAGTCGCTGTATATAAATCAGCAGCTGAGAGACCAAGAACAGTGTCGCTGCTTACCACACTATTTCTCCATACGCCGTACGCCGGCGGTGGGACTGTAACTTTACCCGGAGCGTCATGGGCATGACTCACGGCGGAGTGTTCCTCGTCAGTGGTCATAGTGACATGAATAGGCTGATTCGGATGGGCGTAGCCAGCAGTATCCGTCATCTCGATTGGGAGGGCGAGATTGGCAGTATAATTCGGGAACTGATAGACTGCTACGACGAAACGGCATAGAGCGTGACACCATATAACTCCAATGGTCAGAAGTATGAGGGTCAACACAATATAAAGCCAGGGGCCTTGAATCGCGCGTATTACAACAAAAGCGATATCTGAACATGTAAGCATAACCATAAGGTAGAAGTATGAGTAACGACCTACATATGGCGAGATTGATGAGGAGAAGGACTGTTGAGAGGACCAGGTTGAAAAGCTTCCAATGAATGGTCCGGTCTTTGATCATCGACAGACAGGATCGCGCATGAGGGGTCCTCCGCGGCCTTTGCCATACACTGCGCGCGCCTATATTAGGCAGGCTGCAGGCTCCAGCTGAGGAAGGAAGAGAAGGTAAGCGAGTAAAAATGCCTTGCAATGGCATTGATAAGGTGTAAATGAATGGATTGGAACGAGTCAACCAAGGACGCATATCGAAGCGAACCTAGCACACATTAAAAATTCACGCTGAATTCGGATCAATGTGTCGAGGATCGAAGGGGACGGGTTGGGTCGCCCCAGGTAATGCACTCGGAGAAGGTGCATCCGTCCGCCCTACTTATCAAACTAAAAACCTTAGAGGGGTTGGAAACGAAGATGTGTACGTCGCGTCAAGAAACCGGCCTTTCAAATCTATCACCGATCAATGAACGAGTTAAGCGACTCAAACTGCCTTCCAGTCAACCACCTCTATCCAGCCGGACGAATAGTGGAGTAATGAAACAGAAGGAGTCAACTTTTCTGGGCACGCTTGTTGAGTCTTGAGTCTAAGGTATCATCTATATTAGCCAGGATCAACATAAACGATGATGGTCATTAGTTTAGCGTATGGAGTATAACATGGAGACACCGGCATTTTATCCATTGAAGAACAATACCAGAATCAAAGCTGCTCATGTGCCTGGTAAAGGTACATGAGAAAAGCGTTCGGGTAATAAAACATCTAGAGGATTGAGATGGGGTGGGCCTAAAGCCCTGAGCCAACGAAAAAGTCGGTCCCTACTCCAAACAGCGTAAATAGAAAGGTGCTCAGTTGTAGGACGTACCCTTTCTAAGTGGGGTTTATCCAACTATACACATTCCCTTTGTAACGACCAGAGGCAAGACATCGGACGAATTGGGTGGAGTGTCGCGGCGCCCTTATCCTCACAACAGCGCTTGAAAGCTATATGCCGTGTTGTTTTGTTTGACTGGTGATTAGGCATTGTCCGCGGGGTTGAGCCTTTATTGCGATAGTATGGGCGAGATCATCCCATAGGATGCCACCTTCATTTACCCAATTCACCCAACATCAAGTTCCTGTCGGACGATGCAGAAACAACTAAGGGGATTAGAATGTTTTGGACTCTAGACGGGTGGACTTACTGATAGGCTCGTTATTTGGCGTGAATCGCACATCATTTACAGTGCCCTTGTGTCCGGGAAGCTTGTACAAAAGCTTTCCGGTCTTGGAGTCCCAAACCACAACGCTTCGATCACCGCTTCCCGCGGCGATCTTGTCACCCGCCGGATTCCAGCTCGCTCGGATAAGGTTCTTTTCTAGTCCGACCGGGGCGCCGTCATATGTCCTGATATGGCGGTTGGTTGGCGCGAAAGGCCGGATATCCCAAGTACGTACCGATGAGTCGAAGGAGTTGGACAGAAGAGTTTGCGAGTCTGGCGAAATCTCGAGAGAGGTAATAGTATCCATGTGTCCGGCCATGGAGTAGACTATGGCCTTCTTTCGAATGTCCCAGACATGAATTGTGTTGTCAATGCCTCCGCTAAATATTTCATTTCCAGCTTCAGACTGTGCCACCGCGGTAATAGGTAGTTCGGTCTCCAAATACTCAACCGCCTCTTTTTGCCTCGGGTCCCAAATCCCTATCGTACCATCGTCGCTAGCGCTGACCAACATTTCTTGGCCCCTCTTGCTGATTTCGAGACAGTTTATGACCTCTTCATGGCCCATGTATCGCCGAATTCTCCGGCCAGATTCTATATCCCAACTTGCAAGTGTCATATCGGCCGAAGCGGAGAAGATCGTTTTGGAGTCTCGCGACCACTGCAGGTCAAGAACCGCGCCTTTGTGACCAGATAAGATGCCGTAATTTTCGCAATTCCCATAAGTATTCCAGAGTACTTTGACAAACCAAGTTAGCAATATTTTTGAGGTATGCCTGGCCTCTTGACGTACATATAGATCGATCCATGGAACCTGAAGCAATATGTTGCGCCGTCGGATCAAATCGAGCGGCGAAGATTTCGCCAGAGTGACCTGAGTTCTTCAGGTCAGCACCGATTCCACCATGTATCTGCATTCAAACTCACCTGTGAGCTCCATGATCGGCGCATCAAGGCCACTGGTGCGGGGAACCTGCAATAAGGGTCAGTCACCATGGGCATCAATCTTGATAGGTCTTTCATACAGCTTGTATGAGAGTTCCATCCTGGGCCGAGCTCTTGACAACGGCTGTGGTATCATTGAGTGCACCATCGGACTTCTTTCGTTTCACGACCAATTGGCTAGAGGAGCCAAAGGCTGCTTGTGCCGGTCGCTTCTCGCCGGACATGTTTCAAGAAGTGAGCAAGGAACTTATATAGATAGAAGCCAAATGAGCTGTAAAGTGTCCGGAACTTTGAGGCAAAGGTCATCACCGGGTAGCGCGATCAAGAAAAAACGCGGCTCCTCCAGGCGGTGTCTAGGTACCGTATGTAACGTAACGCCTACGCTAGCCGCGGCAGACGCTTGCCAGGGATCTAAGCGCTCAAAGCTCCGCCTCCACCCCAGCTTGAGCGGGGGTTTACATTGGTGATTAATCACTGGCTAACACTGACTTTCGCGTTACGCTGAGTCTCGTCTGTGCAATCTTGGAACAGAAGTCCTAAATATGTCATCCTCCACTAAAGTGGCCAGAATCGGAGAAGAGTAAGCGCTTCATAACTCTGGTGTTAAATGTATCTCGCTAACATCAGCGTCCATTCGGTAGACTCTGGAAGTCAGTAAGCTGAAAGCCGCCGGCTAGTATCTCACTCCCATAGGCAAGGGGTTCGCTCGCGAACGGGCAAACTAATAACGTCTGTTTCTCGCAGAAACAAGATCGATAAAGTGAATGCGGAGTTGGTGACTTTGACTTACGGGACGATTGTCGCACAATTATGCCAGGACTATGACGGAAACTATCAAGAAGTAAACAAGCAGCTGGAGAAAATGGGTTATAACATCGGAATGCGTCTCATTGAGGACTTTCTAGCAAAGTCGAACGCTGGCCGATGCGCCAACTTCCGCGAAACCGCGGACATGATCTCGAAAGTACGATAAGCACTTGGATAATCTACCAGACTCGGCCTAAATTCTTCCTGTGATGCTGATATAGACCAGGTTGGATTCAAGATATTTCTGAACATCACACCTACCGTGACGAATTGGACCAGCGACAACAACCAGTTTTCTCTGATCTTCGATGAAAATCCACTAGCGGATTTCGTCGAGTTGCCAGATGACGGGCGAGCGCAAGACGAACTGTGGTTTTCGAATATATTGTGTGGCGTCCTGCGAGGCGCGCTAGAAATGGTGAGTTCAAAAGCCAAGTCCCGCTCGGAACTCTGCAGTAATTGATTTTCTCTTTAAGGTGCAAATGCAGATTGAAGCGCACTTTGTTAGCGATATTCTACGGGGGGATGATACAACAGAGATGCGGGTGTCACTTGTGAGGTACATTGAAGATGAGATGCCGCCAGAGGAGGAGTGATAACGAAGTGTATTGTCGGGTAGCTCACGGCGTCTGGTGTTTGGGATTTGCGATGTGATCTTTCTTATGCCGCTAGAAATGTCCTAAATCAAAAGGAGCACGGTTGACAATATCAACAAATTGATACAAATATTATTTTAACCTTCCTCACTGTTCTACCAGCTCAAACTGTAAGCAACATGACCAAGCCTTGATAATGTGATGTAATCTGCGGAAAAGAAATCAGTTATATGGAGTATATAAAATTCAACACCTGGTAGACTAGACAGAAGATTAATCGTGTTGGAGAAACATAATAGGGCATCTGCTCAATAAGTTAAGGCATTCCTTTTAAGCACATTCTACTCCATGGGGTAAATGCATAACTCATAGCGGAAAAAAGGTATCTATTTTATCTATCTACACAAGGACTCTGAACACCTGATGCGAATATGGCCTTGAGGATAACGGCCTTCAGGGTTTGGCCAGAGCATGACTTATAAGAGGCATCCATTACTTAGAATCAAGCAAATTAATACTACAACAACGGAATGTATATGGAAACCGGTTACAGCTGGCCGACCTTGATGATCGCCTCTATGCTTGTACTATATGATCACTCTTTGGGGTTGGAGTGCTTAGTGATCAGCCCCGTCCACGCGTTCACTCCGGGGTAAGCGACTGACGATTACATTGAGCTAATCTGCATGACCACCACGAGCTGCCCGCAGATGCCTGCCAAAATGTGCTGTTTATACAGACCAGTTTACCCGGCCCTCGACCAAGTTGTAGACATTCCGCACATGAACTAGACGCAAATTCCGGTAAAGGAGGGTCAAGAGGTTCTAGGAGACTCACGTGACACGCTAAACCTGAAGTGGACTATCTGTGCTGGAAATTACGCACTGACTGGGACCCTGAGTGCAACAACTGATGCATCGACCCTGGATCAGTCCATCAATTCGGAGCCGTTTCCTTCATCTTTTTTACACGGCTTGATAGACCACTGTCTAATCCCAAGATCTCCTCCCTCGTTATAACCTACATCCATAGGCTTTTTGATCCTACAATTGTTCTGTGGGAAGAAATCAGATTACATTGCCAGTAAAGCAGGTCTGCGGCGACAGAGACGGAGTCCGCCTTACCTGACCACCCTGCTCCCAACCACCGAATCCGTTTTCTACGTTCTGCGATTCCACTCTCCTTATCGCAGCCCAACTGTGTCCATTGGCCGCAGGTAAGCCCTTAGCACTTTAGTTGTCTCCACGTTTTCGTCCCTTTTGTTCTTTTTTCTGTGGTTGTATCACTTTCGCCGCCTCTGGCTGCATTCTGCAATCTACGCTTGGCAGCGGCATCTCCCAGCCCTCCCGCCTTGTTCCGGCCAGGTTAATCCGGTCCGAACAAGCGATTTCCGCCCAGCAGAAAGAGAGGGAATCAAGCAGCGCCCAAGTCCCCAAGTCCTGGCTGCCGGTCTGAGAACTTGACCTTGACCTACCACTCTTCTCCAGGCACGGCGCCTGATATCCACGTCCTCGATTTCCTTCTGCTCTCTTTACAACCCTTCCATTTGCCTCTCTATTCCGCTGCTTCTCTATTGAGATCCAACTCTGCATCTGATCTTGATGGTCGCCTACCTCCCTCCACCTACCGCCCCCTCTTCTCTCTCGCTGGCCTGATCTCCGCCAGATTACTCCATCACTTCGCTTTTCGTATTCACTCGGAGCGCTCTGATCACCAACTCCCTTTTTCCCGTTAAAGCATTCCCTCCTATCTATCCTGTCCACGTACTCTTTGCGCGCCTGCTCTTCGGACTTCCTTGCACAATAAACGCCGATCTTTCTTCGCTGCTTCCCTCGTGTCGCTAATCGCTCGCTGCATTGTCCAGCTATTCTGCGCGGTTGATCTCTACTGCTGAGGTCCTCTGACCGATGTTATAGCAGATTTCTCCAATACATCCGAATTTCTCTTCGCGCCTCTCGTCAGGCGGATTCTCGAATTTCTCATACCGTCCAGGGGGAAAAGTTCCTTTTGGTTTTATCCGCATTTGATCCTGAGTGTGCAAACGCCTTTACACCAGCGCCGTACCCTTTCCTTCGCCTTCCTAAAATAATTATATTCTCCTCGCCCTTTCTCATTCCCTACCTTCACCTCAGCTCTGCCTTTTCTCAGATTGTCTTGCTTCAAGCTCGTGGATGTGCCTATTAGCCATCTGACTCGTCGCTCCCGCCGAGGACAATCCGAATAGGAGAAGGTGACACTCACTGAAACGCCATCATGAACCAGATGAATGTTGTTGGGATGAATCCCGGTGTCGGTGGTCCCGTTGGAGGCGTCCCGATGGTCAATAATGGTTCAATGTTACCCCGTAACGACGGCAGTACGCATAATTCCCCCGAAGTCATGATCATCAATCTCAATACCTATATTTACGACTACTTCTTGAAACGCGGTTATCACGACTGTGCGCGAGCTCTTGTGAAAGACGAGTCTATCAAGCTCAACACTGAACCCCCTGTCAAGACAAGCCCTGGTCAACGCCGGGAGGGCGACGTGAATGGTGTTGATGGAGATGGGATGATGACGGACGGTAAAGATGGTGACAAGTTGAAGATTCCTGATGACCTGCCTCGCCCCAATCTTAGTGGCGAAAGCCAGTCCTCCTCATTCCTCTTGGATTGGTTCAGTTTGTTCTGGGAGTTCTTCTGGTCACAGCGAAAGAAGGGTAACAGCCCTGATGTGAGGCAATATCTTCAACACAACCAGGTATGAGCGTGGTTCTTCTTTTCAACTTCCCCTTTTTCAAGCGTCTAACTCTGCTGCATTGCAGAATATCATGCGCCTTAGAGAGCAGCAACAGAACAACATGTATCGCAATCCACAACAAATGATGCCAGGTCAAATGGGGCGGCTCAATAACATGCGTGGCAACGGTATCGTTCCGAATAACCTACCGAACACTCTACAGAAAGCCGCTCTGCAGAACAATACTGGTGGCTTGTATGTGCCGTTCCCTGTTTTATCTGCGATCTACCATTTCCACTCTCAGCAGTGGTTGGTAATCGGACGCTGATGTTTTCTATAGCTCGCAACAGCAATTTGCGCAATTACAGCAAAAGAACCAACAGGCCGCGATGATGCAAATGCAACGGGAACATTCTGATATCGATATGAATGGCCACCGACCGCCTTCTCCATCGTCCGCCGAAAATGCGCCGTCTCCCTCGAAACGTCCCCGTCTCGAAGGTAATCCCATCAACGGGCAACAATTGGCACCCAACGGACGCGGTCAGGGACAGTCGATACCCGGCCAACAGAACCCAATGATTATGCAGAATGGGCTTACACCGCGTGTGATGAACCCGAATCAGTTTGGTGCTTTTCAGCAATCGGGACCGGCTGCACAGCCAAAACCAATCCAGGTATATGCTCAAAACTTGGCTCTACATCACTCTCGCTCAGCAATGAATAACCAGGGCGTGCCTAATGGTTTAATGAACACCGGCGTGATGCCGAATCAGGCTGATCTGGTTACCATGCCAGATGGCCCGGGTATGTATCAGATGAATGGCGGCGACTTCTATGGCGCGAATGGCCAAATGGCGCAGGTTAGGCCTGGGGTCCAAACTCCTGGTGGTCAGCATGGTAACCATGCTCTCCAGGACTATCAAATGCAACTCATGCTCCTCGAGCAGCAGAATAAACGCCGACTCATGATGGCTCGTCAAGAGCAGGACAGCATGGCTCGTGGCCCCGATGGTCAGCCATTGCCTGGCCAGCAAGGCCAACAGCAACCGGGCCAGATGCCACCGGGCACTTCTCCCCAGGGCAGTAGGACAGGAGCGTCGCCGATTCCTAACGATCAAATGAAGCGCAACACTCCCAAGATTGCCCAGTCTGGTCTTCCCAATTCACCGAATGCCCCCGATGCGATGATGCAAGGCCGTGGATCTCCGGCTTCGATGAATTTTACCGGCCAATTGCCTCCTGAAATGGCAGGCCAGTTCTACATCAAGAGCATGCAGGATGGAATGCAGGGTCCCAACGGTATGCGGCCACCCAGCTCCAACCCGACGTTCACTGGTTCTTCAATGGGCCAGCCGATCCTAGCTGGCGCGGCGAACCGGATACCGAATGGAGGCTGGCCTCCCCAGCCAGGAGGTCAACCCATGGTATCGCAACAGTCTCCTATCATTCAACCCCCCACTACCGGAACGCCCCAGAGTGTGAATTCGATGCCACCTCCTCAACCTCCTACTGCCAATACCGGTCGTCAACCTCCTCCTTCTCCCCAGACTGGGAATGCTGCTCCCCCGACTCCGCAGCCCACCACCAAGACAGCGCCGAAGAAAAAAGAAACGAAAGACCGAGCCAAGGTTTGTTTTTCAGTTACTCCACCTGAAGATTATCGACTGTCTTTGCTTACCATTTGTAGCGACCAAACAAGAAGACAGCAGCGGCCGCAGCAGCTGCTGCAGCTAACAACACAACTGCTACTCCGTCCTCAGAGGCAGAGCAACCGCCGACTCCTACGCCGGCGACGCCGATTACTCCGCAACACCATCAATCTTTCAATAAATCTGGTGCAAATGCCACTGCAGCCGCTCCTCCACAACCGACATCCGCCCCCGCTCAGCAAACTCTTGTCCAGCCTCCACCTCCTGATCAAACCCAGCAAACGTTTAACGATCTCGCCATGCCGGATGTAAGTCAGCCTCTTTCTTTTTTGGGGTCTATGACATGAACATGCTAACATTAAATCCAGGCCTCCGCTTTTAGTTTAGATTTCAGCGCACTGGAGAATCCGGACATTCTTGAGAATTTCGATTTTGATACATTCCTCAACACCGACACAGACACAGCAGGATTCGGGTTCGACCCAAGCATATCATATCCCGACGGTGTAGAGACTGGTACCGAAAATGGCCTCTAAACGAAATCAGCGGTTTTTAATCCAAGCTACCATATACCCATGTTTTGTTTGTATATTCATCGACCTCGTGTCCAGTTGGCTATTACCCTCTCGCTTTCTTTCCATTTCCTTTTTTAATCCTGATTTTCTGTGCCGACACGATCTTGGATATGGATATCTGCCCGTGAGACTGGCGTTGGTTTATTCATGTTCTTGCATATCTTTCCTTTGCGTGCGCTTTACGGACTTTTACTTTGGCCAGAGCTGTTGCGCGTTCACTTGTGATCAAGCTGCTCTATTTGCGCTTTCGCCGATCCTCTAAATCTTCTTATTCTTCTTCTTTCATTGCTATATTACTACTATCACTTTTTCTCTCAACACTTGGTTAATTTCGAAGTTCCGAATGACTTTCGACATTGATACTCTAGCGTCACCCATCCTCAAGAAGACCACCTACCCAAGTTTCTCGCCTGGCTAGAATTCTCTTTTCCATCCTTCTTCTTTCTTTGCTCTTGGTTTTTCTTGTTGGATCTCTATCATTGCCTCCTGGTCTGTTGTCTTGGTGGCGTTGTCTTTGACTTGGGCTTGCGTCAATACCTCATCTATTCTTATTGGCTTTGACTGCGTTATGAACGATTCCATGAATCAGGCAAAAATTAATTCCACCTCTTGCTGTTCACCCATTCACATTTGGATCTCATACCTCTTCCATATCACTCTCATGTGTAAATCTAAAACGCTAGATATACCCTTTTGCCGATAATTCTGTACAACCTTTTTACAAATTAGGTTTGCCCGTACGAGTCTCGAGTGCACTCAGTTTGGACCAAATAGGATGAGGGCGAATGTACGACTGGATGGCTTTAGGATTGATTGCGTCTAAAATTTGCAGAGATGGTCATTCGCATTCCTTTCGGAATGGATGCGCGATAGTCAAACGGGCTGGTTGACGTCCAGTCGTAGAAAAACCTGACTTCGTACAAAATGAGGAAGACATTTAGACCTTTATATGGGTTGAGCGCTTTTATGTATTCCTTTTCAGGAAGATGAATTGAGACGAGTCGCATGGGCTTCATCTTGTCTTTGAAATTTAGAATCCTGATAATCTCGGATCGGCAAGCCCTAAAATGAATACTCCGACATGAAGCCAAGCACCACCATAACCAGTTCCATCCTTCATGCACCTCTCATGCTCAAATATCATTCCCAAGTCATTTTCCAGCAGTTTCTCCCCATCGACTAATCGCTTCGCGCTCCTTGGCTGCATTTTCCTCTAGCACCATGTCCTCCTTCACAAGATCAATCAAATACTCGCAGACATGCTGAGCGCAGGCCCCGTGCGCTGCAGCTTTAGTGCCGCTAAAAGTTTGGACTCGCCCAATGGCCCCAGCCCTGACCAGGAACGGATCAGATTTGAAGTAAGCGGCCGCAGTGTATTGACCATCCGTTTCAATTAGCCGGCCGTCAGTCCTCTCAATGAGTATCTCAGGGTGCTCCAAAGTGAGCAGTTTGCAAACTTCTTCAAGCATTGACCTCACGACTCTTCCCAAGAGGGAAGAGTCATACAATCTGCGTTAGCCTGGACTCAAAGGGCGTAGATAGGGAGGCAAAAGCTTCACGTTACTTTCTAATTTCACAGGCCAAGTCTCCATGCCTTCAAGTTCGCGAAATATCTCAAAAGGCGTGAGTTTCCAGCGCCGCTCTTCTTTGACTACCGTAGATTCCACCGCCGCTAATTTGCAGTTCTTCAATGGCTGCAGATTAGCGTTTCCCGATGCTGGCTTTTGTTGCGATGTGGTTGCCGGCGATCGCTTCCTACCACCGCGTCTTCTGGTTTTTCTTGACCCTGCGTGGTCATCCAGCCTTCTTTTAGCTGGAGCACGCTGGCCAATAGACGTATGAAGGAAGTCTTGAGTGGACACATCTGACAGCGTGTCGCGAGGCCTCTTTAGATCCGCGAGGACCTCAGACACCATTCGTTGTGCAGACTTACGATAGGGGTCCCGAGGAACAACTGCCAATGGAGCCTCGTCGGGCCTTTCCAGTCTCAGAGCTCCCTCGGCCTCGACTCTACCGCCATATTCCCTCACAAGGACTTCGTAGAGAGCCACGTGCGCTGCGCCTTGTTTTGACTGTAGCTCTGCCGCGTAGTACCTGAGAGGTCCAAAGTACGCACCGCCATCCACCTCAACCTCGTGGCGGTACCCTTTGTGATGAACGTACTTGGTATAGACCGGTGCGGGAAGGCTTTGATGATAGCAGTACTCTTCCATCAATGATTAGCGAGCAGGTAGATGTACAGACTTGCTGCCTTACCTTCCAGAATTTTGAACCAGTCCCAGCCAGAAGGTGCGAGCGAATCTTTAGGTCGTTCAGGGACGACCCAGTTTGGAAACTCAACTTTCAGTCTCTTCAGAGCCTCCCTGCTTACGGAGACTTTTGCAGACCTCCGAGACTCGTAGACATGAGAACGAGTGAATGTATCTCCATACATCCTCATCTTCACCCCCCAGTATCTATCCTTTCGGCCTTTTGTGAATTCAAATATGGGAATGAGGCGTTTGACCGTAGCTAACACACCAAAGTAGTAGAGTATCTTTGACTCGCTTGTTGAATCGACATTCAGTTCCCTAAGAGTAACGAGTTCTGTATGAGAAGCAATTGCTCTTGTAGACTACTTGGAGTGTCAACAAACACGACATGTCAAAGGCCTTCATTGACTCGCCGTTGTAGGTGTACGTACCTGAGTTCTATCACCAGTTCCTTCGCTCGCTCTGCCTGCTTGATCCGCGTACTCAGGGTGTGATGGCACCTTCAGCAAATCATCAACCTCCTGGTTTTGATCACGGACTACCACGTTCGCCAGTCCCACCTGATTCGCGAGCTGGTGACGTGATAGAGCACTAATGAAGTTGTCTGACTCGCCTGAGGTTTGCTCCTCTACTTTGACCCGTATCTTCGCTTGCGGAGGTGCGGCATGTGCAGGAAAAGGAGTACGCAGACCTGGACGAGGCGTTGTGGACAAAACAGTGGCCGGGACGTGCAATTCGCGAGTCACTCTATAGCCGGACATACTAGCAGGACAGATAGTAGCAGGAACAAGCGTATTCGATGTAGGATACGGATAAGACGGATTACCGTAATTGATGAACGGGGTCATAGATTGATACGGCGAAGGATAACCAGACCAATCTAGGAACCCCGTCGAGTTCTGTCTGCGCTGGAATGATGAAGAAGGATAGGAGGTCATGCCAAATGCTGGCTGTTCCGCCTGCCTGCTGGCCATGATCTCGGTAGCGGTGCTGAGGGAAAATGACGGGCTCATAGAGGGCGCTAGACAAAACGCCGCCAGTATTGTTGGGTGCCATGTGGGATGGAAGAGGGTAGAAGAGAGCAAGATGTGTTGCTCCCGTTATTGTTGTTGTTGGCAACGCTGCACCCTCCCAACTAGGCAAAATACTGCAAACGCTGCCACTTGGCGCAAGTGAATGCAATAATTTTAAGACGAGACTCTCGAGGTACGTAGTAATTGATGATTTGTATGACTCAGTAGAAAGAATAGTACAACAATGCAAAGCTGGCGTCCGTGATTTCCGCACACTTGCAACGGTGATCCCATCTCGTGGACTTGTAATATCGCGGCAATGAAAATGGTGGGCAACATGGTCATCAAGACAAAATCGATGATCGTAAAAATAGGTATCTCGTTGGCTGTCCTACTCAATCTCGCCAGCATCCGTCACAAGCGTTGGCCGAGGATCAAGAAAACTGTCAAACCCGTCTTGCTTGTCCTTTACCCTGGTAAGATCCTGAGTAGGAGAGATAAGCACCGGCTCCTTTCTGTTAATGGAGAGACCGTCATCTCGACTCGAATTGAGCGAACGTCTCTTTCTGCCATCAGCTGGTGTTTCAACGCCACCGATAGTTCGCACGTTCAATTTAGAAGGCGTTTGGCGTGCTTTATCACTCTCTCTACGCGTCTTCTCTGCTTCGTTCTCCTTGTTCTCCACTGAGATGCCTTCCTTTCTACTCTTGACAGGTCCACTGGGACTCGCGTGAAGTTTGGTTGCTACTCCTCGTTCAGCAGCAATCTCGGGTAAAGCGGTGTTTGATTTGGCACTGGATTCGGACGCATCGCGAGAGCTAGCACAAGATATGTCCTCTAAAATACTGGCGGAGGCGCGGTTGTTTCCGCCCTTGCGATAGGACGCAGAGCGTGCTTCTGCTGCTGCTGAGAGTTTGGCTCCCATAGGTACAGCAACAGCGATGGAGGTAGATATTGGTACCTGAGTGCTGGACGCAACCTGCTTCGTAGGGCTGAGAGCTTGAATCAACTGGTTGTACGCTTCTTCGCCGATTGGAGCGACAAGACTAGGGTGTTTGCTATGCTCGTAGCTAATCCCCGTCATGCTCGAGATTGCTCGACTACCGCTGGAACTGGAGACGTAATCCGGCATTGATATGTCTTCCCAAGACTGTCTAGCGCCTCGATGGCGTGCAGCGGGATCGAGAACGTATGGGTCAATAAATGGATCAGAAAAGGCAGTCTCCGGAGCAGCCCAGCGAGGATCTCTGTTGTTCCCTTGCCATTGCGGTAGGGGGCCCTGATAGTTCCTGTTCCTCCACAGAGTCAGGGCGGAGGGATTACCGATTTGTCCGGTTACCGTGGCGGGGGGGCGAATTTCATCGGGTCGAGCAGCTGGAGAATGAGCGTGTGTCTCTTCTGCCTCTTTGAGATCGTTCACCATACTTCCTGCGTTATACTTGAAAAGACGCGGTTCCTTGCTCCACATAGAAGTGTTTGGCCAGGCAATACTAGAGTACTCCAAAACATCTAGCCAACGTGAGCCGGTAAGCTCATATTGCGAGGCTCATCAGATCGACTTACTGAGAGGCGCGTGCTGAAACGCGAACGCAATGATTTCCTTGACTCGCTCAAAGGGAGGGTTGCGGTGTGGGCGCGCAAACCCTTCCGCGATCACTACCCTGATTCTTCCATGGAGGTCACCTGCATCCCAGTGTCTCTGCTCAAGTATTTCCTGGTGGAATGAGGGAAAACGCAGGGTGTCTTGGTTGCCATTTTTGTCTACATCTTATATGGGTAATAGACGTCAGGTATAGGTTCCAGCTTGGGTACGCAGATCGGATGAGAATGGACTCACGGGAACTCAGATCTATTCTGTAGCATTAGTCTCTGGTCGCAAAATATCCCGTCTGATTGCGAGCAACTTACCAATGACATGCGGCCAGTTGATTCGCGGAGAAAAGACGCTTCCTCTAGACGACCACACCGACTTATTAGCATTAATATTCAACACCATTGACATTAGAAATGACTTACGCCACGCACAACCCGTCCACAAAGACTCTAACCTCGAACAGCGAGGCGTCATCCGGCTGCAGCAAGCTTTCCATCAAGCGGCTCACATGCGGTTTCTCCCAGCTGTGGATGGACACTCGAAAAGGACTATCTTCAGGGAGACTCGGAATGAAAGTAGTGAGAACAGGCAAGTGACCCAAGTTGCCCTGCGGCTGGTAATAGGCAGCCGAGCCGAAGAAGGCAGGATTGTGCAGGTAAGGAGAATCTAGAACAAACAACAATACATTGTCAAGATAGATGAATCGCTCGAGGTGTTGAAGGTACGTACCTCGATCACGGGTCACAAAACATTGCGTTTTGAATTCCTGTATAGGCACCTTGGACTTCGCAGGGAATAAAAGCACGTCCCAGTTCTCATACCGCATCCTGACCGAGTCGCGTAACGCTGTTGCTGATTTGTTTAATAAAATGAGAAACGAAGAATCTGGAGCTGGGACTCGGATCAAAGTAGAAAATATCAGGGGTAACAACACGGCCACATCAACAAGTAGGTAGGATCAAAAAGGATGGATGGTTTGAAGGGAGTAGTTGGTGGAAGGGGCAGAAGAGAGTAGCCGGTTGATGCAGATGAAGGGAGGCTCCTGCCATAACCGGCCTAAGGTACGAGTTAGAGGCGCCTGCCTGTTTAGCAGGCACTGTGTCAAACACAGTCAATGCAAATGTATAGGCATAGCAATCTCGGGATATATTGTGACTCGATGACGGAGAACCCTATCTATTGGGAGGAGTTGATCCCGACTGGGAGACAGAATGAAAAATTTGGTCGTCGTTGTTGGAGATCTATACGTCCGAGACGTCAAGGGTGACGCTCACACTGACCTCGCAATCTCAACTCAAACACAAATGAAGCGCCGGCGCTAAACAACGGAGTGATCGCTCAGCATATCGAACAGGGGAATCATCCATAAGACAAAACACTAGGAAGGGTGGCCAACATCCGAAGATGCAACGAAAAGTCCTAAAAGAAGAGGGAGGAAGAGGTGACTCAAATGGGAACACTCTGCCAGCAATTGCTCGCCGCACATCCAACAGGAAATCGATCCTTTGAATCAAATCAGCATGGAACCTTCAACCGGGACTCCAAAAACAAGGAGTGGCAGAAAATGAAAGCATCATCATGGCATTAAGCTCAGCGATTACAGGCGAATGACGACTGGCAAGAACATGGAAGGAGATCCAGACGCAGTAGTAAAAACAGGCAGATCGTAGACGACGATTGAAGCAATGCCGTAGCAGAGAAGCAGGGAATGGACCGAGTACACGACGCCAACAAAATGATGTTGTACAGGCAGTCTAGTAACAGAAATCATCATTCAGCATCACGAAAACGCGACAGAATTCATTATTACCTTCCGGACACCCGCAGAGCAAACTTTTTTGCAAATTGCCACCCCATGAGGTACAGAAAATGACGCGCATAGAATTGGCGACGTACGAGAAATGAGCTAAGATTTCAATATGACAGCAGAGAACAGGAAAGAAAATTTGGATGGAAAAAAAAAAGTGAGAAGAGAAAGAAATAGTGAAAGACGGAATCACATGCGATTCCGAGTTCGTAGGCAAGGTGGGTAAAAAGCTCGAAGACTTGAGAAGTGCAATAAAGACTCAGGTATTGTTAAAGATGGAAGCGCTGCACACATGACGCAAATAAAAACAGGAGACTGGGTCCGTCAAGAACCATTGCATAGTGGAAACTGTCCCAAAGCTGAACCTGTATGAATGAAAGACCCATTTGAAAGCGGAGCGAGCTCCTGTTGCTCCATCTCACCCGAGTAGACGCAGAAATTTTACTACAATAATTCGGTTAGCGAATACTAGAGATGGGTGCGTGGGCTTGGAGATCAAGAAAGACTGACCTTCATGGGTGCGAATCCGCCGTACTGATGTTGAGGGGGGAGATACATGGGAGGAGGGGGAGGAGCGGGCCGGTAAGGGCTGCCAGCAGGGCCGGAGTTGTTCTGCGAGCGACCCCAGCTCAAACGCACACGCGAGTTTCCAATGGGGTAACCCTGCATCTGGTTGATGGCCATCTCCGCAGCATGGCGCTGGACGAATTGGACGAAACCACATCCCTTTCCGGGAGGAATCTTGACGTAAGTGATTTCGCCGAATCCTTGGAAGAACGAACGAAGCTCATCCTCGGTAACATATCCGGAGAGGCCACCAACGAAGACAGTCGTGTTGTTGGGATCAGTGAACTGGTTCATGGGTTGGGGAGCGCCATAAAAGCCCATAGGCGGAGCACCCATGGGCGGGTACATGCCAGCGGGGCCAGGCATGCCCATACCGCCAGGAACAACACCAGGACCCTTATTCTTAGGAGTGGCTGTGGAGATGCGCATGGGGCGGTTACCGCAGTAAACCCCTTGCATCTCGCTGAGCGCACGCTGTTGGTCGTTCTCGTCAGAGAAGCGAACGAAACCATAGCCACGAGACATGCCGCTGATGGGGTCTGTCATGATCTTCGCGGACTTGCATGACGGGAAGCGGCTCTGGAAGAGGGAAACAAGGACGTATTCGTTGACCTCGGGGCCCAAGTCACCAACAAAGATGGAGTATTCGGGGCCACGGTCATCGCGACTACGATCAGCAAGGCCGCCACCAGTGGCCCAGTTCAGCTTGAAAAGACGGTTGGTGTTCGGCATCGGAGTGCCGTTCAAAGAAAGAGCCTTGCCCGCAGCGGCGGGAGTGGCGAAGTCAACGAAACAGTAACCGGCATTGCTCCTACTACCAACATTAGGATCGTCGCTCTTCATGACTTGATAGAATGCAATGTGCTCACCCAGAAAACTTGTCGCGAATCATTTTCACGTTGACCTGCTCGCCCATCTGGAACCAGAGGTTACGAACGAAGTTCTCGTCGATCCAAGGTTCAAGCTCCCCCATCCTGTATTGAAAGGTCAGAACATCACCATATGAAAAGCACTGGTTTTCTTGCACATACCAGAGAGTAGTCTTGCCCTCGTTACCCTGCTGAGGAACCGCAGGAGCACCCTCGCCCGGAGCGGGACCTTGGAATGGGGCAGTTGAAGGGTCTGCCTGTCCGGTCATGGTAGTGTCAGCGGTAGCTGGAGCACCAGGAGCAGCAGCGGCTGCATCGGCCGCTGGGTGCTGGTTTTGGAAAGAATCGAAATTCTGGAAGGACATTTTGGATAGATTTCTGAGCAGGTAAAAATATTGATAGTGCTGGCTGTGTGACTCAGTGTTAGCTACGTGTGTTACTTCCGCGCCTTAAAAAGGCGCGAAAAAGGGTCAGTTGCGAATACCTTCAAGTTTTGAATGAGAAGCAGAGAACCCAGGGAAAAACTTTTCTAACGCGTAAATAGCCGGGAATTCGTGTAGGTCGTCAAGGAGCGTGTCGTACGATCGTTGAGCACTTGAGGGATTGGAAAGGTATTATACTTCTGGGAGGCGGAGACCGCAATTAGCAAAGCAGTATCAATTGTGAGCGAGTTTCAGAGATGTATGAGATGAGTAAGGCGCTGGACAGGCTGAGAATGGATGAGGGATAAATGAGAGGTAGAGGAAGATGATCTCCGATTGAACAGAGAGATTGATGAATAGAGCTGCGGGGAGAGTCTGTGGTCGCTCATCAATTCCGAACGTATCAGTTGGTGATTGTACACAATCCGCTGGAGTGCCGGAAAATGCACCCGTGACGAACAAGAAGAAGGCAGATTTTCAGTTCGAAAACCTAGTACTATCGCGCAAGCAGTAGGCGTCACCAAATCGCCGCATCCGTCAGATGCTGTCCACCCCTTCAGCTGCGACTACCTTGCAAACTGGTGATGTTGTTGTCCATTGAATCACATTATACGGCCTCGGGCGATCGAGTCGCAAGTATTGGAAAATTTCGACGTCGTAGGTTTTAAAGTCAGATTGCGACTTCAGCTAAATGGTGGCAATTCGAGGTTCATTCGAGGTTCGCCCACAAGCAGTGAACCATGGGCCGAAGAAACTGACCATATCACGACTGATGACATATTGACAATGATATGCTTTTGATAATAGCTTACTGGCATCGAAATAGACATCTGCCAGTGGCCTCATCCGCAAACGAACAAGTCGTCTGGTGCGAACAGATTGCGTTGGGCGCATCGGGTGAAGGGTCGGCTATCCGCGAGACGACCAAAGTCTCCCGCGACCATGGAAAAAGTATGGATCGGGAAAAACCAGTCCAGTCCAGTGCCGAAAAATAAAAATAACTTACCAGACAATATAATATCAAAAAGATGACCTCGAGAGATGACTATCGCAGGATGATCAAAGAGACGAGATGACTAGCGTTGCTCAGGCGCGGCACGACAATTTGTATGCGTGAGAACAGGGCGTAAGATAGCAGGATAACTCCCAGAAGGCGGAGAAATATAAAATAGAGGAAGAGAAAAGGCAGAAAAAAGACACAAAGCAGAGTTACAGAACTGATCCGCAAACCGACTCCGTGATTTCCGACAAGAACAAGAAACAGGAGGAAAAGCGAGGGGGGAGGAGGAAGAGGGGTAATAGGATGAAGATAATTCTTCAGATGGAGGGGAGAGAAAGGGAAAGAAAGAAGAAGCGAACGAGGAAAGGGAAGAACGATAGACTGGAGACTGGAGACCGGAGACTGGAGACCGGAGACTGGAGACTCTGACTAGGGCAGACCAGAAAAAGACGGGAACTCCAGCAAAAGAGCCTGAGGATTGGTAAAAAAGACGGACAAACGAGATCGCTGCAAGCCAAATTCCTCGAAAAATTATTATACACACGCACAAGCACAGAGCACTGCGCCCTGCTTGTGAGGAGACGAGGGGCGACGCTGCCTGGTGGGACGAAGAATTTTCCTGCCGGATCCTAGAGCCTATATCATCATCCTCTACTTGATTCAGACTGTGGCCTCCTCAGCTCTACGAATTGGTGCTCGCTTTCGAGTGCATCAGCAACAAATTGGTATGGGCCTGGTAGTAGTGTTTGCTATTCTTGTTCGCCGAGAACGACTGGGACATGTACGGTATGGTATATACCGCTTGGGTACGACCACACCGGGGCGCAGCCAACCATTGCAAACCAGATGACCGGCGCAACCTGCGGGTTTGCGTCCTGACATGATCTTATTTTGATTTGCGCGCGCTAACCTCATGATACTTTTGCGTCTGGGGGAGAGAAACACTTGATATATCGTGCAGTGCCTGGCTAAGATCGGCCCAAGAGTCTGGATCTGAACTCTGCGTGCGGATACTCTTACTAGTAACTACGGAGACGCTACTAGAGAGTATGTGAGCCCCCATGACATGACATGACATTATTGAATTCTCATCGACTACTCGTTGCTGCCGGCGATATCATATTCTGATTGACACGGAGGCAGGATGCGAAGCAGTCGGGCAAGCCAAGGGGCGGCCTTGCAAGATCGCGAGTCTTCGGATATGCAAGAAAGAATCTGCAAGGATCGGGCTTCATGCACATGCGCTTTGGTGGTGGTGAAGTGAGGACTTTTTCGAACACCCATCTCGCACTGTGACTCGTCGAGTCTCATCCGTGTCCCATGGGCCTTATCGTCATGGCGTCCCCGCCAGGCTCTGGACGCCCTCAAGTAATTCGTAGATTGGTGCCCGCTTGCAGTCGCGCCAGCGCTCATTGTTCCTTGGATCCATGAATCCACGATCCTTCGAGACTCGAGACTCGAGAGGTTGCTTAACTAAGACGGCTGAAGGACCCGACGTTCGAACGGCAAAAAGACTCGAGAGAACCTCAAAGAAGGCTGAACATTGGGAAAAGCGCCCCCACAGTGGGCGCCAAAACCTTGGTTCGTGGAGCTGGTCGTATGTGCCCTTGATTGTCTTGTGCGTGCATACAGCCGAGGCGAAGATACATACTCATACACTCATCGGCCCAGCCGTTGTCAAGCTGCAAGCATAAGATGGCATGCTAAACTAAGGAGCGGCCACCCTCTGTTTGTCGCGGCTCGCAAGTCCACAACGTACGCGGTGATGTGAGTTCCTTGCTCTCATAGATCCTTGCCGACGGTAAGCTTAGTGTATTTACAACCTGTGACCGTACCTGGAGAACTCAGCTCATCACAAAAGCAAAGACGCTGCCTGACTGAAGCTGAGGCTGGTGAGGTTATGGGCCGAGCTCCACTATCAGAAGCGCAACCATGGCTTGACTCTGTGGACGCCATTTGACATACATCATTGGTTGGGTCATGAACCGCGATTGATTCTTGAATTCTTGACGTATCGTCCAAGGCGTGCTCCGAGAGTGAGGAGATACATCAGTTCAGGTCGTCTAAGAGCACTCAAACCTTGATCACTCCGAGCCGTGACCCCGTCTCAACCTTGCCTTGTTCTCGTCAGGCCAACGCAGGTCCGAGCTCCAGGTTCCCACCGAAGGAGTGCCGGGGACTTGAAGTAGTGCCTTATTAAACGGGGCACAAAGCCACAAGCGGCAATCTTGAAGCTGGCAGCCTCACAGCGCTAGTCCTGCTTGGGCTTAATTGCCTGGACGCGTTTCGCGACGTGGGACTGAGCTCAACCAGCATTTCCATGTTTGATATGGAATATATCCTTGAGCAAGGGCTCGCCCCGTTCTCTGATTGTGAAAAGGAGTCCTTGCCCCTGTGTACGCCTTGCTTCTTCAAATACCACCCCCAAGGCCACGCAAATGAGCGGACTGCAACTACATATGCACGTCGTACCTAGCTCGGCCTCAAATGACCGGCCTATGCCTGTGTGACTTAATCTGGAGAGGATCACCAACTCTAGTTGCACGCTGCGAGTCACAAGCTGCGTCGAGGGTCAAACCGAACCCGGAGTTACTTCTAGGAGCTCTCGGCTGAGCTCAGCTTACCCTCTAGTCTCCTGCAAGCTGTCCCTTACAGGAACCCTTGCAACTTCTCCGACTAGTCCAGCTACCCCTGTTCCAACCCCAGGGGATCATGCGCGCCTCGAGTGTTTGCTTGAGCCTTGACCTAGACATGCCTTTTTCGGCACTCTAGCTGATACTATTTGCTATACAGAATATGAATCCAATGTCAAATATACCTCACCTCCCAGGCCATCAAAGGGTCACGAACCACGGATCCCGCTTCAATTCGCGTCCGCGCACGACAATACCTTCTGCTTAAGGAGATAGAAAGAGTTCTTCTAAATTTCAGTTTCATCGGTATGCGCGTTCAAGTACCATCCATGGTTCATAGACGCATGGTTTGTGGCTGCACTTTACAAAGTGTACTCAACCTAGGTACCACCACTCGGGACACCCGGCACAAGCAAAGCGCACCTGAACCGTGGCACGGTCGACCGAGCCATGAGCCTACCTCCCAATTGAGCTGTAGCATGGCCGAGACTTTTCCGCACAGACCGCAGTAGTGCATATGGCCGTTGGTTGCTGCCTCTACTCAAAAATACACGATATAGAAGCGACTGTAGATACTCAAGTCCAAATGAACAGGTCCAAGTACATCAGGGACTCGTTGAGATATTGTTCTCTCCCTCATCCCCACGCGCCATATCCTCATCACAAAACTCAACTTCAGTGCCCAACTCATCACCCAACAGCTGAATCGTTTTCTCATATACCCTTGCTGCCTCCATCTCCCACTTATCCGGCCCATCTCCCTCCAAATCGAAATCCATGTCTCTCTCCATCTCGTCGGTACTTTCATCCTCAAAATCATCGTCCGCCTCCGCGTCAGGATCCCTAGCATCCCCTTTCTCAACGACGAGCACCCTGGCCGACTCCGCTATGCTCTTGATCCTCACCTTTTCCGTCATAGACACGACATTCCGCCTTCCTTCAAAGCCCGAAAGTGGCTGGCCGGTCTCAGCGTCTTCGCCCAATATCAGCGATGCAAAGAACGAGTCTAGCTTGCGGAGCAGTCGGAAGGTCGCTTTTCCTGTGAAGGGATAGTCCGGAAGGTAGGTGTTTACGAGCACGGAGAGGGAGATGAGGTAAGGGATTTGGAGGGATGCTTCAGGAGAGTTCACTGTCAGTACTGATTCATAATATCAATAGGGAGAGTAAGGAAAGAAACATACGAGTCCCGCTAACCCAAAGCACATCAACAACGCCCTCAATATCCTTCACAACTTCTTTGAAGCTCTCGTAACCTCGTTCTTTATCTTCCACTATTCCGCTTTTGCTTCCGACGGATGTCGAGGCCATACTATTTTGCGGTGTCTGCAGCTGTTCATAAACACTGCTAAACTTCTTCGCGTGCCGTCGATTTATCGCCAGTATAGTTCTGTCCACATGATTGATCACCGTAGCTTCTTTCATAGATCCTGAGCGGATCGGATGCGTCCTCTGCTTCGGTAAAACAGACGGCGTCACGGTGGATGTCGATGGGACTGGAGACAGAGCTGATGGCTGCATGAATCCGCCGCCGGGGCTTGCGCCATTTGTTGCCATTGTTGGGGTAGAGGCTTTGATTTTTCGAATAAAGCGGAATAAAGTAGGGTATATAAATGGTGTTGATCTTCGTATAATAGGACTGCGACTGCAATGCGATCTGGTGATCGAGTCCCCGCGGCGGGGTTTATTTGTACTGTACGGCTCGGTTCGGCTTTGAGACGGTCACGTTGATATATATAAACGGAATCAGAAAGACGGTAAAAAAATATGTTAACCCCAGGAGACCAGCTGCCTTCATTGATAAAAAATTCACTTTCCGTAGTCAGCGAGTCTTGTCTTTGAGCTTTTCGGAGATCCAGTGAAGATGTCATGCCAAGAGCTTCTCCGGTCCGTGCATAAGAGCCAATCGAGACCTTTGAACAAAAAGATGAACTTGGCTTCCCATATGTCTCTTAAGCCGAGATGATCAAGAAAACGTGAATTGTAGAGCCAATTGGGTATATTTATTTCAGGGAAATATGATACATTGCGGAATGGGCCCAACGCAGCTGATAATAAGCCTGTATGAATGAAAGTCAGCAGACGTCGCTGAATATTCCGAATCAACAAGATACACAAGGACAGTTCTTCAGAAAGGTGAGAAGATTGTTATTATGCTGGTGTTTGAAGGCAGTGCATGACATCGCGAAAGGAGTCTAGCTACTCTGGCCCCAGCGTATTCATCATGGAAAAGATCTAGACGGACACAAGGGACGTGCAAACCTACAGATTCCTGATCAAACATATTTCGCACCCACCCATGAGCCCATCGACGATAATTAAGCGAAGAAACTTTTGTATCCTCCAAACGCCATGCTAAGCTAGAAATCTATGAAGCGAGCGAAACCCATCATTCAGGCTAAATGCAGTCAGTATACTGAATAAATCATGGGAGACAAAGTTAGCGACTCACTCGAATCTTTCCCTTCCGCATTTTCAATTCCTCCAGCTTCTTTTTATCTTCATCAAACTTCTTCAGCAGGTCAATCTGTCTTTCCTTCCTCTTCTCCCTAGACTGGAATCGGTAGAAGTCGCCGAATCCTTCTGCCCTCTTCTTCTGCTTCTCAATCAACCGTTTCGCCTCCTCCTCGCCAGCCGCAGAAGTAAGTCTTGGCCCGCTCGTAACAGTAACGAACCCATCCTCATCGGGCTCTGCTGCCCGCCGCGCAGCCTCTCTCTTCCGAGCCTCCGCGACCTCCGCAAAGACATTCATGTACTCGTTCACCGTACGTAACAGCTCCGCACGGGGCGGATAGCACGCTCGCTGGTGAGTGATGTAGCGCTGAAGGCCTAACGAGGGTGTTCGATCCTCGATTCCCTCGCCCCATGTAATAGTCGAGGCCTTCCGTGCTGCCTTCTTCGCAGCCTTCAAGCTCGCCTCCATACTGGCTTTATCCACGAAAACAACAATCGCATGCGATCCGCTCCGGTGAAGCTGGCGGTCCCATGTGGACGGAAACGAGATCTCATCCAATCGATTCTCGAGCTCATCGGCCGTCACGCGCTTGCGTTTCTTGCTCTTGGCGACATTTGTGCCCTGTACAAGGGCCAGCTGCACGCCGCCATTCTTCTTTCCAAGGCGGGCGGCCTCGAAGTCGACGCGCTCGACACGGCCGGCGGAGAGCTGTGTACCGAATAGGTGGCGGATATGTGTATCTGTTGTGTCGATGGGGGCGTTTACGAGGAAAAGCGATCGAGGGGTGTCGGCGTCGGGAATGCGTGGTTCATGCGGGCGGAGGTAGAGGTAGTGTGTTGCTGGTGTTGAGAAAGCAGGTGTACTTTGAAGGTTTAGAGGCAGGGCTGTGTAGCCTGCTATCTCGATTTCTTGCTTCATTTTGCTCTCTTTCGAGTGTCGTCTTCGGTGTTGAGGTCAAGATTATTGATGAAAATGCACCGGATTTTGTCCGCGGAGGTAGGTAATAGGTAGCGGAAATTTTACTGGACGGAGCACTGATTGGTTCGAACTGTGCATAAATTGCATTATGATCATAAGTTTTGCCATTAACTCGACAAACATCAATAAGACACTAGTTGCTCTGTACTACTCTGACAAAGGACATAAATCTTTAGCAGTTTTGGTCATCACCTCAATAACGCCGTATCTCTAATTGCTCACACTTTATCGGGGTCGTTGATGCCGCCGTTAGTGATAACATATGTCGCCTCACGCTCGGGGCAGTCTGAAAGTATATATTTAGCGAATCCGTCAGATAGATTGGACGTCCACTCACCTGGCGAGTCCTGGATTTTGGCTACACGTTCCTCACCACGACCCTTTCGAAGCAGGACGCGGGTCGTAGAAGCATGAGCGAGAACATGCCCACCAACAGGTTTGCGGCCATCTGCTCCAGCAAAGAGAGCACTGGCGCCAGGGTCACTTTGGACTTGATTTGTCTTGACGACGTGAGCATTGTTCTAGATGCCGGGATAGCATGCTTACCATCAAGACACACACGTTGAAATCTGCCCTCGGTAGATTAGCCTCATGATTCGACAATGAGTAGATAACAGGCGCACCTTCAGCCATATGAGCCAGCTTCATCAGAAACTGATTCAACTTCTGTTGGCGATCAGCCAACTCTCCACGACCACAGAAGTCAACCCTGAAGCAGTTCATGATGCTGTCGATAATCAACAGTCTATACTCCCCGCAAACGAACTCTTTACTGAGAGTGTTAAGTAGCTCAAGCTGATGCTCGCTGTTCAAAGCACGGGCATAAGCGATGTTCTCTTTGGCAGAGTTGGGATCAACACCAAAACGCTCTGCAATTTGCCCAATGCGCTCTGGTCGGAATGTGCCTTCAGTATCAATATAGGCTACCTTGCCCTCAGCGCCGCCCATATGCTTCGGCAACTGCGCGATGACAGACATGGTATGGGAGAGTTGGGTTTTGCCGCAGCGGAATTCGCCGAACACTTCGCTAATGCTCATACTTTGAAAGCCGCTGCAAAGTGGTTAATAACCTGGCCTTCATTCTAGAGGAGACTCACCCTCCAAGGATTGAGTCGAATTGCTTGCTACCAGTCGAGATGTGGACAACTCTTTTGCGTTGATGGCTAAGTTCCATTGCAGTAATGAAACCCGAAGCCGAAGGCTGATATTATAAGGATTGAACGGCCCCAGAAACCTTTTTAATACTTACCAGACATTTGTTGATAGCCTCCTTGATCTTTTCCACCTTGATCTCACTGAAACCCTTAATTTTCAACAAAGTCTTTCTCGTCGCACCGTGAATCGACTAAACGGCATTGTGTAAGCGCTATAAGAGCCGAGCCAGTACATAGAGAGAGTTACAGCAATTGTAAAGAATCCGTTTGCCTTAAGCCTCGTGATATCCGCGGCGCCAATTCCTTATATTTGGTCAATTACTCGAAAGGAGGTGCGAGTAGGATGAGTACCATGAGCTTGAATACAATCGATGTCAACGATGTAGTCCTGCTATGAATGACACCTTTATTAGCCAACAATTCTTTAAAGAGAGTAAGGACTACCGGAGTAATCAGACTCACATCGTCACCAAACTCGTCGCTGGCTTCGGATGCGGGCATTGTGGAGGCGTGAAAGGACCTAGAGAGGTAATAGATGTGTCGTTGTATGGATGTTGAATAAGTTATGACGATAGAGTTGAGGAGGTAATGAGATAAGAGAAGGGACGATGAAGATACTAGAGGAATGGTCTGCGGTAGGCTGAGATGGAAAAGATAATGAGCTCACAAGAAAGTTCCTCAAGACCATAAGAAGCCGAATATGTCCTCTACAAGATGACTATGGCGGGAATACTGGGCAGCTTTCAGTGAGACTAAATTAGAAATGGTAGATATGAGACTTGAAATAAGACTTGAAGATTGCTTTTCTGCTTTTTTTTGCTTCACTTTCGACAAGTATAAGACTATCGTACGCATAGGAAGCAGGTAATCATCGCAACAAGTGCCTTGCCATGCTCACTAGCGACGTTCAGCACATTTTGAACAATCCCATCCGTCCTGGTCTTGAAGCCAGAATATTCCGCTGCATACCAACACTTGTTTCGGCTTGCGCTCAATTGACCCTCCGCCTCGCCTCCTCTCCTCGCCACATATGTAGTATAAATGAGAAAGATATTTGAGGAGTACAATAGACGTCAATCATAAGACCCTGAATCGTGCATAGGATCCAAGCAGTAAGGGAACCTAAGTCTTCGTGAAACTTTTGTCCGCCGTATACATGAGAGGAATAAGGAAAAGGACGTGATTGAGAGATGAAACATGAGGGGCGTAATATATGCACAGAAACACAGAATTCAATCCAACCTAGATCGAACAGGCCGGTAAGCCTAATATAAAAACCAAAGCAGAGCGAGGAACAGATGGCTACACGGCTAATTTAAGGACTTGCAATAGCCTTCCGCTCCTATGCGACGGCAGTGGTAGGAGCCGCAGCCGCAACAGGGGTAGCATCAGTTTCAACAGCAGTAGCAGCCACAGGAGCAGCTGCGGCAGGGATTGCCGTTTCAGCGGCCTCGTTGCTGGGGCAGTCTCGGGAGATATGACCGGCCTGAGAGCACTTGTAACAGACCTTGCCAGCAGAGCTCAAGGGGCCACCGTTAGGAGCAGTACAGTCACGAGAGATGTGACCCTAAAAAGTAGGTTAGTCTTGCCAAGCTCAGACAAACAGGTATAAGTTGCACTCACAAGCTTTCCGCAGGCATAGCACTTCATAGCTTGAGCCTGGCAATCACGGGCGAAGTGGTTAGGACCACCGCACTTGTAGCAAGTGGCAGCACGAGGGTAACCGCCATATCCACCGCGGAATCCTCCATTGAAACCTCCACGGGGAGCACCTGCACCTCGGGGAGCACCGGTTGCAGGAGCCGGACAGTTACGCTAACAAAGAATCATTTAGCCTTGTTCCAAGACGCAGGGACAAAACGACGAACGTACAGCAAGGTGGCCAGGCTGGCCGCAGTTGTAGCAACGACCGTTGGCGCCGTTGAGGCGCAACGTGGGACAATCCGCCTGAACGTGGCCTAGGCCTTGGCAATTGTAGCATTGCTTGGCTAAGATTTATAAATATCAGCATCATCTGCTGTCACTCAAAGAGACAGAGAAATCTTACTTTCGGTTGTACGAGGACGCGGGCAGCTGCTGGACTCGTGTCCTACCGATAAATCAGATATTTGGTCCGTGAGATGTCACACACTGAGACCTACCAGGTTGCTTGCCTATTTTTCCAGAGACGAATCAGCGCAATGAACTCGAGGTACTTATGCCAGGCAGTGCATTTCACCCACAGTTGTAGCAAAGACGCTCAGAAGAAGAGCAGACCTCTTGACCGGCCGGTTAGCACATTCCGCCCCTCATTCGGTTTCCCTTGCCAGCAACTAACCAGCGTAATGGCCGATGTTGCCACACTTGTAGCAGGCACGTCGAGAGAGCATCATATTGTCTGTATATACCAAGCTATATAGCGGCAGAGCAGAGCCTCAGTCAGCAATGTTGAGCCAACTTATGCGCTTGAAGCGGGGATTGTACGCGAAGCGGCGAGGCATCATTGGCGCCATCATAGGCACCAAGGTACAGAAGAATGGACGGCGGGGATCCTCATCGTTTTATGACACGCAGACGGCAAGTATGGCAGAGGTTGATTGCCCGTGTAAGGTAGATAAAAGGATAGCTCAATGATCGTGAAGCTTAAACCGCGTGGAGCCGGAGCGCGAAACGTTCGCAAATGGATGGAAGGGAGTCACGAGGGGTGTACGGCAGCTCACTCACCCTTCCTAGACCGCAAATCTCAAAATCTCCTTGTCGATTGCGCTGGGTTGATCGTCAACCTGAGAACCTTGTAGAAGGAGCGCTCTCTATCAGCCCACTCTCAAAACTCGAAAAAAAAAAGTGGGCTGACAAAGACGAGAGCTCTGCTCCCAGACACACACACAAATATGGACAGGACGACTCACACACAGCAGAGACCACAACACACCACACTCCAATACGGAGAAGAAAAATCACAAGATTCCACGCGGGTAGCAGATATTCTGAATTTCCTAATTGTTATAAGCGACCAACAGCTAAGAGACAGGAAAAAGTAAAGCGGACTCTGGAAAAACTTTAGCTCCCGGGCTTTCCCGCTTTCCGTAAGGTCAAGCACCCCATATTCTTGCACGAGTCGAGCCCTTGAGCCTTGAGGAACAATAATAATACGGAACACCATATATTTTGTTGGGTATATAAGCCCCTCCGGGCATGCTCATTGAAGAATGCTTCGCGAGATTTGTTTCCATGTTCCAGTAAAAGTATGAACAGCTGAGAAACGGATCTTATTTATATTATCTACTCCTCTTTCTCAATGACGGCGGGGGCCTTAATTTCGCGGCCTTTGAGAAACTCAAGTCCTTCACCACCCTGTAGAAGAAAGTTAGCCCAGCACCACTAGTGTCTTATATGGGGACTTACGTAGCTGATCAAGGGAGAAACTTCAACGCCCACGGCATCTTCCTCAGTGACAACGACCCCACCAGCACTCTCAATCCATCGCTGACCCTGGTTCATGATGTCTCGCTTGCTGGTACCTGGGTCGTCCTCTCCGGTGCCCCGAGCGTTCTTTAGAGGCGAGAACTCGTCCTCGCGGCGCACTTCAATGCTGGCAAACTTATCGAGAGAAAGCATGGAGAAAACATCGAAAATAAATTGCTCCAATTTGATACCGTTCGGCTTCTCGGGCTTAACGACATTGCCGCTCTCAATGTCAACACTGGGGATCTTCTTTCGGGCGATGTGATGAGGCATCTTGTGAACCCAGTTCTCGATGGAGTTGAAGAAGTCGAAGGAGTAGTAGTGGTTAACAATGTTCGCGGCACGGAATTTCAGCAGGCTGGGGTTTTTTGGATCCTTGGCCTCCGCTGTCTCCTTGTCAATCTCGGAGTATTCAACCACGTCCGGTTTGCCATTCTTTTGAAGAATCAGGCCAACTGATTCAGTAGCGTTGCGCTTCCGCACCACTTTTGTAGCAAGATCAACCTTCTTCGAGGCAGCGAAACCGATGAAAACTGGATCAGCCACTTTGACCAAGCAATTGTCGACACAGTAGGCGTGGATGTGCTTGATTCCACGCTTCCGCATATCCTCCCTCACGCCGGCAGTGAGCAAAGCTTGGTATATTCCTCCATTACCGTCAGGAGCAACAGCTACCTAGGAACGTGTGTGTGAGATGCTGTCTGACCACGTTTACGGAGTGGGGGAGAAAATTTTCATACCTTGGACTTGCTCTCCAGCATGATTTTGCCCTCATTTGAAATGCACGGCAGGACACCCTGCTCAAAGATGAAGACGTTTGACTTTTCCAGTCCAAAGTAGCTGTGCTGTTGGAAGAACTCCTCCGTGGGCTTGCGCGTCGGCCCACTTGTCATCACATACCAAGGGATCACGGCATCCTTGCCTGATGTCTTCTTCGCAAGAAGCTGGAGTTTACCGATACGCTCGGCTTGGATTTGGAAAAGGGACTTGTGGCTGGGGAGACCTATGTCAAAGCAGCCCTTGGGCTGCGAGCTTCCCAGCCGAGTTCCTTGTCCACCTGCAAGCAGTACTACTGCAACTTGATTCTCCGCCACAAGCTTGATGCCCTCATCGTAATAACTCTGAATATCTTTCGGGTCGGAGTCGAGAATTGAGGCGGTAGCGACTTCGGGGAGAGGCTCGAGCGAGACCGGACCGGTCTCAGATTTGGGAGGGTTCAGAGCCTTGTCGGCGAGCTCATTGATGCGGGTAGGGTCAAAGTTGGACAGCTGATGGAATAGTTGAGACTGCTCCGTCTGGCTCAGTTGGTCGTAAAATGCGAATACTTGCGACTGTCCTGATTGCTCATACTTCTGTTTCAACTCCTGGACCTCCTCGGCCGATGGTACACGAAGAGCGGGCTCGGAGTGGCCCTGAAATTTGTCCACAAGGTTCTTAATAGCCGCAGCCATAGTAGGAAAGTGAATTGAGGCAACTGCTCTAAAGAGAATACAGAGTAGTTAGAGAGAAGAATAGGAAAACGAGAAGAGAGGAGAAAGGGATTGGTATTCTTTATGAAGGGGCGCGGGGTGAGTTTGCAGTTCCTCGATTGGTATGAGCATCAAAGTTTAGAAGCTGTCCCGGTAACCAAGACACGGAGGTATTTATGTTATTGACCGCCAGCCTCAACTTGCTTAAGTTTGGCTATGCTTTACCTATTTTTAGTTAACATGGTCCCATATTTATCCAGGCTTTGCTCCTGTCCCCTTTCCATCTGGCCCCATTTGTACACTTGTCTTGCTTGGGCAACCAATCTGCGCGGGGCTTCGATCAGGAGGCGGGGCATCGCCCAAACCGTACCGTAGGTACTGTAGGCTGGAGCTCAGCTGTACGTTTCACCGACAGATGAGAGCGCCACTCAAAGAATAGCGTCATTACGAAAATAGAGTACAGCCTACGGAGCAGTACTCACTTTGATGGACGAGACTCCTTGGCCGACGATCGAGGATAAGGGACATTGCAGTGCTTCAAACCAGACAACTAGGTATATAGCATCGTCTCACTTGTTATTAATAGGTACCTGCGCCGTTCATCCCAGCCATCTGCTACCGACGTCGGCTGTCCCTATATCTGTCGTCGTCACGATAGCCACGTCGTCGATCATTTTCATGATAGTCGCCCCTGATTCTGTCACGGTCATGATGTGTGTATTTTCGTGGCGGACTTCGACTATACGACCTGTCACGACGACGGCTCTGGTAAGAATCTCGCCTGGGGCTTCGACTATCTCTTCTATCCCGGTAGCTGTTTCTTTGAGGACTCCGACTGTACGACCGCTCACTAGGCAGAACACGCTTGCCGTCTTTTTTGTCAAAAACCATGTTGTAATCGGCGCGCTCGCGAGCGTTTTCGCTTGCTCGATACTGGCGCTTCTTCTCCAGACCAGCTACGCCACCAAAGCCGCCCCTTTGCGCGCTTCGTTTCGTCACGGTGGCATTTCGCCAGCTCTCGGACAGCTTTGAAACCTACCGCGTCATTAGCACTGTTGAGGTTACCGCAACAGAGATGACCACTCACACTTTGGGAGAAATCAACATGAATGCGGTGATCATCTATCAACACCCCCTGCATCTTGAAATACGCCTGCTCACAATCCTTTTGGTTCTCGAATTCTATAAAGGCGTACTGTAAACTGTCACCCGTTCGCTTATCCCTGATGACCTCGCAAGATAGTATCTTTCCGAAGCGACTAAAGATAAGCTCCAAATCCTCATCTATGAATGTGCGTGAGTAAACGCAGTGAAGTAATTGGTTATCGGGTGCCTTACCTTGAGTCACAGGGTTCAGCTTGCAGACAAACAGGACATTCTCCGGAGGCTTCACCTCGGCAAAGGGGAGATCCCCAACCATCTCCAGGGTTAAGGCTTGTGCTCGCGCCTCACGCTCCCGCCGGAGTTTCTCCATAGACGCCTCATCCATGTCATCCCCGAGATCCTCATCATCCGCAATTCTCACAGTAGCCAATTGCGCCTTTGTTGGCAAGGGACTCTCTGGTGGTTCCACCAAGCCTGGCGGGTCGTCAAAAGGGTCATCGAGCACTACTGTATGACGAATGCGAATATCCTTGAGCGGCCGGCCCCGGTCATCTATAAAGGCTTCGTTGACTTTCTCAAGCACATCAAAGCCCTCAACCACCTTCCCGAAAATCACTGCCTTGTCATCCAGATAATCAAGATTGTCCCCTAACGTAACAATGAACTGGCTGGTGATAAGGCGAAGATCGGGATCATGCGGGGAGGGAACAGCCGCCATGCTCACAGTGCCCTTCTCATCGTGTTTCAGTTTCGGGGGGAGGGCGAGGGGAACGGCTTGTTTCGAGGGCCCCTCCAATACACCCCATATTGATGAACCGCCATCGCTGTCTGAGGAATCGGGGCCGATCGGATCGCCAGTCTGGAAAGAAAAGTTTTTCTGGATGCTGTAGAACGGCGAGAAGTTGTAATATTTGACTTTGCAGAGCTTCAGGAAGCTAGTGCCATAGAAGATAGAGAACTTTAGTTTCTCGTTCAGCCACTCGACATGACACGTGGGCAGTAGCTGCCCAAGAATGAAGTGATAAAACGCACAGGGATACTTACTTCTCACATGCTTTAGGCGATTCGTCGACCAAAAGGTCGATGACAATGTCACCCAAGGACGTTTCTAGTAGGACGCTCATTGCATCCGCCGACAGCCTCGGGGAAGATCAACGTTGCGTCAAACAAACAGATGTGACAAGTACAAAGTACTAGTGTGCAAAATTTGGGTAGGTCAATGACAGAGGTACAGACTCGGGGTGACTGAGACGAGAAGGTTGGCAGTAATAGTTCTCACAATTGGATTCTTTGTAGGAGCAGGAAAAAAGGTCCCAGGTCCAATGCGGAGCCTCCGTCATCATTTCCGGCCGGCAGTGGTCTTGCCCGCCCACCCTCAACACCAGTAACCTGCAGTCAACAACAACCACCCACTCGAATGACATCTGCACTCGTGCAAGTCTCAAAACTACACATGCAGCGCGCGATGCTTTGTCACAGCTGAATCTTGCCGGGTTCTATTCAATCTAATGCAATGTGATTGACATGCTTCATTTATTCCTCGGAGCTGGAGGCAGATGCCGCGCGCTTTGTGTAAGAAGGGATATCTTTGCAATGATAGGTGCAAGTTCCGGAGATACCTGTTGGGCAGCAGTGAGGTCTAGGCCAAGACGAACCAATCCTCCAGGCCTGCATCTAGTCCCTGTATTGATGACTGTGACCCGAACAAGAACAAGGCGAACGCATGTCAGATGGCAAGGAGATGATGGGCTATTGCTACTATCGTGCCTAAACTTGCGGCGCATTGTTGAACCTGACCATTGATATCAAGCATAATGAACTGATACCGCTCGATTTGGCTGGAAAGGAACCTGAATGATTGCTACTCTACGCTCAGTGACGGTTCAGCTGTAACCCAAGGTCATTGCACCTTCGCGGAGAATTTACGCTCTTTCTGCCTACCACCTGTAGCGTAGGAAACGTTCTATACCTGCACGAAAGGGAAATGGCCTGGAAGCACAGCCGTTATTGCCATTACGAGTTCTTCGCAGTTCCACAGCAGAAGCGTTGGGATCAACGGGCGGTATCCTGCAGCTCCGTCGCAACATGTATCTGGACTTTATCATCCAGCTCTGTGCTTGTGTACTATTGCCGGTCGGGGCTATTACTTCATAACTCCGCCTACCTAAATCTGGGGTATACGCGTGGGAGAGTTTCTGATATCCGCTCAACTTTCCGCGCTCTAACCAAACCGAACAAGGGCCCGAAGACATGATGGCCATTGAATCACTGACTATGCTCTGAACTAGTCCTGTTAGCCTCTGGCTGGTCTTATTGTGAACTGTGGATGTCGCTGGCCAGTACATGGAGACACAGATGTACAGCAGGGCAGGATTATCTGCCCACATCACATTATCTGCTGCTCAGCACCACTTGGCACTTGCTGCTCGAATCTTGAAGCAATACATCCACCACACAGATATATACACTTCCATCGCTCAACCACATTATACCTGAGTCGCACCCTAAAACTCATACAGCCATGCCTTTTCATACAAGCGATTGTATAAGTCTTCTTGGTAGGTCGAATCCAGCGAGACAGACACATGCAGAACATCGGGATTGAATACAGTAGTCTTTGTCTTGAGGCAAGACAGTGAATGCACATTTGTTCATTCGGCATGCTGCTCGCAGAGACCCCTGAGCTCCTTGCATTTTTCTAGATTGATCAGTAGCCCCCACGTCCATGCGAAATCTGACTGACAGCACTCTAGAACACCCAGGACGCTGTGAGATTCAATAAAAAGCTTCATCCTTCTTTGCCCCATGATTGGCTTGCCTGTTCTTGCTGCTTTCCTTTCTTTCATCATCCCGGCTGTTGTTTTTCTTGGCTTTGATCTAGGTTGCCGATATTGCCATCCCGACTTTACCAAGACGATAAGACAGAATCAACACAATGTCATGCGCAACTCACTGGCCTGGATGATCATCGCCTTCTCGTGATGGGGAGCTTCTGGGTTATTTTGGCTCAGAAACATACTGCATGTGTCACCATAAATCCAATGTTCCAGTCGAACTCAAGAAACCACAAATATCGCTCATATACAGAAATGGACTTCAGCCTTCCGAGACATTTACCTGGTCTAGTGTAATCAGCCGAATGGCTCGTTTGCAGGTTTTGTGCACCTTTCACCCGAATATACCGACAAGACGACTAGTGGATCCTGGAATAGCGCTAACCAGATACCCTGTCGGGGATCTTTTCTTAACCGAGATCGATGACGCCCCGTCAAAAGTACTGGCCGAATTTGACCGCTCCCCATTAGCAGTTGTTTGATGGTTGTGAAGGACGTTCACGGGCCAGCCAACAGGCTTCGCAGGAAACACCACCATTCCCAGGTACCGCGCAAACATTTGCCCCAGTTGACGCTTGAGGTCAGAGACAGCCACGGCGCGCCAAAACCGGTGCTGCAAACGTAGTCGGCGGATGCCCGCTCTACGACGGCCAACGAAACGAAAAGGCTGGCGATTCCAAGCTCAGCCCCCATTAACGCCAGTGAGGCATAGTCGCGCTTAGTAGTAGAAGAGGCGAGGGAGTTGAAGCTTGTGGAAGGCAATGGGGGGCGATTGACTGCAACTACTATTGGGGACCTCTTAGGGTAATTTCCCAGCCTGAGGTATGATACTCATGGTAGTGCATGAGGTGAAGCATGACACCTTGCTTGGTGTGACAATGTCACCAACGTTACTTCTTGTGGGACCGCTGCCTGGGGTTCGCTTCCTTCATGTTTCGCCTTCCAACAGCGAGTTACGAATGGTCGAACCGGACTACGCACAGCGGACGATTGCAGGATGTTAACCCTTCCCCAGCATAGCCCAGACGAATGGAACAAAGGTCCAGATACTAGAGCAGCCAGTGGTTTCCTCCAAATGACGAACCAATAGAACCACCACTTTCTGGCGCTGGGAATATTCCAAAGGTGGTGGGTGGCCTCTGGCCTATTTGGAATTTACGAACAGATTTGCGACAGGGGCAAGCAGCAAAAACAAAAGAGAAAAGGGACAAAAAGACCCAGACAATAAAAAAGAAAAGAAAATACCTATTGGCGCATGGTCCATGGAATCTGGGCCTATATCCACTACTGAAGTACTCACACAGACCCCTCATCATCAGGTACGAGCTATATTTTACAGCATGCTTTGGGGATGGGGTAGTTGAACACAAGCGGGCATCTTTGACACTGATCTCATCTGACTTATTACCCTCTGATAACCTCCAAAAGTACCTTTACTTCCTCCCGTGAACCTGCCCTAACCTTCCACTACATATATGAGTTCAGCAGAAACGAGAACCAAGATGTTCTCCTCAACACTAATGGATGAAGTCATGGCCCAGCCTTTCTATCCTGCCGATGACGATGTCGGCTTCAATGCGCAATCAAGACGTGGAGCTTTGTCAATATCTCATACCCCTCAGACTAATAGCCAGCACGAAATCGCGGACAGAAACTTGGGCTGCATTGGTACCGAGGGCGACTTTGAAGCCAAGGGCCGAGGCGCGACAAGACGGCGGATCCAAGTTGCAGTAAGTAAACGCTAACAATATGCAAAAAGAAACTGGCATGGCTAACAGTAACAGTGCATGAGATGCCGAAAACGGAAGATCAAGTGTAGTGGTGATGTTGGTGACGGACAAGGCTGTTCTAATTGTCGGAGTGCTGGAAACGCACAATGTCACTTCTTGAGGGTAAGCCAACCTCAATGCACGAATCCTGCATTTTCTATCAGAAGGTGAAGGCTAATCGAGAGAGAGTGAGAAGGTCAACTCGTCTATTCTTCAGACGAAGGTTCATGTCCCCACGGGGACCGGATGGTCATATCCCACAAATGACATGGCCTCACGAACATATGCGTCCTCTGCGGCTTCCTCCAAGACGGGAGGATTCCAGATGAATCATAACAACCATAGTATCTCTCCATTTCCTCGGACTTCAGACTACGAGGTGACCTCGGACACTCAGAAATCATTTGGTCGACAAAGCTTTGCCCTCGATCCTACAATCAGCTACGAGGACGAGTCCTCGAGTCCTTACAATTCCCAGACTTCTTCCGCCACATATATGCTGCCAAGCTCACCGCAGGTATTCATGGCAGACTACTGCGGGCTGGGTTGGAATTCGAAAAACTGGGGCGCAGTTCTGCAGGGGTGTCGAGCTCCCACCGAGCCGATTTTCTCAGAAAGCGATGCAGAGAGCGCTTTAACCAATGCGCCATTTCCTTACATGATCCCTGGACAGAGCCAAACAAATGGAGCCCCAAGCATGGCGCTTACCCAAGGTTCATTGTCGTCCCCATCTCAAGGAACGGAGCGAACTCTGCCAAACCCCACCGGCCGGAACGCCTTCTTGGGGAACAATAGTGGCCCTGTCGCAACCATTGATGGGTTACCATCTGTCCATACCTACAGGTCAGGCAGTCGTTGGGTGACGAAATGTGAACCTCGCACACCCATGCCGTTAGCCTCAACCATGCCCTTCTATCATGGGATGATAGATCGAGCGAAACTAATCCCGTCGAATGGGCACGAACTGACGTTTGGACTCTTACCATCAGGCAGTGCAACCCCCCCAATGCCACCGTCATCCGGATCTTTTGCGGGCTTGGGAGCCGCGCCATGCGCCACCGAGGCAAGCGATGAGTTACGTGGAAGTACAGACGCTCGATACAGAACCTTCTCACGCGACAATAGGCGATTACTGTCGCACGCGGACTATCGACCCGATACCTATGGGTATAGCAGGCCAGCCTACATAAGCCGCTCCATGGCAGACGAGTCGAACTCTGAGAGCACATTGATCAATGGACTGCCATACACGCGCCCAGTCCCACTCTCTCAGACGGATGGAAAGCCTGTTATACAGTCTATGGCTGCGCCCCGAAACTTCACCGGTCTCTGTTCCCAGTGATAACGCGGAAGGTCTGGTTCGCTGATGAGCCGAGGCACGTGGCGTACCAATTTTTTTTTTTTTCTATACGGCAGGTACGTCTGGGAAGTTAGACCATGACGAAAACAAACAATTAATGTTGGAAAAGTGGGAAAATCCCCCCAAAACAAAGAGGTTCAACCCTGTTGACCTACGATTGGATGTGTGTTTTATTCGTTTTTCTCTTTTTTTCCCTCTCGCTTTTCCTTCTTTCCCGTTCTCATTCCTGTTTATCATACGTTTACGCCTGAGCTTTGGCTGATTGGATAATGGCTCCATTTCGCGTCTCAAGCCTTCCGTGCACAACAATGAAAGCGGGCTAGAAATGCTAATATCGGTGTCCGGGCTTTTCCTTATTATCTGTTGGTGGCCTAGCTAATGTCTGCTTGAGTCTTTATGGGCGGCTGTCTGTCATGAGATGAGAGGTGGCTTGTCTGCTGATTGTGATCATCGCCCGTGCAGGGTCAGTCTTTGTCTCCCATCCCGAAGGCCGGGATGAGGTTGCGGTCGTTGTGAATTGCATTTTTTGTTGCTTAGTCCAATACCCTAATAGCATATGGTCGCCCTTTTATCTGTTCTAACGGTCAGGACAAACAAATAGATCCCGGCCAAGAGGTCAAGCTCCGAGCCCGAGAAGGTGCCCGCAGTCCCCGATGAAGGCTGACTGAGGGATACTACCGCACACTCTGGAAATATTTCTCTGCATTCTTGATAGGCTGGTAGAGCCCGGTGACCGCTGCAATAATCGGTATCTGTCAATTGCGCTGGGCGATCATGGAGGAAGGGGCTCCTAGAATAGCAGCGTTCGCCGATAGCAACAAACGATATGTCAACGCAATCACCGAGCCTAGACTCATGCCAACAAGCCAGCGGGGCTGGAATTATGCAGTGTCATTCTCCGAGAATCTGCCCTGTTCGCGTAACCGCTACGTCAAACAGACAAACGTGAGGCTAAACCCTTCCCTCAATGTCTGCACAGCGACCTCGATTCGAGTACAATGAACCAGTACCCCGCGCCTCGACGCAAACATCTGACGAAATCCAGCTAGCTGCATGTGCATGCGTACTTCTATCTCCTCGGAAGACAACAAGAAAAAGAAAGGAAAGGGATCGGAGACCCAGCCCAGCGGCCAACAATCAACTAAGCAAGCGCATGACTTGCGCTTGGTGAATATCGTCTTCCTTGGATTTGCCATCACCAGCGTACGACTAGTTGGCCAACGTACCAACGGCGCCGCTCTTTCTCACCTAGGCGCGTCCCGTCCCGCCGGATCCGCACGAAGCGCCCCGGGGTTGTCGAATCGGTCCTCCTGCAGAGACTCGAGCAGATGCAGAGTTCGTCATTGGTCGGGATGGCTTGCAGGTTGTTCTAGGGGACCGGGCTTCAGCTTTTCGACAGCTAGTCAGTTGGTAGTGGGCGCCATCTGCAATGAAGATCAATGGTGTAGGGATAGAGCCGGACCCTCAGCTCTGTCTGCAGGATAGTCAGGTTGGAGGACCATTAAACACGAGGTGCGTAGGTGATTAGGATGCAGGTGCCATCAAGATGGGTTAGGCTAGGAAGTGTGAGGTATGGAACTGGAACAGGAGGCCAGGACGGGCAAGCGAAGATTTGCAGCAGGGATATCCCGTCCAGATCCTTGGGTTCGGTACGGCTCGCGCAGGAGTCAGTGGACGTTCGTGCCCCGAATATGCGGTGCTTCGTCAGTGCGCAGCTCCGAGGGTTGGACTAGGGACGGATGAGGGTTGGGGTTGGATGGGACGAAAGTACGTTTGGTATTTCCTCCGAGGGTTGAGGTCCGGTTGGTGGATGGCCGATGGGGAGGATGCAGATTGAAATTTTGGGATTTGGCGTTCTTGCTTGCATAGGGGCAATAATAATCATTCAGAACGGTACGCTGCACACTTTTTGCTTTTTCAAGGCTGGTCTAAAGTACCTACGGACGGTACTTACCGGTACCCTACTTGCCGATCTGATATGCGAAGTCGATATGAAGACGGGACATTGTCATAAATGCAGGTTGAATGAAAAAGAAATGCATTGAACAGTCGACTATAACGAAACCCAGAGACCAGAATCCAGAATCCAGTGATATTTTAATCCTCTGAAGCCTGTCTATCCGCGTGGTCATGAGGAGGATGGCGGATGGTCGGAGATCGGGAAGACAATAGATAATGACACCACAGCGGAAACCTTGGACGAGCATGCTTTTTTGTTGTTCTCTTTTGTTGCTAATCACAGGGTTGTTGGGTTCATCATTATTATCATCGTGGACACTAGCCTTTCTTGCTGCGCCCAAGTCCGAGTTGCGAATCCGAGTCCAAATCAGAATCAGAACGCCAGTTTTCTCGCCACAATCTCCCACCAACCCCCGAGCACCAACATAATCATTCGCGAGACACACACGCTTAGTCCTTGCTCTTCTTGGGGCCCTTGACCTTGGCGACACCGCGGAACTTCTTGGAGCGGTTCTTCCTTTGCTTGCCTGGACGGTTGTTAGCTCCTCCGCTACTGCCTCATAACACTTCATATTGAAATATCTCGGGGTTGACGTACGCTGCTGTCGGCTGGGCTTCTCGACCTTCTCGCCAGCACCGATACGGATGAGACGGTAGCGAGGCTCGAACTTCTTCAGGGCCTCAGTGGAGTCGTAGATGAGAGCAAAGCCGGTGCTCTTGCCACCACCGTATTGTGTGCGGAAGCCAAAGACGGAGACCTGGTCCTTGTTGGACTTGTACAGGTCGGCGAGCTTCTCACGGAGCTCATCCTTGGAGACGTTGGCGCGGTTGGGGTGGAGGACGTCCCTATCATCTCACATCAGTATCCGGTCCAACTCGTTCGATTTGTGCGTCCAGATGTCGGCGTTCCATCTCTTCCTCGTTCCCTTTCTTTTGATTCCGTTGCGAAATGTCCCTCTGTTCCATCCAACGTAGGCAGGTGCAGTGCGTGCGGGAGTAGGGGTCTTACACGACCATCTGCTTGCGGGCAAGCAGAGGGTTGCGGATGAACTTGCGAGTCCGCAGGGTAACGGGAGCGTCGGCCATTTTTGTGGTTGTTGTAGGCTTGACAAGACTGAACCACCAGCAGCGAGAATGACAAGGTCAGGGGGCGGCGGTTGGGATGTCGTTGTCGTTGTCGACTGTCGATTCTGGCGGGCGTCGAGATGCGCTTCGTTCAATTTCGTTTTCTGTGCAAAGTCGGCTGTGGGCTCGGCTAGGGCGCGCTAACCGTCTCTGGCTAGTCCACACGTGACTAATTCGCCCCGTCCATATTCCGCCCTGCTGAAGGGACTTGGCTGTAGAACAACAATTAAAATCGTTCAACAGAGCTATTCTCAATTTCTTTCCTAAATTTTTCGAGTCCCAGTCAATCGCCTCAATGGACATCATAACGCTCTTGACTGCGCAGTACTTCCAACAAGTCGACCCGCCCTCTCTCGCTCTCCCCGATGGCCCCGCCCTTGTTTCCCCCACCTTACAATCAGCCATCTATGAGAGCATGTTCAACGAGGACACAGCATGGCCTCTCCCACCAGCACCCTATCAGGTGCGCGTTCTAAAGACAATAATCGCCCGGATTGAAGAATCTATATCCGATCCCGAGGAGGATGTATGAGTATGCCTACGCTTGTCGCATACGGGAATGTTCGAGTGCGCAAATCTAACTTCCGCGGATAGGAAATCCTCGATAGTCTCATGGAAAAATGGGCCTCCCTACTCTCAACGCCGAAGCTGTCTGCCCTCGAACAAGCACAGAAGCTCACCTACATAAAATACAGTGCTCCCGTCGTCTCGACTCTCAGCCAAACGTCATCAACCGCTGAGCGCAAAACAATCATAACCTCCGAAAACCGCTCCCTCATCCTCTCCGCCGGCACAACCGGTTTTCGCACCTGGGAAGCAGCACTACACCTAGGCACATTTCTCTCGACCACAGGCGCCGGTAAGTCCCTGGTAGAAAATAAACGCGTCCTCGAACTTGGAGCCGGTACCGGGTTCCTGTCTTTCCTTTGCGCAAAACACCTCGGTGCAGAAAGTGTTGTCGTTACGGATCGGGAGCCGGCCCTTATCGAACAAATAGATGATTGCATTGGCAAGAATGGTTTGGACAAGAAGCAGATCCAGGCGGGGATCTGGGAGTGGGGGATGCCGCTTCAGGTCCCTTCCCTCTTCGAGGAGCATGGCTGGGTAGGGTATGATATCGCTGTCGGGGCGGATCTGGTATGTTACCCCGACTGACACGACAGTTGAATGCAACTGATACGCTTGCTCAGATATATGACTCGGACATCGTACCCCTTCTCGTCTCTGCGATCAGAGATCTCTTCGAGAACTATTCCGTGAAGGAATTCATCATCGCGGCCACTGTTCGCAACGAAGATACCTTTCGCACTTTTCTGGAAGCCTGCGGTAAGTCTCTCCTTGCCTTCTGACTGTTCGGTTTCTCTGTTCGGGTCGGAGTACCACCAACTCCCTTTCGTTGTCTCTCTTGTAGACATCTGATCTCAATGGTCTACTGTAGCACGGAACGCCCTCGCCGTAGAGCAGATACCCTTCCAGTCGCCACCGAGTGAGGCACAGACTGGGTTCTTCCACTCGACCAGTATTCCAATCCGGACGTACCGGGTTCGAAGTCAGAGCCGGGACCAGGGCCAGATTTTGCCTTCATCTTAAACAGTTCTAGCTTCTGGCAGAGGTGAGTTAGCTAGATCTAGTATAGTACTGAGCCATTCCAGTATGAAAAACAAAAGAAAATGACTACAGTTATCGAATATATACCAACAATGATTCGGTGTAACCAAGAATAGTATATCATTCATGGTAAGTTTTACAGTTAGATACAAACACAATTAAAGAATGAGCTAGGAGCCTCTGCACCCTAGGAATATGAACATAGAACCAAGACAGAAATGGCATCGGCATGTTTAAATAAAAGGAAGAGGGGAAAGCGTTTCGCGTGGGTATCATAATCTATGTATATAAAAAGTGTTCGAAAATGAATGCCAATGAGATGGTAATCGACCGTGGTTCAGAATTCGCAATGCAACGCAGCAGAACGCAACGCAACGCAAGTGGGTAAATAAGCCAAACAAATGATTTGCGCAAGTAAATGTAAAGGTAGGAAATGTATATAGGGAGTGGACATGGAGGGGAAGAGGGGGAGAGCAACATCGGTGAATTTACTCAGCCAAGCTCTCCCTCAACAGCCCCTCATCAATCTGTTCAGCATGGATAGAAACAGGTGGCGGAGGCGGAGGGCGGAACCCCATGATGGGGCCCTTCTGATTAACGCCAGGGTAGCGGAACCGGGGCGGTGGTCGTTTTCGAGGCTGAGCCGCCGAGGATGAAGTATTTCCCTGATGCTCAACTGAGTGCATCGAGGAGACACAGGACTGCGCTGGACTCTGGCAGGGCTCGTCTGCCTCCGTGAGTGGATTGAGGGCACGGCGGGGTGATGAGGTTGGGGCTGTTCCCCAGCGGCCGCGAACCCAACCGCCGACTCGGCTGCCGATAGAAAGGAGACGGGTAGGAGTCAGGGCGGAATCATCCATGGTCGTTTGTGGTAAAGGGTTGGCTTCAGCTTCTTGCTGCACTTGTCTGGAACCAGCTACAGAAGCAAGGATGGATTGAGGCGATTGGTGAGGGGAAGAGGGCTTGGTGGGATCTCTTCCTGCGGTAACAGTGATAGCAGAGGTTGCTGGGGGTGTAGACGCGAGTTCGGATGACATGATTCGACGCTGCACTCGTAGTGGCAGGGCGCCGGGCGCGAAGTCGCTCATGCGGGATGGATGATGACTGGGTGTGTGGATGTCCATGCCTGCAACTGAGAATAAACTCTCGTGCGAGGTTGCCCGACGCATCCTCCGGTACGGCGTGGAGGTGGAAAAGATGTCATCATCGGCAGCAGGTGACTGCGGTCGAGAGACCGATGCTGCATCCTCTGCTTCCTCAGGTATTACCGATTGTAATTGGAACTCGCTAAACTCGTCATCACTCATGGGTCCATCGTCAGCGCCGTCCAGCGTGCGATAGGCATCTGAGGGTCCACCACTTTTATATCGGCCATTTCTCAACGGCGACGTAAATATCGCACTGTCAGGACTAGTAGGTTGCGACGTATCAAATCCACGCTCCACGCGATCAAATATAGACATAGACGAACGATAGGCTGACTGAGGAGAGCTGGCCATGGAATCAGGCGGAACAGGAGACTGCAATGACCACCGCTGAGGATGGGAAGTGGTCGGCGGAATCGAGACGGATGTCTGCGATAGAATCGTCGAAGCAGAAGATGTAGAAGGCTGGGAACGATGCTTGATTTTGCGGGAGGGCTGCGTATTTGAATTAAAATGCATAGGCGGATTGCCCAAGGAACGACGCTTCTTGGATCGACGAAAAAGCGTGCTTTTCTCCTTCTTTGGAACAGGCGGGGTGTGGTAGTGGTGGTGAATGTGAAACTCTTGCGACACCCGACGCGACTCGTTGGCGTCCAATTCCTGGCTCAGTGTTCTCGTCGGCCGTGGCCTGCCCCCCTCAGCTGCCGGTGCGAGGGGTTGGTGCGACACAATCTGATCCCGCAGATTCTGTACCTCTTGGTTGGAGCTATCAAGCATCTCGCGCAGCTCCACGATACCCATTTGCAAATTCGCATTGTCCTGCAGAATGTCCTTCACGAAGCGCGAGACCACGCTGGTTACACCGGTCCGAGCTAGGTTCTGAGCAGCCGCTGCTCCCTTGAGTCGACCAGCCGCGCCTTCAAGCTCCCGCTCAACTGTCCGCCGCCTCTCCATGCGTTGGACCAACTCAGCATGTCGTTCACGCTCCTCGCTAGCTTCCTTTTCCATTCGATCAACCTGGTCATTTAGGTCTCGAAGCGTACATTCCGCCTTCTTCCACCGGTCTATGGCCGACTTTGAGTCCTCCTCAGCCATTAACAAGCTTTCTTGCAACTTAGACTGCTCGGCCTCCATGTGAGCGAGCTGCGCCTCGAGATCAGCAGCACGCGCAGCAGAGGCAGTCAAGCTGCGCAGCTCCGCCTCATTCCTCTCAAGCCTGACGGCCAGCGTTCTGGCACAAGAGTCGGAGTCGGCGACAGCTTTGTTAAGGCCTTCCAGCTCGTCCAGGAGGTTGCGATTCTCCTCAACAATCCGAGCATTCTCGGCCTCGACCTGGCGCTTTTCGCGCTCTAGGGTTTCAATGTTGTTAACTAACCGGCGGCGGTCTTCTTCCGCCTCGGCCATATAAGATTCATGGCGATGGAGTAGAGCCTGGAGAGCAAAAGTTAGCGATGACACGCTCATTGCAGACCTCAAAGACAAATCAGATGCAGGGACGGACAAAGCAGCTGAATAGAATCGGGGAACGTTGGTATTCCGTGGCCATGATAGCGACACACGGACAATTTCCTTGATTTGCGCAAACAATGAATGATGAGAACGATGTAAACAAGAAGATCTCAAGCCTCAACTAGCAATGTAGATGAAGTACAAAGAATGTACAACGTCTGTACTACAAAAATGTAGCAAGGATACCTAAATACCAGCCATGCGAATGACCGTGACGGCCCAACAACCACCCAAGCAGATGCAAGACGAGGAACGGTGCAACAAGTCGAACAACGTACCTGACCTAGCCGCGCAGCGGTCTCGAGATCCTTCTCCAATCCTGCAAGAGCATCGTGGTTATGCTGGAGAAAAGCGCACTCCTCCCGGCCACAGCAGCAGTGGAGATCTGCCCAACTGGTTGCGGAGGAGTGGGTAGGAATGTGGCCCTCTGGCTGGCTCGCAGCAGGCCTAGATTCCATGGTTGTTGGAGCTGTCTACCTGGTATTGATGCAGGCAGACCAGGGAGGCAGTAAGAATGCAGGAGCTATGAGTTGGCAGTGGCACCGCCCCTGATGGAGCGATGAACTGGTAAGGTAGAGTCACAGGCTACCAAATCATCGGATAAGGGTGGCTGGACGATGAAATGGTTGAAAGAGAAGGAGAGAAGAGAAGAGGGGAAGATGGAGCGAAAGAGAGGATTCAGGTACAGAGCCGGATTATCGCGATTACTCCCACCTCTCCAGCCATAACTATACGTAAATAGTAAATCGTATCCCCAGAGGCAAGATGACCTCAACGGAGCCAAATCATCGATAAGACGCAAAAATAGATCCAGAAGGCGGAGAGACGAACTGCTGTTCCTCGTCTGTACCCGCCTGGTAATTACCAATAATACGCACGTGAGAGTCAGTAACTATAACCAAGACGGCTGTAAATGGCTACACTGGAGACATATATCGAGGTGAGCAGAAATGATCCGCGAGTAGTACCGTGGACGCACAACTAGAGGCTGTGCCTAGTCTCATATCCTTCACCCAGCGATGTGTAGTTGTCACTAAGTATTTGGGCAAGCGTCACGGCTCATGAGCCGAGGCATCGGCGATGCACTCTGATTGGCCATAACTTTGGGCTTGTATAGGGTACCAACATCAAGACCTGGGGAACTGGGTGTCGAAAAAAAAGTGAAGGGAATAGTAATATGTAAAAGGATACCAGTCTCAGATGCCAGTCTGCAAGTGCCTTGTACTCAAACCCACCCAGCGCGCCGTCAAACCACGAAAACCAGAAGCTTATTGGAGAAAGTCATTGCGTACATTAATAAACGCCCCAGCGCCTCCCTCTTCACTAATCTCATTGACCAATACCTCCGTTTGCTGGTAAAGCCGCTCCAGAGCGGCTGAAGACGACTTGCCAAGTGACACTGTAGACATTAGCCTGCATAACATGAGAGAGGAAAGATGTGCGCGGTACCTAAAATCGCCGAATTCAGCTCTTCTGCTACGGCAATGCGTCCAGTCGGGTCCAGGTAATGGCCATGAACCGACCGTTTAGGGTCTGGGTATGCCACCAATGAGAAGATATCATCCAGCATCTTCTTGTCACCTCCGTTCTCATCGTTCGGGTAGTCCATACGTAGCTGCTGCCCGTACTGCACCGCCTCGGTCAGAAGTTCATTTGACTTGGTGGCAGTCTCGGTCTCTTCCATGTCCATTCCATCGGCATCCCAACCATTTTGGTCTTGCATCTGGTCATCTAGCTCCATCTCTTCGTCGAATACAGCCGTATCGGAGAATCCATTGGTAGCCTTTCCTTTTTTCGCAGATGATGATAGCTCAGTGCACCGCCGCATCATCTCTAGAAACTTTCGACATCGTAGTTTGAAGTGGATGTGAGGGTACTGTTGAAGCACATTGGCATAATAGGCGTTGGTGTATTTGAGGGCTCTATCGATATCCCCCTCGAGAATAGCGGCTCGAATTTCTGGCAAAGTCAGTAAGAATTCAATACTCTAATGTCACGGTGAGGTATCATACTCTGTCGGTTGATCGCTTCGATGTCCTCCTCCACCTCGTACTTCTTGAGCTGGGCCTGGCGGCCATTCTCTAGCGCTGCCGATTCGGCGGCAACTTCCTCCGCAAACGCTCGGGCAGTTTCTACACAGCCATCATGAGCCAAAAATTGCGCAACTAATTCCTGCAAAAATGCCGTCTCGTCCAGCGGCGGTTGTATGTTGGCAATGCTTGTTTTGCTGATTTCAGAATGTATAGTATCCTTCTGGCTCTGTCGGTCGGTTAGTAACTCAGTTGATGTCCGGCAATCAGCCTGCAACACACCTTGACCATTCCATCGATATCAAACATAAATGGCTGTTGGCCGAAATTCGCGGATATATGTATTGACGGGTTTTTTCTCACCCCGACAGACGGATAGACTTTCAAGTTTCGCAGTTCCTTAAACGCGATCCCTAGCCATCATCAGCATCGTTGTCGTTGTTTCAGGCGAGTTCAGTATACCTAAGCAGTGCCCATTCTTCGTAAAAAAGGCACACCCAGTCGAAAAGTTTACCCCGCATCCCACAGTATCATTGACTCCGAATACCGGACCGTATTGTCGCCCTGCCGTTTGGTTCTCACCAAAGAATGTTTTGCCGTCATCGCCATGGTATGCCCACGATTCCTGCTCCCAGCCGGGAAGCCGCTCGACAGATGCTTTGGTATTCGAGAACCCTATTCCAATCACCCTGCTTTTCATTAGTATAAATACTCATGTATACCCGATAAAATGACATACCCTTCCTTGGGTTTGGAGTGTATCGTAATTTCAAAGTAGTAGATGCCGCATTGCGGCGGCATAGGGTGATCCGCCCGCACAGAGGCGGCTACATGACTCTGCTTGTCAAGCGGCCCAGTGTACCGAATCTCTAAACCATCATTTGGAAGCTCAAGCCCAGGGTATTTATCCGAGTCACTCCACCGGGATGGTAGCGGCGTGATGTGGTCGTCGTCGTCGCCGACGGGCTCTCTGTCAATGATATCATACGTCATCCCTCGATATGAAGGCGCGATCCGGGGTAAGTTGCCCTGAACGGACGAAACCGAAGCTGCATCTCTTTGGGATCCTGACTTGATGCGACGAGCAGCATCGAGACGGGACATGTACCGGGAGTTGCGAAGATAAGAGGGCGTGAAGGAGGAGGATGGGGATTCGGGAAAGTTGCCGAGGCTCTGGAAGAAAGGGTCGTAAGCCGGGAAGCTCGCGAACTTCCGCGAGTATGGAGGAAGCGAGTCCTGTTGGGGTAACGTCCAGGAGGAGTTCATCTGCATCTCTGCATCCACGGCGGCCGAGTGCCTCGATGGGCGGCCGTCGGAGTGGAACGGCGGGGGATAGGACGAAGTGGAGTTCAGCTGCGAGAATGGAGTGCTAGTCTGTGGCGATAGAGCGGCAGTTCCTGAAAGCACAGAGGCGTAGGACGAGCGGCGAGGGATAGAAGAGATACTCGGTGCTGAATAGGTGGTGGTGGGAGGAGCTCGAGGAGCTCCACCGGAAGGGGAAAAAGGTGTATCAGTCATGCTGTTGACGTTCAGTGGAGGATCAGGCCCAAGGCGGGTACTATGGATGTATGATGCCTCCTCACGCGCCCTGTTATTAAGACCTCGACCGGTGCAAAATCCCCAGTCAGTCTACAGAAAGCACTCATGAAATTCACCCCCTCTCGTGTTGCCTCCTCTCTCTTTCTGGCCGTTCTTTATTGCAGAATGCTGTCCGCTTGATATCTTGTTCTCCGGTTCGAAGCTATCCGTAATTGGGGGTGGGGAGGTGGAGTCAAGATAGGCTGTCACGATCACCGTTACGAACCCCAAGCAAAGACCACCTCGAGAGAACCAAAAGGCGACGATGACTTGATAACGATAGTTCGTTTGAAGACGAGTAAGACAAAGAAAGAGATCGCTACTCAACCCAAGAGAAGCCCGCGGCAGTGCTGGAATCGGTTCCTGCTGAGAATAACATCACTAAAGTGTGACAAGAGAGAGACGGAGAAAACTCTCGTGACGAAGAGGAGATAGCCGGCTACTCCGAAACAAACCGTGCCCGAAGCAAAATGAGACGAGAAAGAAAGGCTCAGGGCAGGGCAAGGTTAGTTGTTGATGGCATGACCAAAACTGCGGGGGAAGGTCAAAGGCCTTGACGGCAGCCGGCTGAGGGGGAACAGCCAGCAATCCCGGAGATTATCATCGTTACAGTCCTATTAATACGTTGGTCTTCACCTCTCACTACTTCCTAATCTTGCATTATGCTTATAATACAACGGGTAGAGCACCCCGCAAGTCAGTAATGTCCCGCATCAAGGTCCGATATAAAATTCAACCACGACCAAAGCACCGGTCTTATACTCCGTATCTCAAAAAGAGAAGATACCGAAGTTTGGCATTCAAGCGATCTAACAACACAGATTACCTTTTTTCTACGGAGAGTCTAGATAATATCTGGACTTTAGTATGGATCGAGGTGAGAGAATCCATCTGTCTGTCTTGAGTCCTTGACTCTATCCCGTAGGTGACCCGGTTTGGCAGATGACCGTGCATATCTTCGTCATCATTGGATTCAGACTAGGAATAGGTCATCACTTTTGTCCATGGTTGATCACTAGCATGTAGGCTGAAACTTTGATGCCAACCTTATAATTACATAGAAACGCGTGTTTTGGTTTCTTTTTATTGTAGAAAGTTGAAAAGGAATAAGACGTAAGATACCAGCAATAGCACCAAATACTGATTGCACACAGTATTGTTGTCTTTTCTGAAAACTCTGACCAGTTGAATGACCGGTTCTAACCCTAAGCCTGATGGTACACGATAGAAAGAACTGAAATATAAACCGAACAGAGCCAGACGTGGACGCCAGGCAACGTAAATGCCATGAAGTCACAGGCAATTATGGAAAATGAAGAGCCTGCTGGGAGAAACATAAATAACTCGCGTCACCAACCCGATAACCGAACCAACGCCAATTGCAGGTGAACAGAATCCGCTCCTAGGGCTCACCAAATAAATAAAACAAAATGATATCAAAAGGTATTATACAAAGAAAGTGAGGATAAACGGTCATAACCGAAATAGTCCTATACGGCCATAGCGACAGCAGGAGAAGATGGCCCGACGATACTGGGATGAGCAGGCGTGAGATCGCCGTCACCAGAGTTGCTCTTTTCACTGGGAACACCGCTTGCACTCTGGTTGGCCCTGCTGTCGCTATCTCCAGTCTCAAGGACACCTTCCTTCGTCTCTCCGTTTGCTTCCTGTTTCTGTGTGCGAGGGGCTCGCCAGGACGGGAGCGCCCATTGTATTCCAGTGAAGCTCTTCAACTGCAGAGGCTTGCGTTCCCACTTGCGACAGGGTGTTCCGCTTCGATCAAGAGCGCGAAGACCGGCATTGATTGCTCCAGTGTTGGCCTTAGGACCCAGCCGGTGGGTGCTCAGTCTCACGTTTTCAGTAGTACCATCCTCACTATAAGAGCAATGTCAGTTTCGATTGTTGAGTAAAGGGTACAGTTAATGGACACATACAGCCTAGGTCTCTTCTTAGGGCCGGGTTTCCCTCTCGGCTTGAGAGAGTTGTCGGCAGTTGCGTTGAGGCCCCTTTTAGCACCAGTTTTGGGGCCAGAAAGGCTCTTTCGATTGGCATCCGCAGAGGTGCCGGGCACGGGTGTAGAAGCGGCGTCGGAGGCATTGTCCACCGAGGATGCAGGGGGCGGCTCAATGGCGGATGACGCCGGAGATGAAGGCGCTTCTTCCTTCTTCGTAGGGGAGTCGGCATGCGACTCGTTCCTCTTGTTGCTGGCAGCACCGCCGCTGCTCTTCCGTCTCTTGTCCTTGCTCTCTGGGACAGGTGCGAATTTCTTCAGTAAATTAGAAGACAGCTTGAGTACAACAAGCAACTTGGAGTTGGCAGAGCCATTTGAGCGACCGTTGGCGCGGGAGGTCGAGGTAGCAGCCGGCATGGTTTCGTCCGACAACGGTGATGAAGAATGGCTGCTGCAGGTCGTGTTCGTGAAGTCTATAGTTTCTTTTTCCTCCCTTCCGTTTAATCCTCCGGTCGGGCGATCGGGAGCTTCGATAAAGAGATAAAAAGACGAGCGACCGGGTGAGTGCTTGGGACAGCGAAGTGGCCTTGTCCGATTTAGATGGCGACGATAAATTATGCCGTTGACGGTGGTGTTCTGATGGACTAAGCTGGAATCCGGGGGCCCCCTTTAGGCGTCAAGTGTTGCGTGGAGGTGAAGTCAGGCGAGGCGAAAGTTGGGAAAAGCCTTGTCAAGGTAAACGTGAGGCAATTCTAGAGAGGTGACATATGCCGGTTGGTGAAGTGACGATGCGAAGGTGATGATGAGAATGGGGTGGTGGCATGGAAGGGGGGAAGGATGAGAGATAGAGGGAGGAGGAAGGGGATGATGAAAGGGATGCGGATGTCGAACAGTGAGGTTCCATTATTGTTGGCGCGACTTTGTGTGTGTTCCTCTCAGTCTCGTCCAAACTTTCCACTGCGGTCAAGAGAGAAACAGGAGGAGGACGCCCGAATCTCGCTACGGAGATGTATCGGCGTACCGTATATTACACCACCAAAGGAGCGCCGCCTGCGGCAGCCAAGGCGTGTGGTGTACCTCTTTTAATGTCGAATACAGTTACTTATTCTGTATAGTGCTCACAACCTCCCAAGGCGCAGAGATTATTTAGTCTCCTTTGTTCTGCCTTCCCAATTCTGCTTTCAAAGGTTTGGATTATCCGCGTCATCCGGGCTGAAGGGAATACCCTGACCAGGACGCGTTACCGCGATAGTCTTTGCAGTAATCTTGCCATTCCTAGGCATTTGCTGCTAAGATCCTATCACCAGCTATGGATCGCCCAGTCCCAGGCCCGCCGCGACCAGGTTTGGTTTGATCAAATTGAAATCTCTCCACCAGCGTCAGCATTACTCCGTGTCTAGCTGGCCATCTTGCACAACTGCAACCAACAAGGGATTTCAGCTGTGCTATCCTCGTCTAAATTGGTAGCTACTTCATGTTGTAATCCTCATCCTCATCCGCTGGATAGATCACACTCACCCCATCATGTGGCTGATCAAAGCTCAGTGTGACCCCTGATGGGGTCATCGATCAGACTATTCGCCTCCCGAGCTCGGAACTAATAAAGAGTCCGAGGATGAGAGCATTACCGCCGGCAATCTGGCTATCAGCAGGAGTTCCTCGCACTAGACTCTGGGACGTGGTCGAAACCGCCGACGAACCACCAATTTCTTCCGATCACCTCGCCACGTTTAGCGCAACTTCTGGGATGAAACCTCAATGAGTTTCAATCAAATTGAGTGTAAACAGATAATGATGTGACTCCGCCTTGGAGTACAACCATGCTCAATGTTTTAATAGCGCCAGCTCTAAAGCAGCTGAGGTAGGGTTCAAGCGGTTCCAGCAACCTGGCGAAACAGTTGATCGATTCCTGGAGTTTTCCTTTTGTGCTCGACAGGCCATATTCTCAAAATCGTGTATACATGATGTGCAAGATATCATTTTCGATAACGCTCTATGGACTATTTACTCGGTTGAAGTATGGAATTCTAGCCGACCTTCTTTTCTTGCTCCTTACGCTCTGCTACTTGCTTCACGGCTTGCTGTACACCAGCGCTGCTCCGTACGCTGCTCAGGACCAAGCCTTCTTTCATACCCTTCCTCAGTGTAGCAATGCTTTCCTTGTCACCTTGAAAGGGCGCAAATCCTAGTTGCAGAAGTCGTGTCGCTTCAGTATCCGTGGCGCGGCTGAGTTGAAGGAGCTGTCCCAAACGCTGGAGGGTCTGCGGATGAAGACGATCCGGCGATCCGGCGTCTTTCGATTCAGGGGAAGCGATTTGTGAAATGAAGATATGCAGGCTGAGCGAGATAGTCTCGGCCATTTTCATTATCTGCCAAGGAAGGAGTGAGAAGGTCGAGGTGATGGAAACAGGGCCCTGATGACTGATTAAAGCCAGATTTAGTGTGAAGAGCGCGCCAAATGCAAAGAAGCGCCACTATATGTTGGTTAGCAGAACTCCAAACTAGGTCAAGCTTGCAAGTCGACTCACATAGCGACCCCAATCAGACCACCAAGTATAATTCAAAAGCAGGAGCCCCAGAAACGACATCAAGTAAGTGGGTACCGTCTTCATCAATCCAGAGAGGAAATAACCATGCGCCGTATCGATATTCCCCCATTGCAGGATCTTAGGTCCCCACATATCATATGCATACCGTTTGACCGAGTTCGTGAGCGTATCCTGCGCCTGCTTCAGGTACACGAAGCGGTCGCTCGAGCTGCCGGCCCCGAGCTTATCAGGGTGATGCTGCGCGGCCAGGCGGCGGAATCGCGCCTTGATCGTCCTTTCGTCTGATAGCGGCGATACACCCAGAACATCGTAGTAACTGCCTTCAATCTGGATCTTCTGGTATGCTTCAAAGAGGTTATAGAGAAGGTAAGTGGTCACAATAGCGATAAAGACGCGACGCCGGTCGCGCGCATACCGAGGCGACCCGGGCTGTGGCTTTGGATCGCCTGCGCGAATAGTGATTCCATAGTACACATATAGGATAGTGTTGGTTGCATACTATAAATATATAGTCAGTTTCGACGATGCGGAGAGACAAGGAACCACCGGGGAGCGCGGCGGGTAGTGACAAACTCACCTTTGGTAGAGTATACCAACCGATCAGAGATAGGATGGACATGATGGCTGCACAAGACTCGCTGTCGACGAGCCTGATGCTCAGCACGTCTGAAAAAGCAACCGGGGGCTAGTGCCCTTTGAACAACCTGGCGATATATTCCGTGGACATGCCGCGGTCTCTGGAACCGACCGCCTTTCTGACCGCCTGCCGCAAAATGCTCCGCGCCGCAGAATCAAAAAAAGTTCGAGAAAAAAAGCTTCACTCGCAAGCAACCACTCCGACCAGCGCATAACAGCTGATCCGCGGTAACAATGGCCATCGACGCAATGGATATCGATTCGATTCCTGTCTCCGCGGTACAAACGGAGTCTGAAAAGGAGCGCAAGCGCAAACACAAGCACAAAGACGAGCCCTCATCGCCGTCGTCGAAGAAGAAGCGCAAGCACGAAAAAGCAGACAAGGCCGACAAGAAGGACAAAAAGAAGAAGGAGAAATCCCTTAAGAGCAGCAGCAGCAAGAAGGATAAGAGCAGCAAGTTCGACACCAAAACAGCCGCGGCGCCCGCTCCCATACCCGACTCTCCATACTCTCTCACCACCGCAACGCTCTACCTGCCCCTCTCGCCCATTTCGATCTCACCTACGCACGCCCTCGCCTCGCTTTTAGCAGAACACCTCTCTCCTCTGCTTCTCACATACTACCCGCCGTTCCAGGGCATCATTCTCGCCTACTCCAATGCGTCGATATCGAGCGACCCGCCCTCGTCCCGCTCCTCCTCCTCAACCTCACCAAACCCGCAACCACTAACCCTAGCCGCAACAGCCGGCGAATACGGCGTCATGTACGTCTACCTCACAGCGACATTCCTCGTTTTCCGCCCACAACGCGGCCAGACCCTCGAGGGCTGGGTCAACGTTCAGTCAGAGGGCTTCCTCGGCGCCGTCGTGCTGAACCTCTTCTCCGTGGGCATTGAGCGCAAGCGCCTGCCCCCATCCTGGAAATGGATCCCCCCCGGAGAGGAAGAATACAACGAGAGCGGAACCGTGACGAACCCTAACTCCGACGAAGACGAAGACGGCACATCTTCTACGCCCTTTGACCCGGAAAAGGAACTTTTCAACCCTGTCCCGCTAGCCACAGAGTCGAACCCGTTTTCCTTTGACCAAGAGCAAAATGCAGACGCCGCCAATGACGCCGACCAGACTGGGAATGAAGAGGCTGCAACAGGGACCGACGAAGATTCACTCGAAGGCTACTTCCAGTCCGTATCCGGCCACCGCGTACGCGGGACAGTCAAATTCCGCGTCGTCGATATCGACGTCATCCCAGGTACAGAGCGGGATCGCGGGTTCCTCAGCATAGAAGGGACGATGTTGTCTGAGGAGGAAGAGGCCAAGATTATTGAGGATGAGAGGAACGGCGTCATTTCGGGTGTTCCTTCGAGCGTACGGAAGATGACGGTGCCAATGTCATCGGGCGGCATTATTGTTCCACTGGTGGAGGACGTGCAGCTGGAGTCGCCGAGCAAGAAGCCGAAGAAGAGTACGAAATAGACGCGAGGAGTGAAGCGAATGGGTACGTTGTTGATGGATAATGCCCTGCTTGCTGCTTACTGTATGTATTTATCATGTTCATAATGCTCGGCGTTTCACGGCTCAAAATCTGCATCTTTTGCACAGCTTCTGTTCTGGTACATATAGCTTGTCCAATTCGAATCAACCCATTTCTGATCGTAATCTTCATATTCATTATTTGAGACATTAAGTAGATACAACTGGATCACCAGTTTAGATCCTCACGCCCCTGGGCACATCCATCGTCAACACATCAACGTCATCCTGAATCTCTTTCTTAGAGGGCATCTTATTCCTCCGCATCAACTCCGCACACTTGACCATAACCGGATCCATGCCCATCGTCGCCACCGCAACAACCGTATCCCCCTTCGTATAGAACGCCGCAAACTTGGCATTATCCGGCTCGCCCTTCAGCACAAGGTCGTCCCACCCGTTCGGCGTGTTTCCGCAGTATCGCAGCTGCGAGCCCAGCGCAGACCAGAAGATCGGGATAAAGACCTTGGGCTTGGTCTTTTGCAATGAGGACGTGTTGTTGAGCGTGTGCACGATCGAGGACGCGACGCTCCGGCCGGCGTTCTGCGCGACGTTCCAGTGCTCGATGCGTGTGTATGTGCCCCTCCCCGGGTCTGTGCCAGGGCCGTGGTAGGGGTATGTTGCGATATCGCCGATGGCGAAGACGTCGTTATTCAAGCCGGGGACGGAGAAGTGCTCGTCGACTATGAGGGAGCCGTCCTCTTCCAGAGTGACGGCCGGGTTCCCCTGCAGGAAATCGGTAGCGGGGCGGACGCCGACGCCGAGGACAACGACGTCCGCGGGGAGAACGGTGCCGTCTTGGAGGTGGACGGCGCCGACCTTGCGGGCCTCCTCGTTGGATGGGGTCGCCTTTGCGACGCCAGCGGAGAGCTTGAAGTTCACGCCGGCCTTTTCGAGGTTCTTCTGGAAGATACGGCCCACCTCTGTGCCCATGACGCGCTCCATGGGTGCTGATTCCTGGCCGACGATGGTGACCTCGTTGTCCTTTGACAGGGCATTGCCAACCTCCATGCCGATGAAGGAGCTGCCGATGATGACGACCTTCTTCTTCTTTTCCTCGCCGATGGCGTTGAGGATCTGCTGCACGTCTGTTACGGTGCGGAGCTTGAAGATGTTCTCGAGGAGCTGGAAGCCTTCCAGGGGCAATGTGCGGGGTACGCCGCCGGTGGCTAGGACGAGCTTGGTGTAGGGGAATGTCTTGCCGGAGTTAGTGATGACGGACTTCTGGCTGAAGTCGACGGAGGTGACTTCGTCGAAGACGGTTTCAATGCCGACTTCCTTGTACCAGTCGGGTGAGCGCCATTGAATCTTCTCCGGGTCTGGGATGAGGGCTTTGGAGAGCTTGGTGCGGTCGATGATGAGACTGGGCTCGCGGGTGATGATGGTAATAGCTCCCTTGTATCCGAGCTCTCGGATGGCTAGGATTACACCGAGGGTACCGGAACCTCTGTGCAACGCATTAGTCATGGTTGATATATAGGTGTGATAAAACTTACCCTCCTACAATGACCAAGCCGCCAGGGCCGGAAGCACTGCACTTGTGCTCGGAGATTCGCTGACCAGACTTGATAGCAGACTCTTCACCACGGATGTAAACGGCGCCGTCCTTCTCCAGCAATTCGAATGTGTTCAAAGCAGCAGGGGCAGGGGCATCTTCGATGTCTCCGCTCTTGACATTGAAGCAGGCTGTAGAGAAACAATCAGCAAGTCGCATTCACTATGATGTAGAGGATTGCTTACCTCCGTGCCATGGACAGGTAATTCTGCCCTCTGGAGATACAACTCCGTTCTTCAAAGGAGCGCCGTAGTGCGTGCACTTAGGGCTGATGGCATGAACCTGGTCGTCATACTTCACGAGCAGAACCTTGCCCTCTTCCACGCCCTCGACCTCAGCTTCGACCTTGTCGAAGTTGCTAATGCCCGACAAGGACGAGATGTCTTTTAATTTGTATTCCTGAGCCATAGCTGCTAGAGTCTGAGATAAGGAAGAAGAGCTTGTGGAGGAAAATGGCCTTGATTGGATTATCGATCGATAAGCTATCAATGAGCGAGTCGACGACTGAATACTTCGAGCTTGCCTCTGGGATAATGGGTGGACACAGCACGAGCAGGAACAGGAGGACGAATTGCGATAACCACAGCGGTAGCGTGGGACTATGGATGAGCGAGAGATGGGGACAGTCGATAGCAGCGCTGACTGGCGAGGACAAGGCCAACGGATGAGTTTCTGGCGGGAGGGAAAGAAGAGGGGCACCTGCATAGAGGGAGCTTGGGGATGCAACGGGATTATACGTGGACAAAGAATCAGTCACGACAGCAGCTGGGATGAAGAGCAAGGCATTTATTGATGGGAGCAATAATTCGACCAGCAGCGATATCTCCGTCGTTGAGTTTCTCCAGTCAATGCTATGCTGTCTTCACTGCGTCATCTCAGCCGGACCTGGTGAGCTTCTGTGTTCAGGACACAAAGATGCCATGACGCCATAGATTGGTGTGTGGAGACCTCCTGCAGGATAGCGCCAACTGAACATTGAAGCTCCGACTTCTCCACCAATCAGCAGCAATTGTTTACCTACCATCTCCAGCTCAAACGTCAATTCATAGAAACAGGATATTTTGACATAGAAAGCTCGACATACATAGTGGTATATTATTAGTGATACATAGCATCAAGATTTAGACGGCCGTCCCCACCTCCGTCGCGGTGGGCTGATGCTTCCTTCGTCCAACGTCCAAATCACCCGGCTCGATGCCGACGATTGTCTAGTCTGCCTGCGCGTCGCCCGGTTGTTCTTCTGGACCCACCCAGATCCTCGGGGAAGTCGGTGTGTTTTCGCAAAGTCTTGGTCGCTACCACCAGGCGATACTGGAGGGCTGGATTGTGTCAGGTCCACGATGAACTCGGGCTCTGGCATTTGCGAAGCGGGCATCTGCGAAGATGGAGGAGTTTGATCCCGCTGGACACTGTCTGGTAATATGCTAACCGGTGAAGTCTCGTGCTCCTGCTCTTGATCTTGCACGGGCGTAGGCGCCTTGCGTTTCCGAGCACGTTTTGGAGGTGACGAGGAGAGATTATCCACCTGTGCGGGTTTTGAAGACTGCCTCCTGCTCCTTCCGGATGCGCTATCGTAGGATCGATCTCGCTGTGTTTTGGGAAGAGAGCGTTGCCGACGTTCCTCACGGACTTGGTCGATTTCATAGAATGGGTTGGGAACCATGGGAGATCCAGGCTCCAAGCCTGGTTCGACGGGGCTCTTTTTCCTCTCGCGTTTTGGAGACGGGTGCAGGAAAAAGTCCATCAACTGGTGATAAGACCCTACACTGACAGGGCTGCTGATGGTCTGAAGTTGATCCGTTGTGCCCGTTTCTTGGAGGTCGTGACTGTCGGCATTGGGAGGACAAGTAGACTGAAGTTGAGATTGCGACTCGTCCCCTCTAGGAGAACTACCTTGGATTTCGTCCCGAATGTAACTCAAATCGATCGGGTCGCTTTCGATAGTCATCATAGCCGAATCCTCAAATCCTTCAAAGCGAGGTGATCGAACAAGACTGTCTTCTTGGGGCGCGGGATCGGGAGTTGAAACTTGTTTTTCATTAGAAGATAGAGCTCGTTGGCTAGATACTTCTACAAGCTGGTCGTCGTGCCCGTCGCTTGTTGCTGGCGCATCAATCACAGATTGACTAGGCTCTGGCGCAGGTTGCTCGTCGTCTGCAGGAAAGCTTGGACGGGTAAGCGCCAAACGATCGAATACATACAAAAGGAAATTAATTCACTGACATGCTGGCGGCATCTTTCTCTCCAGCATCTACAGCAGGCGCAGCGCGGAGCACCTTGGGCTCAATTAGATCGTCAAATGGCACTTCGCGGAAGCCATCGTCTAATCCCTCGTCATCCTCCATACCGGGCATCTCAAATCCGCTGTAGCTGAATGGTCCCTCTTCAGCGTCCGCATCTTTGGGTTCTCTCCTATACGGCTTGGCGAGTTGAATGTTGAGAATGTTATCGTCGAATATCTCGCTAACTACGGCAATGCGGTAACCCGACACCATAGGCTGCCAGTTCGTAGCCTTGGACACATCCAGCTGCTTGAAAGCAAAAACAAGACCAGGTTTCAATTCACTTGACGTAAGACCCGGCAGACCACTCGCATCCTCTGGAAGGTCGGGGAGATCATCCTCGGTGTCTGCAGCTGCTCTGGCTGTTGTTTCATCGCTTTCCTGGTTTCCGGTTTCACCTTCTGGTTGCTCTGCATCGTCGTAGTTGAGTTGCTGGTCATAGTCCCCATCATAATCAATACCATTACCATACGCTTCCGCGTCATAAACTTGGAGCTGTTGCCTCCTCTTTCTTTTCTTGCTTCGGCCTCTTCGCCGCCGCATCTCATCCCCAGCTTCCGTGTCCCAATGTTGCTCAAAAGGGAAGGGCGGCGCATTTAGCTCAATGTCATCAAAAACACATTCTGTTGCGCCGACTATCAGTTTCTCCCGCCAATCCACTTCCGGCTCATCTTCACGGCCCTCGGTGGAAATCAGCTCATTTGCTTCGGGTTTCGTTTGCTGAACTGCGCTTGGTCGAGCTTTGCCAGCCAGTTCCTTTCGAGTGGCCTCTTCTTCCTCCTTAGAGCGTGGATTTCTCACACCGAGAGAACCAAAAAGAAGCCGCCGGGTGCTGGCAACATCCAGAGAGCGACGTTTCGGAAGTTGTGCATCAGCTGGAGTTGAGTCGTTGGCAGTCTCGTAGGTCTCGTCCTGATCTTCGAGCAACTCCGACGTATCAGCGCCAACTGATTTGGGGGTCAGATTCTCCTTCTCAGAAAAGAACGAGACATCAACTCCCCCAGACTCTAAAGCACGTAGCAACTCTTGACGTTTCGCTTGGATTTCTTCCTGTTCTTGTGTTTTTCGATTGTTCCGATTAGGAGCCGAGAGAGAAATGTTGGAGTCCCTGTTCTTGGAGTCCCACTCTCGGAGAGCATCGAAATCCGCGTGTTCGTCGAGAAAGCCCATCTGCTTCAGCTTAGTGAGCCGTCGCCGCAATTTGGCGCGTCGGTTACACTTTCTTGTCCTCTCCGAACCAGTCCCAGGGGGGTTGGCTTCATGAACAGGCTTCGCGGGATAACTAGCTTCGGGAACCTCCTTCTGCTCGGGTTCTGATTCTGATGCAGAGCTTTCTGACGAAGAATCACTTTCCGAGTCAGAGGATGATTCAGGGGCAGCCGTGGATGCAATTTCGGGCTTGGATGCAGACTCCGACTCAGAGTCAGATTCATCTGATGAGGACTCCTCATCACTAGAATCAGAAGCTTCGGAGCCACTGATAGAGCTACCGCTATCACTCTCGCTCGAGACAGAGTCTTCAGCTTCCTCTGAGGTTGAACCAGCCCTAGGTACCGAAGCCTCAGGCTTGACTATCGGTAATTCCCGTTTCTGTTTGTCAAAGCTGACACTCTTGGATTCTCTTCGGGAGGAATCTCCATCGATGGGTCCTCCAGTAGACCGACGCGAAAGAGAACTTTTTCGGGGAGCTGGTTGGGAAATGCTCGGTCTCGCACGCGCAGAATCGTCACGGCGCTTCGTATCTGGTTCCTCCAACTCTGGCAATAACCCTGAAAGCTCGATATCTTTCTTGAGATCTTCTAGTTCTTGACTGAGATCTCCAGATTCAGATCCTGAAGCGTCATTATCACTTTGGGTGCTTTCGCTTGTTTTATCGAGATTATGCCGAATGACAGTACCGTCACCATCTTCATTTGGCTCGTGATAATCCTCATAGTCATCTTGATACGCGTCCTCATATTCATTGACATCCTCATCCATTTTTTCAGCCTCACTCTCCGGATTTAGTAGCGAGAGCTCCTTCCCAGTGCCATGCTTGGGAACAGGAGGGGCCCATTCCGAATCCTCCTCCTCATAAGCATTACCAGTCCCCCAGAGCGCGAGCGCAGTGCGTCTCTTTTTCCTCGGCGGAATCGTAATGGCAGGTCTCGACGACGTCGGTCTTTTCAAGAACGGCTTTCCAAACGGAACCCCATCAATAAGGTGTCTGCCATCGGCGGATATCTGGTGCCGGCCCGAGATCTGCCTAGCCTTGAGGTCGGATACCTGCAGGGTGCGTATGAGAACCTCATCACCGTCCCTAAGGATCCCCTCTATTTCCATGAAATGCAAGCACTCCGACCCTCCAACTTCAACTGCATAGTCTTCTAAGCCCCATTGTCCGCTTGATTCATCCTCGAACAGCCGGGGTTCTGTCTCCAGCGGTATAACCTCGTTCACGTCCTCCAGCAGCTGTGCGATCGTATATCCTCCGTTCGCGTACAGCGCGTTGGGCATACGCGACGACGTAATGGCCGAAGAAGTAGCGGGTAGTATCGACGACGGGTTGGGGTGGTTGTGTCCAAAAAGCGACGGCGGGGCCGTAGTCCAGAGAATGCGCGTCACGGGCAGGCCGTGACGCTGAATGGTGAGGTGGAGCCGCATGCTTGGAATGTTGGATATTCTGCAGTATCGATTTCAGCGGAGAAGCTGCCGGTCTAGAACGCGATTGTGACTGCGGTAGGCGCGCGCTCCGATTGAGATTTTATTATCGGTATTAATCGCGGCAAATATGCACGGCGAGCGGACTCAAGTAGAAGATCCAGAAGAACGCCAGGATTCGAACTCCTTAGGGATCCCGCTAAGAACTCGGAACTGCATGCATGGTGGTGGGATGGAGGGAAGCAAGGTTGAAGGTTGAAGCTAGGGAAGCGCACCTCTCGATCTCTTTCTCACCGCTCGCGTTGTTTTGATCGGCAGCCCTTCCCCACTCTGCAACTACGGAGTATACTCTTCCAACCCTATGCTATGGCCTCATTGGTGAGGATGACATTATGTTCTCTTCTTTCTTACTGGGGTACTGTCTCTTTGAGTCTGCCTTGATCAGCGTAGTCTGGCATAGCTGTCTATATACCCGGTTGTGACTCCTCTTCCTGAGAGAATGCAAACTATATATTCTAGTGCCATGTACTATCGAGGCGTAGGAACAGCGATCGAAAGATCAATTGAACCATGGCATTCCTCCAATTCAGAGGCCCCGAACTGGTGAGCATAGCGAGTTCAAAAAGAGCGCTATACTACATCAATCCCCAATCAAGACCTGGTATTTGCATGCAGCAAATAGTTCCATCTATGAACCAACCAACACTAGCCTGGGGTTGTACAAGCATTTGCAGGAGGCTTGATGGGACAATCACATGTGCAGCCCAAATAATGATAACAGATAAGCCATCAAGACACACCAGCTTCTCTATTGAAAAAAATAAAAAATAAATATATAGAATCATTTCGAAGAGCACGAACTATATAAGGAAAAGAATTATTATACGTATCATGGTCTGGCGAGACTATAAATTGGTATCGAAAAATGTAAGAATAATCCAAAAATGCCGAGGACTCAAACTCCTGATGTATGCGTTTTAGGATGAGCCCAGCTTTGCAATAGACCCATCAGTAGTGCTGCTCAACATAGAGCGGGATATATGATGAAGAAAGTAGTAGGGCGTTCACGGCTTTGGCTGCGGGTTAGCTTGCGGGTTTACTCGACTCGGACTAGGTACTGGTTTCCTGCTTGGTACTCCAAGATTCATCGGGCGCGGTGGCCTTGGTGATTCCTGGGCCGGGGTGGGTTGCGGACTCTCAGCTACCAGCTGGTACTGTGGTGGACTGTCTTCCATCGGAAGCGGGGACTTGTGGATCTTGAGGACGCTCTGCTGCCGGGCGACAGGGGACCCTAGTGGTGATCCTGAGCGAGACTCTGGTGGAGTCGAAGGGAGCATATCGAAGGATTCCGAGGATGAATTCGCTCCTTGATTGCTATAGATTCCGCCAGACGTTTTAGGGCCATCACCCACTGGTGACCTTGCATCAGCTCCGGGTTCAACGGAAGATCTAGAAGAAGAGGCATCTGGTGGGTAATACTCGCGACGAGGGCCTTCCAAGGGGCTGAGGGTTTCAGCCATCGCGTCCTCGTAACTCGGAGGAGCATCGTCATGGAAATCGTCTGGATTGACGGCAGGTGGAGGCACAGTGGGCCTTGGGGGCATTGGAGGTCGTTCTGTTTCCTGTGGCTGCGGCCAACTCGGCGTATGCACGGGACGCTTAGGCTTATCTTGCGTATTAGCCGCCATTGCTTCTAACAATGCTGGTGGCGGAGTGATTCCAGAGTACACTCGAACTGGCACCCTCAATGGAAGAACAATCAATTGTGACTGTTATAGGTTAGCCATAGTCCTCGGAGGTTTCGAAAATTTTCATATAGGGGTTACCTACTTTCATGTTCCCTACCGTACCATGGGCAAGCCCGACCCGTACCTCTAACTCGTAATTTCTCGAGATATTGCACGTTTGAAATGACGGCGCAACAGAAGGAGGTAGGGGTAAGCGATTCCACAAGTTAGGATCAATCTTCCATTCTGTACCCGCCGGGTCACCACCCCTCCCAAGAGGCATTGCCATGTTGCTTCGACTCATTACTACCCACGAGCCGGTTTCCGTTCGCTTGAGGTCATGCGCCTGAATATGAGTATAGGAAATCAGTTCGATCTGAAGCATCTGCAGAAAGACGGTTTCGAACGATTCAGACAACTTTTTGACCAGAATACGCATCGGGATGGGCTCATTGCATGTGAGAATAGATGGATTCGGTAGGCGAAGCTCAGCTGAGACACGGAGAGAGGCCGCATGATCATTCAGTGATCCTTTTGAGCTTTTGTGAAATAGTCTTTTGGGCGACGGTACCGGACCATTGGCAAACTGGTGTTGTCGTCTCGCATATGCCTCTTCTTTCGGATTACCCGTCCGTGGTGGCTCAATGGGAAGAAAAGTGAGGTCAGTTATCTACGCGGTTAGATATTAGCTGGCCGGAAGGACATGATCACGAATTAGGGCTGGCGAAAGAGCGCCCAATGCTGCTCCACTTACTGTTCTTAGATTCTCCTTGTAGAACTGCGGACGAATAACCGTGGCCTTAACATAGTACTTGACCTCAGCCATGCCCGGGAAGCCTGACAGCGATGGAGGTAGTGTCCGTTTCACATGGCGCTCGGCCTGCTTGGCTACCTCGACCTTGAGTCCAGAGAAATTGAGGTTCGTAATCATGCTATTGTGTAGATTGCATGCGTTGTTGAAGGGAAACTAGTAGAGTTAGTCCTACAATCAAACCAAAAGGCTAATTTTGGCTTACCTTGAACTGAAACGGATACTCATATCTGCCTGGAGGCAATGTCCATGCAGTGGTAGGAGACGACTGAGTGTTTACTAATGCTGGGTCCGGGAAGAGGTCCGTCACCTTGTATAGAAGCTGACCAAGAAGTTAATACACACCTCTCCTAGTAATAAATAGCGATGCGCATACCTTGTGAACTTCAAGCTCTGTGCGCTTCTTATCCGAGTGCTCATTATGTGGATATTTAGGTCCAGACAAGCGTGTGCGGCTTTCTGCCTCTAGTTTGACCTGAATACCGGCTATTGCGGCCTCCGAATGAAGCGTAAGAATGACCTTGCCTGTCAGAAAGTCGAGGTTCGTGAGATGCTTGTGCGGTCGGTCCAGGTGAATGGCAACCGACATGGCGTTGTTCGGATTACTCGGGGAAGCAGAGGATGGCCCAAACTCAAAGCGATCTCGTTCACGCCACAATCCCACCAGACAGGCCGATTATCTCTCAGAAATTCCAGAATATGTACTACGGGCCAACTGAGTACGTGGAGAGAGAAGAAAAGAAAAAGCGACTGTAATTCGGGACGAACTACGGAGAATACACGGGAGAAGGAATGACGTTAAGGCTGAAAGGCCGGCCGTGGGGCACAACGAACTAAGATCTCGGCGGGTTCGGCAGTCGGCGACAAGTGTGGACAACAACAGTCTCGAGGAGGAAGAAGGAACGAGGTCAAGATTTCAATTATGCTTCAGCGTCGTTGGATCATTATATTGTTATACAATTGCCAATATACCTCCTATTTGGCTGCCTTCCTGCGACTCCAATCATCGACCTGCAATCGGAGCTAAGCCACTCTGGATGCGCCCACAGCATTGATTCCAGAGTGCACCGCCACCCTTGATTATCCTTGCTTGTCCAGTCACCCTGTCAGGGATCTGCTTGTTTATGGATCGCGAGACAAGGGCGAATTCAATAAGGAATGCATGTCGCTGGCCCATCCCAGCCCGGAAATGTGCATAGCCGAGAAAAACTCCGTAGGGCTCCCTAGGCTCCAAGATTTCCACGCCCATGTTTACAAATCTCTATCCCAGCCTCTTCATAGACCTTCCTTGGCAAGCATATCTAGGAGAGAGATTCAGCTCAGTATGCTCGTGCAGGACGCATAATGACGCAAATAACTTAACACGTACCTGCAATGTCCAGGTAAAAAGCAACAGCATTGAAGCTAGACAAGGCTAAAATTAGCCATCTATCCCGCAAACCATGACCGGCAGTCAACAACACTTACTTTGGCTTCTGACCAGTGATCTCGCCTGCAAGCCATTTGAGTCGATTACTCCAATTGATGAGGTCCAAGTGGCTCACGCCCATCAGTGTCCCCTTGTAACCATCCTCTCCTCCCCATTTGCTGCTGGCTACGCTGACTAGTCCATCGTTGTACCCTTCAATCTCCTGCAGGAGCCGGTGAGATAAGCGAAAGACTGACCAAAACCTTGGCTCCATAACTGCTCCATAGGAATAGTACCTGCGACATCAGTCTTACGGAAGCGGATCCCCTACGCAAACACGTACCGAACATCGTCGATGTTAGGAGTTGTGGGGTTGAACGTTTTCTCCATATACTCGCGTGTGAGCTGAGAAAATGCTCCTGACTCAATTCTGATCTTCTCGAGGAGGTAATACAGCTGGGTCAAGCGGTCGTCTGTAACAACATCCATTAGTGTGTCTCAACGACCAGCTCGCTAAGGACTCACTGCCTATCTGCTCAAGAACATAATCTGCCACCGCCGAACCTGCTAACCGTCAGCCATACCCCTATAATATTCAGGTGCTTACGCACCCCTATGCGGCGTAGCAATAGTCGTCAAAGACAAGACCTTGAAATCTTTGGGTTTCAGATGTGTGATCATATATCGAGAATCAAGCCCGCTTCAACTTCGTTAATACGTGGTTGAGGCTTCATGCAGTTCGTGGTTATCTCACCCCTGCAGACGTCTGTGAGCAATCTCGCCATATCTATAGGCATATAACTAGCCTACCATGCTATGACTGTGCAGTGTTAGACCGCAACCAAACGAAAGAAATGGATAGGTAGACGCACGCTACTATATTTACTTCCCTCCCCCGTGCAGCCGATGCAATATTCTCCGCTAGAACTTTAGCCCGCATCTCAATCGATGCCGACGGAGGCACGGTTGCGGTCATAACCTCAACTCCTTTCATGGATAGGGCTTCCTTGATGCCGCGCCAGTAATGTATACCAGGCAGGAGAGGGCCAGCAAGCCGCAGCTCGGCGAACCCAAGTAATCCATGTGCGAGGACTATGAGGTGCTTAGGGGTATCTGTTCACTAGTCAACCAAGTCGCGGGAAAGCGTAGCCTCATGTCGCTAGTACTCACCATAGTGGTCCCGAATAACAGCATACTCGTCCCTAATGACCTTGCCGAATTCCTCAAGACGGGGGTCGGCGGAGGCGCGTCTACTCCGAGACGAACGGAAATGCCGTACCGAGCAGCTAGGGCAAATGTATCGATTCGATGGAAAGTGGCTGGTAGTCCTCAGACTTCGCGCTGCAGAAGCACCGCCAGCAAAGATTAGCATTATTATACGACTGGAAAAGGATACAGTACTGAGTCCGCGGCATGCTAAAGCCGAGCAAAACATGGATAATGCGCAGTGACGCAATTGATGCCTGATCTATGAGGCTGCAAACGGCATATCAAAGACTATATGCCAAGCATGTGAAACAGTATCAGAAGAACCCTACATTCTACATGCCTGACCTAGACCTTAAGCTTGAAGTGAGATAGATTGAAGGGTAGGAATATTCATTTCTGTTTACGACGAGGTCCCAAGCCAATTATCCGGAATTGTGAAAGCCCTTACAATGCCCCTGAATCGAACTATGCATGGAGAAAGCGTCATGATATACATCGAATTCGATACTGTAAATGATAGTGTTATAGGCTCTAAAGCAGCAAAAAGATAAAGACCATGCTCATAATCGCCGACGGAACCACTTGAAACCGTATTTCTATGCCTTGGTAACGATCTTCGCAGAAGGCTCGGGCTTCACGTCAACCAGCGCGTGAATAAGCTTCTCGACAACCTTTGGGCCCTTCTCTTTGCCGGCCTTCTTGATCTCTTCCAGCTTCACCTCGGCTTCCTTGCTAGCATCGTCTTCGGCCTTCTTGTAACCGCTCGAGTGCTGAGGTAGGGAGCCAATGTTAGCGCATCCGCGACAAAAAGCAGCTATACCATATCTGCCTTGATAAATGTAAGGGATAAGGCAAGCTCACCTCGGCCTCAAACTTTTTAAACTCCTCCTCCTTCTGCTTTCTGTACTCCTCAATCTCCTTTTGCGCCTCGGCCTTTGCGTCCCTTATCCGCTTGGTGCGGTCTATAAAATAGCATTAATGACGGGGATAGATAGTGGGTCGAGTTATAGATTCGTACATTCTCTAGCTATATGATGCGACACGTCAGCATATAATGAAAGTGGTGGCCATACGGAATAATGTACCTTGCTGGACGATCTTCTGGGCCTCTCTCTCGGCCTGAGTAAAGCGAGTTAGATCAAGCTATTCCGAGCAATATATCTCCATAAACCTTACATCGAGGAGGGTCTGAATGCCTGCGGAGTTCTGGGCGGACTATGAGAGAGTTAGTATTGCATGAAGAAGAGATGGCCTCATTTTCAAACCCACCATATTGACGGATAAAAGCTCGCGGAGTTAGATCGAGCAGGCAAATGACGAGGAATATGATGGGAATGAACCCAAAGACTGAACACTAGGAGTGAAGCTCGTGATGCGGCGTTGAGCTGGTTCTCCGCAATACGGGTCCCTCCTGGGCGGTCAATCATTCTGCCGCAGATCACCGCTATCACGAAGGCCTCGAACCATTCGGAACATGTTTTCCCAGCTACGATTCGAACGCGTCCCGTGGTCTGATTCATTATTCTGATTTACAGCGCTTGTGCTATATACCCACTGCAACATGTCGCGGGCTTCGAAGTTGACTTTTGCCGGTACGGGCCTAGTTACTGCGGGAATCGTTTGGTTTGTCCATTGGTCGCAAGAACAGGAAAAGATGGTACGATAGGGCTCTGCTTTAGTCTGGTAGGCAATTAAACTGATCTATGCACTTCATAGTCCATGCATAAAGGTGTCGAGCGAGACATGGAGAAACAACGCATCCAACAAGAGCGAAAGGCAGAGTTCGAGATGCAGAGAAGGCTTGAAGAGGAATACCTGAAGCTCCAGAAGGTCTCTCCGAGCACAGATGGACCACCGAGTGGAGGACAGACAAATTTGAACTCGGGGTCATGACAATAACTTCTTGGGGGACGTTACTGGTGAGCCTATGCCATTGCACGTCTTTCATGATCTATACTAATGGAGTCAATCAGTGATCAGCTTGTATTATAGATACGCCATGTACATTATTTACGACCTAGACTACATACTTCAATTCAACACTGCTCAATTTATATATATATATTTCGGCGAAAGGTGTGCACAGTGCAGCACCCTTTGGCGTCAGCGATCTGCAGCACCCCGTGGCTCTAGCGCAGGCCTCGACAGCATTGGCTACGAACAACTAACTATGCCGCCATGTTTTGTTGACTTCCAAAGTTCCAAGAATGTTGGCTTTGTGAACGTCTGGGCGTCATGGCGCTGGTCATAGACTCAATAACGTCGGTCTTCGTTCTTCGAATGGTATGCAGCGGACTTCTCAACAATCGGGCCCTTTGCGGTGTATTAATTGATGTAACCGAAGAATCGACCCTTGGCTTGAGCTTGTCCAGGTCACACGCTGTACACTGTACCGAGTGTCGAGAACTTGGCGATGGCCGGCTATTATCGGAGGCCGGGAGAATTCCGGCCTCTACTCCAATGACAACTGTTGTGGCAATCTCTGATGGGGACACGGGGCATTGTTGACTCCAACATACCCTTCAAATCGCCATAAAATGGATGTCCATGCATGGCTCATGGCGCTAACAGATCGTCTCTGCTATTATACGCCAGACTAGGAGAGTTTAGAGAGGAACTCTCTAGACAAGGCATATCACGTGATATCATACAGCCCTATCGATGCCAAGCATTTGTATAGAAGGCAGTGACGACCAAAGCAAGGGGGGGGGCGAGAGGGTCAGGGTTTCCTCAGAATGCGTGGAGATTGCCTGGGAGCATGTTCGAGTCAATATGCAGCGGCTTATCGCGTCTCCATGCATGGTCCTTTCTCTTTCGTAATGGCCCCTCAGAGGCCGGAATTGATACCGGCCTCACCTGGTTATAAGAAGCTGCTGCTTTCCTGTTGGAATCTGGCTCTCTCATTCATCCTCAGCCAAGAAGCAGCCACAAACAGTCTTTACTCTGACTTGTTCTCCATTTCTAAGCACAGTCTACCTGCACGCATACTTTATCACATCCAAATTTCCCGTCTCTTTGTGTCTTCCATTCATTCCTCTTTTACCATGTCTCCCGCCAAGGTCATCGCATCCTCGCCTACCACTTTGGAGAGCTTCCCTCACATCCATGATGACCCTGCTACCCTTCCTCATTCCTTGGATCCCTTCACCGTGACTACGTCTACTGGGTTTCTTCCTTACCTTACATCTCCTACTATTCTTCCTGATTCCTTCAAGCCTTTGATGTCCTTGCTTGATCGACTCCCCGTCGTCAGGCATGATGGCACTCCAGGTCTCTTATCCACCTATGAGTTAGGTCAAGCCGTAGAGGAAGAACTCCCTGATTTGACTGACGAGGTCGAGAAGCTGGTTACTGTTGACGGCAAACTAGACCTATACACCATCATGGCGGTCTTCCGTGACTATTCTTTCCTTGCCTCTTCTTACCTCCTCGAGCCGTGCTGGAAGAACTGGTGTACGGATCCCGAGAGTGGCTATGGTCTAGGCCGCGAATTCCTGCCCAAGTCTGTGGCAAGGCCATTGTATCGCTGCGGACAAATGTGAGTAGTATTTATTCAATCTATATCTTCGGAGCATATAACTCATGTGGCACTCTAGCTTGGACATACCTCCCTTTATGTCATACGCAGCTTCTTACGCCTTATTCAACTATACCCTCGATGACCCGTCTAAAGGCCTGGTCTACTCCAACCTCCGTCTGATCCGAGCATTCGAGCGTGGTCTTGACCCTCGCAGCTCGGAGGCGGGGTTTATTCTCACGCACATTGACATAGTGAAGGATACACCAGGCCTTATCAGCGGTGCTCTTCAGGTCATCGACACCCTTCAGCAGGACGGCTCACGGTCTGAGGTCAACGACGGGTTCCGCGAGATATTGGCTTCGATGGAGAAAATTGAAGCTGGCATGGAAGGTATATAACAACATCCAACTCTTATATGAGGGAACCTGACTAACAATGTTAACACTGTAGATATGTGGGTTAACTCCAAGCCGTCTGACTACCTTTCTTTCCGCGTTTTCATCTTTGGCATCACATCGCAGTCCATGTTTCCGAATGGCGTCGTATACGATGGGGTGGAAGATAATAAGCCTCTTTACTTCCGTGGCGAGAGTGGTGCCAATGATAGCATAGTGCGTTTCCAAGACGACATGATGAACAATGGATAGTTAACAGTTACAGATTCCACTCCTGGACCACCTTCTGCAGATCCCTATGCCGCAAACGCCTCTGACAAAGATTCTTCACGAATTTCGCGCTTACCGACCTCTACCTCATAGGACATTCCTTGCTCACATCCGTGCGAAAGCAGAGGAGCTAGGTGTCCGTGACTTTGCTGTCCAGGATACGGAGACCGCCATACTCTTTCTTCGGACATTGAACCATGTACGCAGTTTTCGATGGAGGCACTGGCTGTTCGCAAGGGAGTACATCATTCGTCGGACTCCTCATCTAACTGCTACTGGAGGGAGTCCGATTGTAACGGTAGGCTATGCAATCACTACCATCGTTACTCGACGCTAACTATGAACCGCAGTGGCTTCCGAACCAGCTATCTGCAGTCATGGATATGATGATTTCTATATACGATAGTGTCCTTGCGCCGTGCAAAGCTCAGGGCACAGCGGGTTATGATGGTTCACGTCAGAAACAGGTCGAGCCCATGATGGAGCTGGTTAGGGATCAGAAAGAGAAGCTGGCCAAAGAGGTTGAGAAGTGGTGCAAGGAGAGGGGGGTTTAAGCGAGGCACCTCTAGGGACTTTTCATTCTTTTTGTTTTCACTCATTCTTCAGGCTTCAGCACCATCGCTGCTAGTTATTAGCGACCAGTCCCTATTAGATGATACTTGGGTCAAGAAATGGATTAGCGGAGAGAAAGAGCCATGAATCACAGCATTAGATTACAGAAACGAATGCATTTAGCTGTGTTGATACAGCCTTACTTGACAAAAGCCATTGACTGACCAATTGAGAGATCTACTCTGTTGTACATATCGTTTTTATACATGACCATCAAACATCCAATCATGCCATGCCAACAACGCTCAGAACCAACTAGAAATGCTGTCAAAACGCGCGACGTTACTGAAGGACACATAACGAGTCAAACAAAAGCCAAAAAGAGCCATATATCCAGAACACGAGAGCAGAAACGACAGTAAAATATGTGCTGGCCGGCAACACCAATGGAATTGAATTGCCACAAAAAACAGAAAGCAGGCGAAAGCACCAAGGAGCGAGTGGGGATATCGAGCTGAGCGAGACCAAACGACGAATGAGTTGAGAGTTGAGAGCGCTTGCGCGGACGAATTTATCATGGTTCTCATCTATACCAAGTCAAGCCACGCCAGATGAAATGCGAAGCGGAAGTCATGGATCGGCGCACGCAAATGTCGTTATCTCGAGCTCCCCGAGGACATGCTCCCTCGTCGCGAGTGCCGCGGGCAGGCATATCCCACGAGTACGGTCTTCTCCTGGGGCTGGTGGCCGCGCTGCCCGTATGCGGTGCAGGGGTCGACGGAGTGCTGGTGGTAGAGGCACTTGCAGACAGAATAACGCTCGATGACTTGGTAGCACATTGTCATTCGGTTTGGCTTGGGATTGCGGAGAAGATTGAATGGGTAGATGCGATAGGCGAAATTGACAGCAGCGAAGAAGGAGCGAAGCAGTCAATGAAGAGCAGAAGTCGAGGCGCTAATAGCAGAGCAATGCAGAGCAGCAGCAAAGCAAATGAAGCAGCGCAGAAGCAAGAACGGAAGCCGAAGCCGAATGGAATGCAGACAGTTCGCAGTGATAGTGATGCAGGTGTAGAATTTCGCAACACACAGCGGCGACATGGACTTTTATATCTGTCGCACTAGGTCAGCCATTTCACCTCCAACGCATTCCGTCACCACCACGCTTAGGCGCACCATGTCCAGCCCTGATCTCAAGAGCTCCTTACCAAGACAAGAAAAGGACCCCAACCCCGATATCCCCTTCAGGACAGCGGGCCGGACGAAGAGTACAGGGACTCGAAAAAGAAAAGAAAGGAAAGGAAAGGGAACGAAAAAGAAGAAAAGCAAATAGAAACAGTGGACGCCTATCCAATGCGCGAGTCCTGCACTTCGACCAATTCCAGTGTCCCAGAGAATTGCAATCTGTCGGAGATACCTTCGTCAGTAGGCTATAGGCTGGCTATACAGTAGGTGTTAACTACCGAGACGAGCACGCACCGCACCGCATCGCACCTGGGCTAGGCTGCTAGGCATGAGCACGAGTATGACAAGGGCAGCTCCGATCCGACACAACCGAAGCATGGCAGCTGCAGCTGCAGCTGCAACAAACAGCTCAAACCGAGCAAAGATGACCGATGACCGGCTCAACGGCTGGACTCGATTTAGATTGCCTGGCTGCATGAGGAATTCCATAGGGCAGAGCCAAGCCACCACTGGCAGCGGCCAGCCGGCCATGCCGACCGACCGTTAGATTAGGCCAGCATAGCATGGCAGAGCCCCGACATCCCTGCTAGGCTTCCTGGTCCTTGGAATCAGATCGACAGAGGACCAAGGCCATGGTCAAGGTCAAATAGGTGCGCGACGGTCAGGGCTGAACACGCCCGTGCCCAGCCCCAGTGATCACCATAGCGTATCCACTGCCCTGGGGCGGCCTAGACTGCATTCGTGGGCTTGCAGCGCGAGGGAGACTGCGACTGGCAGGGACGGCGTATACTAGGCCCCCGAGTTCCCGCTGGCGTGCGATCTAATTTGGGGCCGGGCGTTTGCTGGCGCTTCTTTTCAGCTGGGATGGTTGGTCATGTCATCAGTCATCGTCTCATCTCATTCTGGTCTCTTCGGGGATAGTTGGTGACTCGGAGATGGATGGACTGTTGCTCTGTGTCCGGTCCGAGAGGGAGTGCGTGGCGGTGTTCGCTGCCTTGGCGGATTTGTCTGCCTGATTACTCACATCATTACGCAGTGCTTGGCCAGGCCCTCTCCAAGAGTTTCAGAGTGGGTGAGGGAGCGTGGCAGAGTTGAGTTTCAGAATGGCGGGCTTTGACTCACGGTGGCTCAGCCAATCATGTGATGCAGCACGCGCCCTTTGATCCAGTGAGGCTGAAAACACCAACGTCATGGCAAGACTGTCGACTGTCGAGTTTCCGGAGTATACGTACGTCGTACTCTTATCTCCAGGTCTTCCGCCGACGGATGGAGATGACGTTTGTGGCAAACATGCAAATGAACATCGGAGACAACACCGTGCTCCCTCCATATTTGTAATTCCTAGAGTACATACATACCCTGCAAACTATGCAATTACTAAGAGACGAAGAACATCGTAGAAAGAAAGAAGTTTAGTAAACCGCGCCGAGAGCCCCCAAACTCAGCCCGTGAGCCAGTCCCAACCGCAGCATCCGGAGTACGTCTTCGCCTTTGGTGTCTTCCGGCAGTCCGGCACGCCAATCCCACTCGCGTTCCGTCTGTGTCTTCTCGCTGGCCCGCGGCACGAGCACGCCGGAGCCATCAGCAGATCCCGAGGACGAGCGCGTACGCGCCCCTAACATGTCGCTACCAATGATGGAGAACGTGCTCGAGGCCGTCATGGACGAGACAGACTTTTTGAGGAGCGCGCGTGGCGATGGAGGGAGCACGGAGGAGTCGCTGGCTTTTCCGGCTTGTTTGTAGTAGTACTGCAGAAGGGTCGAGCGGAAACATTCTTCGCATTGTGCGTAGACGCGGGGTGTGACGGTTTCCAGATCTTCAATGGCGGAGAGAATCGCGACTTGCTGGGAGGGGTTCAGGATAGAGGAGGATTCTAGCCCGTTAGTGACTTATCTTCCGAAAAATGAGGGGTGGCGTACGGTGGATAAGAGGTAGTGCTTCGCCCAGAAGAGCTAGGAGTCCGTCGACTTGAATAGCCGAGTCGCGATCTGGATCATACAGCCCTCCGTAAATGCTATCGGCAGCGCTGGTAATCGCAGCAACCAAGGCCTGCGCTGCAGCGCGCCGTCTGGCAAGCGGTTTGTAGCGAGGCTTCTGTCCTGCTGCAAGGGCAACAGCCTCGTCGCGTGTTTCGTAGAATCGCCGCAGCGTGGCGTAACCACTGAAATAAAACTGTAGGATCGAAGCAGCCTCCTCGTCGGCACTTGCAATTGCTGAGAGGCACGTCTTGGGCTCCCGAATCAATGTCCGAAGCTGCTTATCCAGGTCACCCGAGGCAGGGTACGCGCGAGACTGGACAAGGCTGTACGAGATGAGCAGGTCGACGACGGACTTGACCTTACGACGGTTGTGCGCGCGGGCATAGCAGACCAGCGCCAGTCCATATTGCTCCGAGTTCTCAACAGTGAGATCACCATAGCGCTGAAAAAGTTAGCAGACTGCTTCATGATAATTTGTCTATGCACGTACCTCAGAAACACGGCGACCCTCCTTGATTAAACCCAATTCCGAGCACAGTAGAACAACCTTGTCCATCTGCTCGGCCGTGTCGAGCGGAAGTTTATCCAGTAGTCCCGAAACGCTCTGTTGCATCTTCTGATTGTCATCTAGCCTGCTGAGGACCTCAAGCGCTAGCTCCCACCCTTCCCGACCTTTAGGCTCATTTCGAGTCGACGGTCTCTCGAAAAGAGCAGTAGCGTATGCATTCAATACATCGTCTCGGTTTACCCCTGTGGGGGCGTCGTCTTGACCATACGAGAGCACCATAAGGTCATCATCGTTCAGACCAGACGCTTTGGCATTATTTTTCGTCTTCAGCCAGCCTCCGACTGAGGCAACTTCCGCCACGGCGGCGGCCACGCAGAGTGAACAAGTCTGAAGCAATCCTAGTACACCTTCAACGTCGCCTTCAAAAACAGCGGCGAGCCCGACTTCAACTCCGCTGAGCGAGTTGATGCGGAAGCCTTGGTCTTCCACCTCTGCGGTAGTGGTGTGCTTGAAAGCCAGACTTAGGCGGCGAAGATACGGATCTCCCGACGGCGCCGGCCCACGGCGTAGGAATGTGGGGGGGCTTGGGCCCTCATCGTCCTCGCCATCCCACCAAGCGGTTAGACCGATCGTGGCCTCCACCCAGTTCTCTGCATTGTTCATGATGGCTCCGGAGTCACCAAGTATGATTCGGTACAGCGACCGCAGGTTCTGATAGATAGTCCATGGCACCCGGCTTTCAGCCATACGTGCAGACTCGGTAAATGAAGGCCCCTGGAAGGCATTGGGGCCCAGCCCGAAGTTGACGGCCTGGAACATGTTGCCCGTTGTGGGCGCTGGTACGGGCTGCTCCTCCCCTTCGGCGAATTCCTCCAAATCAGTTAACGCAGAGTGAACGCGTTTTCGGTAAAGCGACCACTCTGCATCGCGGACATCCCAGTCGTCATTATGAACGCTAGGACACGCCTCCAACACCTGGAGCGCCTTGTTGATGCATCTCTGGATGTTTTGCAACTGCGCTCCGCGATAACCCTCCTGCGGCAGACCATCCTCCAGGGCGGAGCGAGCGTAATTGAAGTCAGCAGACCGCAAAATCTGAGACGCTTCCGAAAGTTGGCCTCGCAGGATAGCAGCAATTACAATTTCCCAAAAGTTCGAGGATGCGGTAGGGTCAGGTCCCACTTGCTTTAGAGCTGTATACTCGGCTGACAAAGAATCGTTTGTGTTCAGCCAGTCCAAAAGAACTTTAGGGATCGGAGCAGATGCCGACCGGCCGCCAAAAGGGAACCGCGGTGCTGCAAACCCAAACCCATTCGAAAAGCCTGTTGATTTTGTGGCGGCAGGTGGATGGTGAAGTTGTAGCAACAACGATCCCAAGAAGCCTGCCTTCGTAGAATTGGCAGCGGCATCTCCGGGGCCAATAACTGTACCTGAAGCTTTCTTGTCAGGCGTCTTGTACCATGCAGTAGACAGATCAGCGCAAATTTTCCCTAGGGCCGCCTGCAGATTCTCATCGTTATAATGTGCCTGTCTGGTTTCATCATACATGCGGGAAATCTCGTCTTCAGTGCGAATGATGAAATCAATTGATTCGTTCGCTGCCGCTTTGCGAGCTCTCGATGCGAAATTCCGTATGATAGATGGTATTGTCGAATTCTTCTTCGGCGACAACTTGGTATTGCGCAAAGGCGACTGGGTTCCCCACTTTTCGTCAAGCTTGGGCCGTTTGGCATTCTCAGGATTTGTGTAGATGGGTTTGCGCTGTGCTGGTATCAACGAGGGTCCTGTGCTGCTAATGTGCGAGTCGAGGAAGTTCAATCCCGACCCCGTCGTCTTTTCTGTGTGCACAGCTTCTTCGTATTCTTCCTCCATTGGCTCGTTATCTTCAGCTACGCCGAGCCCGCCAGACATTTGCGGCTTGAAGCCATTCGATGCGCCCCAATTTGTTGAATCGCCAAAGTCAGGACCATGCGAGACGTCGAACAGGGATTCTGAAGCCGTGAACCGCTTGGCCGGCGCGGCCTTCTTCGTCCGGGAGGTAAAATCGGGCGAGTCCACGGATGAGCCAAAAATGCTGTCTCTCAGCAGGTCGGATCTATTGAAGATTGGATTCGAGTTTTCCGGCGATCTGGTGCTCATCTGCGAGCCGCCGTATATGGTGGAAGGAGGAGGACCTTGCGGAGTGAAAGAATTGGACGCAGATGGGGGTTCGCCATTGGCAAATGGCTTACGTGACTTTCCTGGTGTCGCAGGGCCGGTGTTCGCGCCGAAGTTGAATGTTGGAAAGCTCATTACGTCTATAGAAGCTCGTAAGTGCGCAGCTTTGGGTGGTGAAGTTGTCGTTTGGGTACCGCGGAGGATTGAGCTCGACGCGGTTCAGAAGATTGATGGGATCGACAAGTTGGAAAATCTTCGAGATCAATAAGTCATTCGCTTGCCATTAAGATTGTTTATTCAATTTAGCCGCGACCGCGGCGTTGTCTTCTTTGTTGAGAAGCTCGAGAGCGCATTCATTATTTTCTCGCGGTGTTATGATGCTCAATGCCGCGGAGCCTTGGCGTCATGTGACAGACACACGTGATATAGAAGATTATCGCTGCCAACATCATAAAGTCAGGACCACTCAGCTAACTCACAATATCTGGTCGAATATCACTCCTTGAGCCTTACTAAGATCTATTTGGTTAGCGTTATGTACTCGGAATTGAATATACGAGATTACATGGTCATATAGCTAGGTCAGACCATGCTCGGAAAGCAAATTCCGGCGATATACGAGTGGATCTCATATTTCTGAGCCAAGTCTACTCATAGAATGTCAGTTTCAGGTCTATCTGGATGAGATTCCATGTGTTGAAACCCTCGTGAACCGTATACTCCTTGCGGATGCCATGACTCGTAGGGCTGTGCTCGTAAGGCTGTGCCAAGAGGCAGGGTCCCATGCGCTTACTATGCGCTAAGCCAGTTACGGACGATCGTATTCGTGCGTTTTCCTGATTGGTTGCCGGGACGCATCGTCAAAATGGCCGGACAAATTGAGTCCGGTCTTCGCCACCTTCTGGATGAAATCTGAACCGATCTTGGATATGAAGCATTAAATGGGAAGATCGCCCGGCACAGCCTTGCCAAGCTCGTATCTCCAGATTTGTGTACCTGAAGGTTCAGGGAACGTCAACATGAGGAGAACATATAAGGAATGCCCCCTCCTGCATTTCTCTTGGAATCAAATTATACCCTCTATATACAATCGCAAGCATGACTTCCTCTTCCAAGATTAATTTGTTCGGCCACGCCGATGTCAAGTTACGAGGTTCTCCATCACGGGACTCGGATTCCGCGGATACTCAGAGCCTTGACCTAGCCCACTCACGGGTATACCACATCTACCATACACTCATCCGTTACGACTACCGAGTGTTGGATACAGATAAGAACCACCTCTACTACGTGTACAATTCACACCTGAGACCGCTCAAGGCGGACATAACGATCCATGCTGGCGAAAACAGCTCAGCGCCGGTATTAGGCGTCTGCAAGTTCCTCCACCTCTCGCGGCATTGCAAGGTCGGCTTAGGAGACCCGCAACATACTGGGGCCATGCTCTGGGAGGACCTTCAATGCCAAAACCTCGCAATATCCAAGTACCGGTGGCCCATGTCGGTACCTATGGCCAATGGGAGACTGGAGCGCCGATGGTTTATCTGGAAGAGAACCCATTCAGTCGGCGCGAACGGGAAATCGCCGTTACTATTCAGCCTGCGCAACTACAAGCTCGTCGATGAGCAAACTGGGAATGTGGTAGCTGTTTTTACCAGTAACAGCTTCAAAAGCGCTCGAAAGAACGGAAAGCTCCAGGTGACGGATGGGTATGGCCCCGACTTCGATATAATGACTCTTATTACGCTGCTCGCTATGTATGAGAAAGTCCGACGCAGATGGGCCAAGGGAGGTGGTGGTGGTGGAGGAGGAGGAGATGGTGGTGGATAAGAGGCGTCGATACTGGCTTTGCATTTTGCGTGTCGAATATACCCGTATACCCATTGCAATTTTTCTTAAAAGGCGTAATCTATAGGAATGCACTATGTTTGCGCCGTTGTTTTAGGTGATTAAAGTAGTTCGCTAAGAAATGATGCAGCCTAGTTTGGTCCCCAGCCTTGGCTATATTAACTCCCACTAACCCGATCCTTCTCGAAGCTCTGGACTATGAAGAAAAGAGCACCGGCTGGTCCAATTCTTGAAGCTCGTGAGCTTGCGACAGCTTCTCATGGCTCAACGAAGGTCTCATCAGAAATCTCGCCATGGCTGCTTGGAATGCAAGCGTCGACGAGTCAAGGTACAATCCCGCCCTGCGTCCTGGACCCTTCCCCGCTCCATTTCCTACTACTCGTCGAGTCGTCCCTTTCGATTTCCGCTGGTTTCTTTTCTTCGTACTTATTTACTTCCAGTGTGACGAATCACGACCGGTTTGCGCCAACTGCGCCCGGCGTCAGACAGACTGCGAATACGATTCCTCCGGGCCTCTCCGATGGATGACAGACGAGCCATCGCGTTCCCCGCGTGCCCTCTCCGACCGACAGCAAGCACCGCCATCGCCCGATTTTAGCCTGCTCCGCCAGTTCCGCAGCAACCACGCGAGCAATGGCGATTCGTCCTTACCTCCGCTAAATATCTGCGACTTGGAACTGATGCTACAATGGGTGAACGAGACTCATGGCATCTTTACGCGGAGCCAGCAGACCGAGGCCATCTGGCGCACCCACGTTCCCCAAGAAGCTCTTTTTCACTCCTTTCTCATGCACGGCATCCTAGCTTTATCGGCCCTCCATATCGCATGTACACGAGTACCGACAGCCCTAGGTGACGCCGCCAAGGACTACCTCCAGGTCGCTATTTCGCACCAAGACCAGGCACTGACGCTCTTCCGCGAGCAGCTCGCCGATATAAACTCCAGCAATGGCAAGGCTATGTTTGCCTTTGCTAGCATCACTGTCATTTACGCCTTCGGCTTCCCACGGACCCCGGAGCAGGGCAGTACTGCGGTTGGCGACTTGGTGCAAGCGTTTGTGCTGACTCGCGGGGTGCAGCACATCCTAAGTCAAGCCATGGACACTATCTTTGAAGACCGCCTATGGGCACCGTTGCGCGAAGTGAACAACTACGAACCCATCCTCCCAACAGAGAGTCGAGTAGCTATCGAGCAACTACACAAGGCCAACGAAGCGTGCACCCGGCAAGACCCGATCCTCCACGATTCGGCCCTATACCAAGAAGCAATTGGCCACTTGGCGGATCTCATGTCGGGCGTCCACGCCGGGCTCGGGTTTGCACTGGCTGCCCGGTGGGCGATCAAATTACAGCCAGCATTTCTAGATCGGTTGCGGGACCGTCGACCGCTGGCGTTGGTGATTCTTGCTCATTTCTGTGCCATATTCCCTCGGCTCCGCGACGTATGGTTCGCATCCGAATGGAGCACGCGCGTCTTACGAGAAGTTTGGTATACTCTGGATAACTATTGGAGGCCATTTATCAACGCTTGCATGGAAGAGGTATTTGGAGAGCAGTATGCTGTGATGGACAGATGATATGCTCGAGGCCAACCGGCTTAGATACCATCTAACGAAAGAGAAGAAGAAGTCTTGGTCTATTGCTATGGTATATACTCGTTACACGGCAACTTCGCTGATACTCAGTCCTCCCTTGGTTGTCATGACACGCCCCCGGCCCAAGAGGCAATTCACCTCGCTGGGGTGGATGACGACGAAGATCACCATCACCAGCCACATCAACAATGCGTCAAACACGTATATAAATGCCTCGTTTCTCAGGAGGTAACCATCCCAGCCTTGCAGGTATTCGATGACACGGAAGATGGATCGGATCAGAATCAGGATGCTTGAGCCGTACAGGGCATACAAGTGTTTCAGCCATGGCGTCGTGCTAGCGTTTTCAAGCGCGGTGGCGTTACCGCTGATTCGCCGTTGGAAAATGAATGAGCAGATCACGAAGAACCCGAAGAAGGCGATTTGCACGAAGAGACCGCCGACAATGACATTCTCTCCCGTCTGCTGTGACTCTGTTACAAGGAGACCCGCACCTACGGTTGTCAACCTCACTTGCATTCGATTGACGTTATTGGGGATGTCAACATGATCAACGTACCTGATGCTTGCATCAAGAAACTGAGAACGTCGCCCGCAACGAAGATCTTGGTCATCCAGCCGACGCGAATGATGGAGAACTTCTCGCCTCGCACCAAGACTATGATGCGACCCAGGCACATGTAGATACTCGCGGCGAAGAGCGCTGGCGCAACCAGCAACAGGACACTCTGCATGATGTATGGACCAAGTGTCCAGTCAGGCGTTTGGGAAGACGATATAGCTCGGCCGATATATCCTATGAACTCGACTGGTTTGGTCAGCGGGGTTCGGACGGTAGGGCTCTGAGAACTCACAATATCCTCCCAGCACCAAGGGAATGAAAAACCACGTTCTTGTTCGGAACATGTGATACGTATGCATGCCCGTTACGATTCCATAGAGAACAATGAAGATGGCCGCCGCCGCCATGGACGGGTCGTAGAAGTAGGCCTTCCAGCCCGCAAAACCGCCAGACATCTTGGAGCGAATTGATAGCAGAATCAACTACAAAGAAAGAAAGACACAATTGAAAGAATTTGACTCTAAATTTCCGTCCGGATCATTTCTTAAATATCCCCTCCAGTGTCTGTTGCCTACTGGCCCTTCTCCATCTTGGCTCCATCGTAGAACGTAACCACCTCGTATATCGTAACCTTTCCCCAATGCGGTATCGCGCGCTCGCACCCCTACCCCGATTGAGTAACGCAACACGAACCCTGGTCTAGAATTAGATTCTAAATAAAACCCAAGACACCCCAGCCCCTCTATCTGCCTACAATTTCCCCGTCTTCTTCCCATTCTCCAAAACAAACCGATACCTCGCCTTCCCCTCATGCATCTCCTCCAACGCCAGGTTCACCTCCTCCATCGGCCTGCTCTGCACCCACGGCTTTACCCCCTTCTCCGCCGCCAAGTCCAGCATCTGCCGAATCTCCTCAGGAGACCCAATCTGCGACCCCGTCACCTTGACGCCCTTCTGGATAAGCGAGAATGCCCGGAGCGCCGGTAACGGCTCCTCAGGCGCACCAACCTGCACGAAGACCCCATTCCGCTTGAGGAGCCTCAAATACCCAGACAGCGGCATATTCTCCCCGGACACAGTGCAGATGATGATATCCAGGGACCTCGCGTACTTCTTCGCCCAGTTCTTGTCTTCACCCGTCGCGATGAACGTATCGGCGCCAAGTTTGTCCGGCCACGATCCCAGCGCATCGCCCTTCTTACTTGAGGACCGCGAAATCGCAGTAACGGAGTCGCTCCCCATCGCCCGCGCAAACAGCAACCCCATATGCCCTAACCCGCCAATCCCCACAATCCCAACCCTCTTCCCCGGGCCAGCTCCGAACCGCCGCAGCGGCGCATAAACCGTAACACCACCACAGAGCAACGGCGCCGCCTGTGCACTGGATAGCTTCTCCGGAATACGAAAAACGAAGTGTCCCGGACCGCGCCATCGATTCGCGTACCCGCCGTAGGACTTTGATCCGTCAGGAAACCGACCATTGTATGTTCCCACCATCTTGGGACAGTAAGATTCCTCGCCGTCGGCGCAGGCCTCGCAGTCTGGTCGTAGACAGGAAGAACATTGCGCGCCGACGCCGACGCGGTCGCCGACTTTTATGCCTTGCTTGTTGCTGGCTGCGCTGCCGATGCGCGTTGCTGTCCCGATGATCTCGTGGCCCACGACGCAGGGGTAGTCGGCTGGTGCCCAGCCCGAGCGGATGGTGTGAATGTCGCTGCCGCAGATGCCGCAGTGCGTGATTTGTATTTCGATGTCTGTTTCTTCGAAGGGTTTGGGCGTGAAGGTTTCATGGGTAAGTGGGGATTTGGGGTCGTGCGCGACCCAGCCTGTAAATGTGTCGGGCATTTCTATTTTAAAGAAGAGCAGGGTCTAGACTCTAGAGTAATGGATGTTTAGAAGAAATGATAGATCACAGCTCTAAATGCGGAGAGTGGAGGCGTTAAGTAGAGTTGGAGACAACCGAAGTTTATTTTTGCCGAGGTTGATTCTTGCCGTGACTTCATTAGAGTGGGTGGGTTGGGGTTATTCTTGACAAAACTATTCAACAGAACAAAAATATAAAACAGTGAAGAAGAAACGAAAATGGGTATATGACGCTACTTCATCCCCATCAGCTCCCCCAGCTCATCGCTTGTCAACGTGCTCCGTCGCCGGTCCCCCGTCTTCTTTCGCGTGACTTTACCACGAGTCCGCTTTCTGTTCTCTTGCTCGCGGCGCGCTTTTTCGGCTGCGCGGGCCTCGTTTTCGGCGGCTGCGAGTTTCTGCGATACGCTCATTCGAGATGGGGCCTGTCGGGTGCGATGGTTAGATAAGGCGGTGGTTGAGATCGGTCGGCGCATGAATCTACTTACCGGACGTGGCCCCTTGGGCTCGACTCGCTTCCTTGATGCCCGTCTTGTTACAGCGTCTGATTGATGGGCTTTGATTGGCATCGTGTCGTCCTCTTCTTGCTTTTGTTTGGGTTGGGGTTTGCGCTCTCTCTCAGTGAAGGCTACCTCTTTCCGTGACGGTTGTTTCGACGACGCGGTATTATCGGTTCGCTCTTTGAGGGCTCGACTGGAACTCGGCTGGGGTTTCTCCTCCGGGGCGGGTGTGTCATCTTCTGGCTCTGCCTCTGTCACCTCTGCCCCAAAGTATTCATCTTCTTCGTCCTCTTGATCCTCGAATATCGGTGACGGCATGGCCACGTCGCTGTCCCGGACGTGGGAGTGTCTTGGGTCGACATTGACATCGAGCTTCAAGCCCATTCGGAGCTCTTCAGCTCTGACGGAGCCTCCTCCATCAGCAATCCGCTTATGCCATCCATCCATCATGGTGACTGCTTGTCTCCACCGGCTCTCCATCTTCTCCCAGCCGTCACGCAGTCGTTTAATCTCTTCGTCGCGCACCTCGACCTCTTCCAGAGGAACAAATGATGGGTTCGTCAGCAGTGTTCGTAGATGCTCCAGCACCTGCTCCATCTCGCCGGATAATTCTTCGCATGATGCAGGTAGGCTTGTGACAGCAGGACCTCCGTAAGTTGACCTTTGAGCTGTACTAGCTGCGCCTTGTGAGTAGCCGTTTTCAGCTGCTGCATCTTCTTCCGCCGATAACCCTTGCAAATCCTTCAAGGTATGTACAGTGTTTCGTGCAAGGGTGATGAGGGAGTCGTTTTCGTCGCTGAGATTCTGCAGCAACTGCGTGAGGAACTCGTTCGTTTCCTGCTTCAAGCTGTATCCGGGGTCATGCACCCCCTCACCCCCTGACAAATATCTTCTCGACGACTGACTAGCGGCGGGGTTGATGTTGATTGTTGTCACACCCAGCCCATCCCGCTTCCCTCGCTGCCTGTCCGCCAGGTGAGCCTTTAGTTTCTGTAGCTCGAGATCGCGCTTGCGGATATCGTTGGCGCATTGGGATCGGACTTGTTGCACGTTCGTCTTCATGCGTTGAACTTGGTCTTTCAGGCCTCGGATAGTAGCCTCTGCGCTCGACATGTTGGTCTTGAGCGCACGCTCTTGGGCTTCAGCTAAAGCAAGCGATCGCGACAGTTCGGACTTCTTCGTTTGGAGTTTTTCCTATACTCTTAGCACATGCCGTCCAGACTCGACATTGTTGCACATACTATCTCCACAGTCTTATGGGCATCCTCCGCTCGCAGTGTTCGAATCGTCGTCGCTAGGTTCTCTCGATGCTCTGATTCCCGCTGGAACTTATTAGCCAAGTCGCTTCCATGACATGCGCAACAACCTACATCTCGTCGCAGAACCAGGTCGTTCACCAAGTTGATAATCCTGGCCATGGTGTTGGCCACCCCGCCTTCCTCATTCTCCGGGTTCGCAAAGTCGATCGGTCGGCCGCTCTTGACGAGGCCCCGTGCTAATAAGACATTATTGATGTAGGTGGAAGCAGCCTGCAGATCCCCCTGCGACTCCATGGCGGACGTGCTTGTCCTGCAAGCAGCCTGATATAAGGTAGAGAATTCAACCGAGAGTCTATCCTCGGACGAGGGTATGGTTGTTAAGTCAAAACTCCCAAACGGGAAGAAAGTAAACAGCGACATTTGTGCGGAGAACGAGACAGACCAAAGACGCCGGCCCCGCCCGTTCTGTGGCGTCCGGTTGCCAGGTTGACCGCACTTCGTCACTGGAGCTCAACGGCTATCAAGAACAATGATCTTCACGGTGTTGACTTTGGCTAATGTGGGTGGCTGACAATGGGATCGAGAGGTACTTCTTTGTTTTTGGACCAATTGCTCTGACTTGAGCATTGTTGACCTATCAACTAGGAGAAGCCGCGCTGCTCCAACGGCAGGGCCAGAATCTCTACGGCCAAGGCAATTGGGACGGTGCAATTAGCGCCTTTACAGAGGTAGGACCCAGTCTTGTCTTCCAAATAGCGCGTTGTGATCGCGACTGCTATGGATACTGAACTGGTTTTAAATTGGTGCCTCAGGCACTGAAATGTCCTGATGTAGATGCACTCTCGGTACTGGATAATCGAGCAGCAACATATACTAAACTAGTACGGTACGATCAAGCTTTGAAGGATGCTAGGCATATGATTAAGCGGGACAAGCAAGATGAGCGAGTGCGAACCCTGACCATCATCTGGATTCACATGCTGATCGACTATAGGGCTACATGCGCTGTGCTAAGGCACTGCTGTTGGACGGGAAGCCTGAAAAGGCCCTTGAGGTCTATGCATATGCGCTGAAGACTCTACCAAAGGATAATCCACGGCGTCAGGTGCGTTGTCTATGCTATATCGTATCAGCTGTTATATGTTTTGAGACTAACCCAGGCAGGTTCTGGAGCAAATGCATACGAAGCTTCACGAGAAGTTGGTATCCAAATGCTATGATCCGTTCAGTGTATTTCCGCTAGAAATAGCGAGAATGGTTCTGGATCACTTCGATTTCAGGCAAATTGTGTAAGTATCCAGATCTTTTTTTCAAAACGCCTCTAACCTGGATAGTGCTATTCTACGAGTCTCGAAAGGATGGGATCGGTTCCTCTCCTCTCTGCGTGACTTGTTTATGCGCATCGACTTTACTGGAGCCCGCAGCAAGATTCATTGGTCTTCTGTCCTGGCGTACATCCGACGCTCCAAAGCAATGCTCACCCACGCCATTGTAATCAACATCACCAAAGCCTCCATCCACAGAAGTCTCGAATACATTAGCCGCTGTCCGAACCTTCAACATCTCGAGATCCTTTCTCCATCATCTCCAGAGGCCATCCAAAACCTCTTCAAAGGTTCTAAAAATCTCAGGATGCTCCTAGTGTCCTCTCAAACAACGATACCCCAAGCAACCCTCACGAAACTTCTATCCACTCTCCCTAGACTCGAACGGATTGAGATTCACAGTGCCTCGAAATCACGCGTGACAGACACTACTTGGCCGCCGTCCCTACCTAAGCTACAAAGCATTACTCTTGGAACCACCGAGTCTGGCGTGGTGGAGAACTTTGTTCCAGCCCTCTACATCCCTCGCCTCATAGACCCTTCAACGCCACTGTCCATATCCAACCTCGCCGAACTCCGTCTGCATTCTGACCCGCAAATATTTGTCCCTTATCCGCCTTCATTCAACCCAGCGGACTTTCCACATCTCAAAAAGCTTGACATCAGTGGTCTCTACATCGGCGGCTCTTTTGGCCTCCCATCTTCCCTCGAGTTTCTCCGCATCCGGGGTGGCGCAGCACTCGAAGCTCTCCCATTCGCTACAGTTGACGAAACCTCCGAGGACCCTCAAACTCAGCCTCTTGACCTTCCAAATTTGACGACACTCATATTCAGCGATGTCCCATGGGTCACACACCTCACGCTGCAAGCCTTTGTGATAGAAGCAAAAGTGCCTCTGGACGTACTGCACGTGGACAGCTGTTTCCGTATCACGGCTGCGTCTCTCTTTCCAATCCTTCGGGCTGGCTCGCATCTGCATACGCTGAACGTGTCGCACATCATGGGAATTGAAGATTCGACGGTTGCCGTGTTTGTTGACGCCCTGAAGACGTTGAAGGTCCTCAATCTGTCCTTCACCGAGATCACTGGAGTTACTATCAAAGCGCTCGTGGACACACAGACCGCGGATGATAAATCTAGTGTGGAGTGTGTCTATGTGAAGGGGTGTGAGAGGGTCTCGTCAGATGCTATCGAGTATGGACGGTCTCATGGTTTGGTTGTTGTTACTTAGGAATCGCTAGAATAGAGTACTGTTCGTAGACCATAAGACCAAGTCAATACGCTTGGCTACCTTCTTCTGGGTTTATACACAGCGAAATCATCGGGACCATGATATGCTACACTCGGTGGCTCCGTTCAGATAAGTCATCACATCATAATCATGCCTATCAAAGGACTCGTCCAACCTTCATACCCAAAGACAACCTCTCCTTTGACTCCCCTCAACACCCCCGGCCCCGCCCCGGTCCAGAACGTACAACTACAATGTCGAAGCTGCAATAGGAGGCTTCTTCTCCTGGAACCCGCCATTCGGATGAATGATAACCTTGGTGTATCCATCAACCCTCTTATCGAACTTATCATACGCAACCTCCGCCTCGTCGATGCTGATCTCGTGCGAGACGACGAAGCTCGGCTTTGCTTTGCCGGCGATGATGAGGTCGCGCAGTTGTCGGTTGTATGCCTTTACGTTGCATTGGCCGGTGCCGAGGGTGAGGCCCTATGTAGAGAAATCGTGTTAGTCATGCGGACTGAGGCTAAAGGTAGGGTTGCGGGGAGGAATGTACCTTCTCGAACAACTTGCCAAAGCTCAAACTGATCATACCCTTCGCTGCTGCAGTATCACCAGCGCCGGGGTCACTACGATCCCATCAGCCGTCCATCCACACTCCAAATAGCACCAAAGAAGGAATAACGCACCTAGGCACATAAAGCCCCGGAATCCCCAACCCGCCACAAGCCCTCGTTACCTTGATCATATTCTCGAGCACGATATTCGGCACCTCCGTCGCATTGTCGCCCTTCCCACTAACAGCCTGGTACCCCACTGCATCAACACTCCGATCAACCAGCTCGCCTCCATTCGCAGCAATGATTTGGTCCACCGCATCACCCGCTGTAAAGTCAATGGGCACAGCACCAATCTTCTCGGCAGCCCGCAACCGCTCAGGGACGCGGTCGACAACGAAGACCCGTGATGCGCCGCGCAGCTGGGCACTGTACGCGGCCATTAAACCTACGGGTCCAGCGCCGAAGACAGCGACACTATCGCCGGGCTGGAACCCCGAGATCTCGATCCCGTGCCAGCCGGTCGGGAAGATATCGGCTAGCAGGATGAAGTCTGCTTCGTGTTCTGTGCCGGGTGGGAGCTTGAGGGCGTTGAAGTCGGCGTAGGGGACGCGGAGGAATTGTGCTTGGCCTGCGACAGTACAGTAATCTTAGCCTCCCTGCTCTTTGGTGTCCTTAATGAAGCAGAAAGGTGTACTTACCACCCCGATACGGCCCCATAGCAACATATCCATAAGCACCACCTGCAAAACCTGGGTTTACGCCCGTGCAGAAAGCAGTCTTTCCATCTTCGCAGTTCCGGCACCGTCCGTCGGCGACATTGAAGGGCATGACGACCCGGTCGCCCTTTTTGAGGAGGGTTACGCCGTCGCCGAGTTCTTCGACTATGCCTAGGTTCTCGTGGCCTCGTGGCCTGTCAGTTGGACTACGTTTAGAAGGTATTGAATGTGACTTACCGAACGTGATGCCCGCCTCTGCTGCGGTTCGTCCTTCGTACATGCTGCGATAGATGAGTACGGTGTATGCGCTGGTTTGCTGCGCAAACTCACTGAAGATCTGAGCCACAGATTGCGGCCTGTACAGTCAGGACCAATAGGACAGTCAGTTATAGCGGCAGGAACGTACACTGGTGACTTTGACGATAATGTCATCTGGATGCTCCAACCGCGGCATCTCAACTTCCTGGACCTTGACATTGAAGGGGCCAACGTAGTTGAGCGCTTTCATCGTTCGCGACGCCATTTTGAGTATACTGCAGGATTTCTTGCCAGAAGTCAACTGTTTCTCCTCAGCTTGTGAAGTGGCTGCAGCTGATTATTAACAGAGACAGAAGGCGTGCGGGGTGCGGAGTATGGCACGGGGAAAATTGACATTCCGGGCAGTACATCATCATTATTGCCTTTGTCGCATTTCCTCCGAGGTGAAAGAACTCAGAAACCTCCACAGGAGAGTGACCTATAAGCAGACGCAGATGCATACCAAGCAGCAGGGGTGGCAGTGGAGAGTTGACGTGGGGGATGGCGGGGAGGAAGCGGGCGAAACTACTGCATTGAGAGGACAAGGCAATGCGGCCCGCAGAGCTGTATTCGGAAACGCAAATCCGATCTTCTTGAGGTCAGGTATACTTATAGCTCGATCTCGCTCTTTGGAGGCTCCCAAGAAGCTAGTCTACTGATAAGCAAGGATCTCAGCATGGTCGTCATCTCGCGCTTTCGATCGCTTTGGGGCGTTGATCCCGGTCCCCAGCAGTCCGAGTGGAGGAAGAAGTTTGTTGAGTGGAAGGAACATGGATACGGTACTTTATCTGTTCTGGTAGTGTGAGGTGATACTAATTAAGGGTGCAGCTGGAATTGAGATCGACTTTGCTGGCATGAGCCCAGAGGAGCTCCAGCTTTTGCGCAGCATCTGTGATGAGGTCGGGTTGGAGACCAGCGTCACGTCAGTACGCCCCCAGTTTCTAGATTGAAAGGTCTAATGAACGCAGATTGTTCTCATCCTGGCCAAAGTACATTGGTCGTCGCCCTCGCGGCTTGACGCCAGACGATCACGCCGAGTTCTTCAGATCGCAGCTGCGGCTCGCCTCCATACTGAAGCCTGTTAAGGTTAATGCACAGTCAGGAGCGTATGTCTTATAGCTCCTTTCTGAGAATGAAATGAACATGACCTGATTGTTTGCAGAGATCACTTCAGCTGGGACGACTCAGTGGCTTTCTACAAGAAGGCGCTTCAAGTCGAGAAGGAAGAGGGCTTCGACGGACGAGTATGCCATGAGACACACCGAAACCGGTCCCTTTTCAACCCGTACGCTGCAGATTATATCCTGCAGAAAGTGCCCGAGTGCGTTTCGTCTGGTCATGCTAAGAGTCCCATGTCACTGACAGATGTAGGCTCACAATCACCGCGGATATCTCACACTGGGTCGTCGTCTCTGAGCGCCTTCTCGACGTTAATGAAGAGGACCAGGAAATTCTCGCCCGTGTCATTCCCCATGTAAGTCTCACCCTTTCTCATGCAGTCAGTCCACAGTGAGCCCAAGCTGACGCTGGCTTTCTCTCTAGGTCGGCCACATCCACACACGCATGGGCACAACCCAAGCCTCACAATGCCCGGAGCCCCTAAACCCCGCCTTCGCCGACGAACGTGCGTTCTTCGAGAAATTCTGGCTGGACATTGTGAAACACAAGCAAGCGACGGATCCCAATGGAAGGCTGACGTTTGTGCCGGAGTATGGGTGAGTACATCCCTACGAGGACCTCGTTATTGTGCGACATGGCTGATGCTGTGTTCAGGCCTTTTCCGTATCATCCTATCGGTACTGCTCAAAGCCATGGGGACCTGGCGGATAGTGAGGGTGCGAGACTGGAGAAGTTGTTCAACGGTGCTGTCGGTTAATCATAGAGGTACTGGTAAAATATAGAATCGGATAGACGGGGAATGGAGATATATATCTCGAACCACGATATGTCTAAGAACTTGGCCTTACATGATTAACCAGCGCCTTACCTTCCTCAGTTCCAGTCTACTAGCAGTCATTGCAAAAGTCGCAATTGTAGCGGAGGATTGTGTATCCTGCTATTGCCGCGGCATCAGGCGGGCATCGTCCCGATATCGCAACATCTCCGATCCGTGACAACAGCACAAAGAAACCCGTTAAGACGTCCCGGAAGCTGTGGATAGTAAGCAGAATGCCCATAGAGAAGTTGACAGAGACAGACTGTTCAATAATCAAAAGATCAAACAGACTACAATGACGTCGCGGTGATATACCCCTCCATCTTTGGTGCAAACGCTGCAAACCTTCCTTATCGGGCATTCTCCCCCGCAGCGGGCTTAAATAACTTCACCGGCATCGTTGCACTCTGACTCAATTCTGCGCTCCTGACTGCTTGGCTGCTTCCTGCGTATGCTTCTGACCCGATCTGCGTTGCGATATTTTGAGATAGAGGCAATTGGAGCAACTTCCTCCACGCAGAATCTTCACCATGCGCGAGCACTCGGCCCCGCTCCCGGAGGGGGTCTCCTCTCTGCTTGATACAGATTTGTACAAGCTGACGATGCAATGTGCAATCCTGAAATACTTCCCGGACGTCCGTAGGTGCTTGCTCCCTGCTGGTCTTGCTCTGGCTGACATATCCCAGAGGTTACATACGGCTTCACGAACCGAACCCCGCAGAAGAAGTTGACGCGGGGTGCATACAAATGGATGCTAACTCAGATGGACAGTACGGACTGAGCCCTAATCGTGTAGTCACCGCTGACATGCGCTTCTAGAGCTCGCGAACATCCGCGTCACAGACGACGAAATCGCATTCCTCAAAAAGCGCTGCCCCTACTTCAACACCGCATACCTAGACTTCCTAACGAAATTCCACCTCAAGCCCTCAGAGCAGATCGAGATCGAGTTCACTCCTACGAATGATACGGGAAACGACGAAGACCTGGGTGACATCAAATACGTCGTCAAGGGCAAATGGGTCGAGACGATTCTATACGAGATCCCCCTGCTGGCGCTCACGAGCCAGGCATACTTTATGTTCAGCGATAAGGACTGGAACTACGAGTGCCAGGAGGAGAAGGCCTATCGGAAGGGATATGTGCTGCTTGAGCACGGCTGCATCTTCTCAGAGTTCGGAACCCGCCGGCGACGCGACTACCACACCCAGGATCTTGTTATGAAGGGGCTTTGCCGAGCTGCGAGGGAGGGCAAGGCGAAGGGTCTACCAGGTGTCTTTACCGGTAGCAGTAATGTGCACTTTGCGATGAAGTACGACGTGGACCCCGTTGGAACAGTCGCGCACGAGTGGTACATGACCATTGCCGCGATCACGGACGACTACGAGCATGCGAACGAGATGGCGCTGAAATACTGGCTTGGTTGCTTCGGCGAAGGTGTACGTCGCATAGTCATAAACCTTGCAACGTTCATGCTAACAAACGCAGGTCCTCGGTATTGCCCTCACAGACACCTTCGGCACTCCTGCCTTCCTTGAGGCCTTCCGTAAACCCATCCCCGATTTCACCTCCGCCGGCACTGGCGCCGTCGCTACAACAGCCTCAGGACCCGGCACAACCACCGAGTCCAACATTCAAAGTGAAGCCGAAACCAAGCCTCCTGTCTCCGCACCTCTCGCCCAAGACCACCCTAGCTCCGCCGGCAAAACTTACGCACAAGTCTACGCAGGCGTGCGCCAGGACTCAGGCGACCCAGCATACTTCGTGAAGATGGCCCGAGACTTCTATGACCGGGAGGGCATCACGGGGGCAAAGACGGTAGTGTTCTCAGACTCGCTGGACATTGAGCACTGTCTGGAGTACAAGGTTCTGGCTGAGGAGGCCGGGTTCAAGCCCGTATTCGGCGTTGGGACATTTTTCACAAGTACGTCTTCCTGAATATCTTACCTTGACCCCGATACCTATAGAGTGCGATTGACTAACATGATTCTAGATGACTTCATCAACACATCCACAAATGAGAAATCGCAACCCCTCAACATCGTCATCAAGATCTCCTCCGCGAACGGTCGGGCCGCCGTGAAGCTCAGCGACAACATGGGTAAGAACACGGGCGACAAGGATACCGTGCAGGCCGTCAAGAAGAGGCTGGGGTATGTAGAGCACGAGTGGGAGGAGGGAGATGAGCGGAATCGCTGGAGTGGGAAGTGATTTCTTGAACTATAGAAGTGAAAGCATTGATACGAGTATGAGGGCGAGTGGAAAGGCAGGCCAGCAAATAGAATAGAGCTGATTCAACGATATATGGATACCGGATTTATCCGTATATACCTGAAATATATTGCATTGCAATCTCGCCAAAGAAGATATAGAATTAACCACGCCAACGAAACTTCGCTGATATGCTAACCCGCCAACTAGAGCAGGAGTGGAGAGTAGAGTCCCGAGGTATATATAATATAAGAACGCATCCATCCACACGAACAACAAAAAGTCATCGCTTTGTCAAAGGGGTAAAGGGTGGGAGATGAGCTCAGAACATATCATCTCCCTCCTTAAACCCCAAATCTCGATCTAAATCCCCTGTAATCCCACTACTCAAACTCCCATGCCCACGCCCCTGCCCATGTGCATTGGCACTCAGATCCCCAAGCCCTGGACTCGTCCCCGGCCCCGGTCCCACTGGAAACGAAAAGATATCTCTCGGCTCATTAACTTTCGTACTCGAGCTAGAATAATATTCCGGATTCGCGTCCGCCCAGCGTAGCAGCTCGCTCGTCCAGTCGAGGTCTAGGTCCGGCCCGGCCTTGGGGTCTGGGAGTGCGGGCGTGATGGATGACGCGTAGGTATCGAAGTCGAAGTCTAGGAGGTCGGAGAAGATTGAGGAGGTGGGTGGGTTGATTTGCGGGGCTTGGTGCGTTGTGCCTGTTGTTGTGGTTGTGTGGGAGATGTTGAGGGGGTCGGGGAAGTCGGTGGGTGGTGTTGGTTGGTCTTGACGATGAGGCTGGGGTTCCTGTGCGTTGTTTGCTGGTGATGCGTGGCCGAGTTGGTGGAGGATCGGATGCGCGGTGTCGTGTTCATCGGCCGGCGGTGTCCAATGGTTCGGTTCGTCTAGCGGCGAGGGTAGCTGTGCTGGATTGGAGACTAGGCTTGTCTTGCGAGGTGGCTGGGGCTGAGCCGGTGGTGATCCGTTGAACTGCATGATTCGCAGCAGGGCGCTTGTGCTGGATTGCGCTTTGACGGCCGCTTCGATGTTCGCTACCTCCATGTCAGCGGCGGGGTATATCTCCTTCAAGCCCTGCAGGACCTGGATGCAGCGCTGGAAGTTGGAAATGCTGTTTTCGCGGAGGGTCGGATCGTTGGACATGGAGTTGGCGAGGTGAGCTACGGCGGCGGGGAGGATGACCGTTACGCCGGATTGAGGAAGGTAGCGGGTGAGGTTGAGTTGGTTGAGGCCTTGGATGATTTGCGTGATTCCAATGGCGGCGTCTTGCATCTTTGTCCGTGCTGTGTTTGCTAATTCGAGACGGGATTTTGTCTGATCTTTTGTGGATCCGTACGCCCAGGGGCGATGAAGGGCGCTCACCGTAGCGTGGTATAACATGCGGATCATGGCGCCGTGGAGGAGTAATACGTCTTCTCCGTCGTTGAAGTTGGTCTTTGACGCGGGTATGAACTGCGCATCTCTGGGTAATGAAGTCAGCCATGACTCGAGTCGTTGACTGCATCGGGCGAGTTCTGATTCCGAAGCATGTCTCGGGACAAGGTTGATGGTTGTTCGGTTTGTCAGACCGAATTGGCATTGGGATGGCGTATATTGAGCGAATAGTACCCTTCCAATGCATTGACATAGTTTTGCCTTCTCGATGAACATAGTAGCGAGACGTTTTTGATGGGAAGCGTCCTCCAGCTGCCGACAGTGGAATTGCTCAATGACTGCAGGATGGTATGGCTCAGGGTCAAAGTCGTCCAGTTTGAGCATCGGGAGGTTGCTCGAGCCTTCGTTGACTTGCGTCGGACGCCGCAAGCCCATAGCGATGAGGCGATCCCGTGAAAACAGGCACCACCATAGCCGTGTCCTCAGCCGTTTCGTCCGTATGTCCATGTCTGAAGAAGACGGGTCTCTGTTCAGTCCTATTGAGTGTGCATTGGTGCTGCATATCCCGATCCAATCCCATATGTCTCTTTGCGGGTTGTTCATGTGGTCGGACCAGTAGGTCATAAGGAGGAGTGTCTGTACGATAACGATTCGGTCTTCTTCGCAGTCAAGCGAGTACAGCAACTGTAACTGTCAGCGTGACCACCGCGAAGTACTGATGACAACATACCCGTAATCGTGTGTAAAACGCATTGCGCGCAATCTTTCTCGTAGCATAGCCAGCTGCCTGAAGATGCTTCAAGTCCACAAAAGCTGTTGCGACAAACATCACAGCTTGGAATAGCAGAAGACTGATGTCCCCTTCCGGATCGTTGACGGCAACGCATCGTAGGAATTCCTGCAGGTTCAGCACAGGCAAGAAGCTATGAACCCATTTGATATAGCAGCGTAGCAGTTCGGTCCGTAACCCGCTCTCAGGGATCGCTAGTGCCCCTCGAAAGCGCAGGAACTCCAAATCCTCCGCAGATATCCGCGACGGCAGTGGTTTCAAGAAACGCGGTTCTTCGTCCAGTATCGCAATCAGCGGATCGAAGTCGGGATCAATCAAGTCTTGCACAGTCGACACCATGTTCGCTAGCGGTAAAGAGTCCGCGTGACCCCGAGTCCCTATTGACCTTCGCGCCGCAGAGAATCTGGAGCTGTGATCTTCGTGCAGCCATGGCGTTTGAGCATTATATCCTAGCACATTACTGCTCCTCCTCCTAGCTGGACCGTCATCGGAAAAGCCGGCATCGGATTGCTTGCGCTTGGCGTTGAACATTTTGTGCGCGAGAATATCGGTTAGCCAGGCACATGTAGCGCATCGGCAAGATCAACAGTCCGCGGAGCTTGCCGGTGTCAGCCTGCGAGTAACGATAGCGTTCTCCCCGATGTCAGCGAAGGCGGTGGCCAGACCAGTTCAGTCACGAAGCGTAGCAGCGAGAAAGCGTAAGCGTGGGCAACTTGACCTCACCGCAGCAGAAGCCAGAAATGCTGTGGGCAGTGCGGAGGCGGGGGCGCCTCCGTAATTGCGGGCTTCCCCGCCAATCTCGACATTGTATTGGGCCAATGGAATGCGGTGGATTTCACCGGTGAGAGAATCACGCGCTAGCCTGGCGGGCTGTGTTCCACTCGGGAAGGTGGAAGTTGGAGAACCCTTGGACCTGGAGCGATTTGCCGATATACCATCCGAAGTTGGGCCTCAGAGTTCAGGCAGAAACTGCATCATGGCCGGGCACGTGGCCATACTAGAGAAATATTATAACAGTGCACAATACTGCTGCTCTTGAAGCAGTTATGCGATGTGAGTTCTGACATATTTACTTGAACAAGGGGACGTTTGAAAAGAGCTTGAGTAAGTGCTCCTAGTGTAGGAGTTTACTGTTGACCTGGTTATATTGTCCTAACAGCAGGCACTAAGGAAGACCAAAGGACTCACCAAGGAGATCTTGCTATCTTACGCGGATCTGAGAGTTCTTTAAACATTTATGTCTAGGTATCGCTTTGATCCGGGCGATTCTTGCCCAGTTTATCCCGCAGCGGTGACGGGATCGTAAGGACGGGGAGGAGGAAACAGGACTAAGAACGAAGGGCCTTAGATTGAAAAGCGGTGCTGGATTTTGTTTCATTTGTTGTTCCATAACTCTATCAAAACGCCAGACGACATATCGCATGCCCAAGAAAAAACACCATATTATACATTGTTCCGCTTCGAGCGTGAGGGGTCGTCAAGATTGATTGCTTCTATCATCGACTAAGGCAAAGCTCTGATTGCAGCTGTTAGGGCTTATGTGACGCGGTGACGGATTCGTTTAAGCACTGGAATCATCAGCAACGACACGACGAGTATCCGGCGACTGTGGACTTACGGGGGGAGGAGGAGCTCGGAAAGACTGCTGTGGAGGAAGGCGACACCGGCCTGTAGATTGAGTTTAGAAAAGGTTTAACAAATGAAGCAGCGGTGATGGGAGTGATGAACGTACGCCGAAGACGAGGATGCTTCGAACGATGGTGGTGTGCTCGGGGGAGGTGATCTGCTCGTAGGCAGCACTGAAGAAGCCTTGTTCGGAGCGTCTGGGGGCCATTTTGTGGTATGGATAGAAGTGATTTAGAGAAGAAGAGTTTGCGTAGATGTGCAATCGATGGTTTGTTAGGACGGAGGTGTGAAGCTGCTCCGAGAAATCTGTCGGGATGCTTGGCGGCGATTTGCGCTTGGAGCTTTTGGCGGCAACCGTAGTTATCCCCGACAGCTGCGCTTTTGATACATGCTTTGACGAGCAGAACAAGTTCTGTAGTTAAGAGTGAAATATAAAGGCTTCAGAACGTTGATCGATTCATATACGGCTTATTTGCATATAGCTTTGACGGTCGCCCATTGGTTGGCACGTCCGAATTGGTTTTGAGAAGCCTCCGCAACCATGACAAGCGTAGATGAGCTTTTCAAGGTAAGCTCTGTTTCCTCGCCATGTTCAGACTCGTCGCTTACGAAAAAGAAACCGCTGGCGGCTGCGAGCGCGAAGCGGAAATTAGACGTTGCAAAAGACCCGAGTACGTTCGCATACCAATGATGGTAAATGACCGAATACTAAGCCGCGATAGACGAACTATACAAGGCGGCCAAACTCGACGCGAACGGCGATGTGAAATCAAAAGGGAAGGCGCCAATGGTAGAGGATGAGGAGGAAGATTACGGCGAGGCCGGCCCCGAGCTCCCACCCGATTTCGATACCGAAGATATTCCCGACGACGAGGAGGGTCGCTTTTTCGGTGGAGGAATGGAACGCGAAACGGCGGAGGCTATGAACTACATTGATGAGCAGGATCAGGGCGAGGTCGCGGTATGGAATCATTTCAGCAAGGTTCGGATTGGACACTGACTGGGGTAGAACGAGAAATTCGATGTCGCGTGGCTCAGGCGCTTTGCGCTGAACTTCGAGAAAAAGATATCCAAGAATGCGGAGTTGCGCGGGAAATTCGAAAACGATCCTCAGAAGTATGATCTGTGAGTCGCTGGTATGTGCAAGTGCTGACGGACATAGATTCATGGCCTCCGAGGCTGATCTAGATGCGGAGATCAAGAGTTTGTCCATTCTCTCAGAGCATACAGATCTATACCCCGAATTCACCAAGCTGGGATGCGTGGGCTCTCTGATATCCCTTCTTTCCCACGAAAACGCCGACATCGCCATCGACGCCATCCAGATCATTAGTGAGTTGACGGACGAAGATGTAGAAGCGGAACAAGAAGAATGGGACACACTGGTCAATGCAATGGTATGTTTCTCCGCTCTTTGTTGTTCTATACTAACTATTCTAGTTGGATGCCGATCTCATCGAACTGCTGGCCCAGAATTTGTCTCGTTTGAATGAAGACGAAGAAGCCGACAGGGCTGGGGTATACTACAGTCTTGGTGAGTATCCTCTTTGTATTTAGTAGGATGCGACTGACATACCTAGATGTGCTTGAAAACCTTGCTTCTCAAGCACCTATTGCAGAAAAGATCGGTCAAGACTCAAATACAATGCCCTGGCTTCTCTCACGGATACAGAAGAAAGAGAGACCTGTGACCCAGAACCAGCAATACTCGGCTGAAATTTTGGCTATTTTGTTACAGTCTGGTCAGAAAAATAGAGAGCGGTTCATCGGGCTCGACGGAGTCGATACTCTACTTCAATTGTTGAGTCAGTACCGGAAGCGCGATCCGGAGAAGGACTCAGACGAAGAAGAATACGCTGAGAATTTGTTTGATTGTCTGGTTTGTCTTGTGGATGAAGACGCTGGGAAAGAAAAGTTCATGGAAGCAGAAGGCATTGAACTTGCACAGATCATGCTGAAGGAAGGGAAGTTTAGTAAACTACGCGCCATCCGAACGCTGGACCATGCTCTGGGTGGCCTAGGCGGTGCAGCGGCTTGTGAACGGCTGGTAGAAGTAGCTGGCCTGAGAACTATATTCGGCATGTTCATGCGAAAGGTAGGCTGCTCGTCCGTCTAGTGCGACAGAACGCTAATCCCCTACAGCAAGAAAATCAAATCATAGAGCACCTCCTTGGCATCTTTGGATCCTTACTGCGACTGCTACCGGGCGGCTCAGCACCGCGCATTCGAGTGTTGGCCAAGTTCATGGAGAAGGACTACGAGAAGATTGAAAAGCTGGTCAGGCTGAGGCGCGACTATGCCTCAAGAGTATCACCGGTCGAACAAATTATCGAGAAAGAGCGAACACGGTTCACCAAAGAGGAACAAGAGGTCATGGAAGGGGAGTGGCTCTCACGGAGATTCGATGCTGGTCTCTTTTCTTTGCAAGTATGTTAATCAACCTGGGGCTCTGACTAATGCTAATATGGGTATAGCTCATTGATGTTATTTTGGCATGGCTGGTTGCGGAAGATGATGGAGCGAAGAAGAAGATTGTGTCGATTCTTTCAGATCGTGATGAGGATTTGTCGCTCATTCGTAGCACACTCCAGGGTATGTTAGAACCCTTGCTGATCGATATTGATACATACTAATGGTAAACAGAGCAAATCGAGGGCCTTTCAGAGGAAGAGGCAGGACAGAAGGACCACAAGGAGATGCTGCAAACTTTGCTGCAGTTTCTGTAAACTGAGAACTCAGTTGAGCGAAAACTCAAGTTGGCATCTCAATTTGGCTACCTACACTTGCATACCGAGGACGCCCTGTTTCAATAGCTGCTTTGTACGGCCACGGTCAAAGAGGCGGATATTGGAACAGGCAGGCCCCAAACATACAACCTTTGACTGTAACAACCATTAGTCGCTTTGAACTTCATGTAGCTTTCTTAGTAGCCACCTTAAGGACATGGCCGTAAAGTTGAGCCAGGTGAGATACCTAATGCTGCTGATGCCTGAAACTCGAGGCGGCAATGATCCACGTGATAAGTCTTCCACGGCACTTCTCTCACCGCTTTCCCCAGCGCTAGTGGCGGCTTTGATGTCCCGACTCTTGAACGGCCTTTCATCAGCTTGCGTTCCTCCAGCATCCTCGACCGGGCTGGGGTATTCGATCTTAACCAGCTTGACCCCGTGGCTTTTCGATCTCGCCTTCCGACTCCCGCCCGAAAGACCGGTTTAGGTATTACCGACTCGCAGCGGATCTCAGCAGCGACCCCCGGCGAGCGCGTCGCGCCCTTTGCGCTCTTCAACCATCAACCTTTCGCTCGACCGTTTCGACCACGGTCAAAATGGCCGACTATGGCGAGACCTACGATGAGGAGTATTATGATGATATGGATGAGGGGATTACGTCGGAGGACTGCTGGACGGTGATTTCGTCGTTTTTTGACACCAAGGGTCTTGTCTCGCAGCAGCTGGATTCGTTCGATGAATTTATCTCTTCCACGTTGCAGGAATTAGTGGAGGAGCAAGGGCAAGTGACGCTAGACCAGACGATCCCACCCTCCGAAGATGAGGTCGACCCCGTCGTTGTCCGCCGATATGAGCTCAAATTTGGAACCGTCATGCTTTCCCGACCGATGGCTATGGAAGGCGATGGTGCTGCTACGATTATGCTGCCGCACGAGGCTCGTCTTCGAAATATGACTTATGCAAGTCCTTTGTATCTCGGAATTAAGAAGAAGATTATGGAGGGACGGGAGCGCATGGTCGGCGACGACGACGACGATATGGGCGAGGATCGGAAAGCGGCGGGCACATATCTGCAGTGGGAAGAGATGGCGTTGGCCCCGGATCAGGCAAAGGAAGAAACCGTTCATATCGGAAAGATGCCGATTATGCTCAAGTCCAAGTATTGTCTTCTCAGGGACCTGGGCGAGCAGGCTTTGTACGACTGGAACGAGTGTCCTTATGACTCTGGTGGTTACTTCATCATCAACGGAAGTGAAAAGGTTCTTATTGCCCAGGAGCGCAGTGCTGGAAACACAGTCCAGGTCTTCAAGAAGGCTCCGCCGAGTCCGACACCCTATGTTGCTGAAATTCGCAGTGCCGTTGAAAAGGGGTCAAGGCTGCTGTCACAGTTGGCTCTCAAGCTCTTCGGCAAGGGCGACAGTGCCAAGGGTGGATTCGGTCCTACAATTCGATCGACATTGCCATACATCAAGGCTGACATTCCAATTGTTATTGTTTTCCGTGCGCTCGGTGTTGTTTCTGATGAAGATATTCTCAACCACATTTGCTACGACCGAAATGATACGCCTATGCTGGAGATGCTGAAGCCCTGTATTGAGGAGGGTTTCGTTATTCAGGACCGTGAGGTCGCCCTGGATTTCATTGCCAAGCGTGGCTCGTCTCAGTCGAGCATGAATCACGAACGTCGTGTCAGATACGCTCGGGAGATTATGCAGAAGGAGCTGCTGCCTCACATCTCTCAAAGTGAGGGTAGTGAGACGCGAAAGGCTTTCTTCCTGGGTTATATGGTGCACAGACTTCTTCAGTGTGCTCTTGGCCGTCGCGATGTTGATGACCGTGACCACTTTGGAAAGAAGCGTCTTGATCTTGCTGGTCCTCTGCTGGCCAACCTCTTCCGTGTTCTTTTCACTCGAGTTACCCGTGACCTCCAGCGCTACGTGCAGCGATGTGTTGAGTCAGACCGAGAGATTTATCTCAACGTTGGTCTCAAGGCCAGCACTGTCACTCAAGGTCTGCGGTACGCCCTCGCTACCGGTAATTGGGGAGAGCAGAAGAAGGCAGCTAGTGCCAAGGCGGGTGTGTCACAAGTGCTCAGTCGTTATACTTACGCTTCTACACTGTCGCATCTTCGGCGAACGAACACGCCCATCGGTCGTGATGGTAAGATTGCTAAACCTCGTCAGCTTCACAACACCCATTGGGGTCTGGTATGTCCTGCAGAGACTCCTGAAGGTCAAGCTTGTGGTCTGGTCAAGAACTTGGCACTCATGTGCTACATCACTGTCGGTACTCCTAGCGAGCCCATCATCGATTTCATGATCCAGCGTAACATGGAAGTGCTTGAGGAGTTTGAGCCTCAAGTTACGCCGAATGCTACCAAGGTTTTTGTCAACGGTGTCTGGGTTGGTATTCACCGACAGCCCTCTCACCTGGTCGAGACCATGCAAGCCCTTCGTCGGCGAAACATGATTTCCCACGAAGTCAGTCTTATTCGCGACATCCGTGAACGAGAATTCAAGATCTTCACCGATGCCGGTCGTGTCTGCCGACCACTCTACGTCGTGGACAATGATCCCAAGAGCGAGAACTGCGGCAACCTCGTCCTGAACAAAGACCACATCCGCAAACTGGAGGAAGACAAAGACCTTCCACCGGATATGGATGCAGAGGACCGCCGCGAGCGCTACTTTGGATGGGATGGTTTGGTCAAGTCGGGTGTGGTTGAATATGTAGATGCGGAAGAAGAGGAAACGATCATGATTGTCATGACACCAGAGGATCTGGAGATCTCGAAACAGCTGCAGGCTGGATACGCGCTTCCTGAGGAACAAGATTCGAACAAGCGTGTGCGGTCGATTCTCAGTCAACGGGCACATACCTGGACACATTGCGAGATCCATCCCAGTATGATTCTCGGTGTTTGTGCCAGTATCATTCCCTTCCCCGACCACAACCAGTCTCCTCGTAACACGTACCAATCTGCTATGGGTAAACAAGCTATGGGTGTGTTCTTGACCAACTTTGACCAACGCATGGAGACGATGGCGAACATCCTCTACTACCCACAGAAGCCTTTGGCAACGACGCGATCAATGGAATTTTTGCGATTCCGAGAACTTCCTGCCGGACAGAACGCGATTGTGGCTATTGCTTGTTACTCGGGATACAACCAAGAAGATTCGGTCATCATGAACCAGAGTAGTATCGATCGTGGCCTCTTCCGCAGTCTTTTCTACCGTACATATTCAGACAGCGAGAAGATGGTCGGATTGACAGTGGTCGAACGGTTCGAGAAGCCCATGCGGTCCGACACGATTGGCATGCGCAAGGGTACCTATGACAAGCTCGATGAAGATGGTATCGTCAATCCTGGTGTGCGTGTCTCTGGTGAGGATATCATCATCGGTAAGACCGCTCCGCTGGCACCGGACGCAGAAGAACTGGGCCAACGGACCAAGGCCCACACCAAGCTGGATGTGTCGACGCCGCTCCGCAGCACGGAGAACGGTATCGTCGATCAGGTTCTGGTTACCACCACACCCGACAGCTTGCGATCGGTCAAGGTGCGCATGCGAATGACCAAGGTCCCTCAGATTGGAGACAAATTCGCCTCTCGTCACGGTCAGAAGGGTACGATCGGTATCACCTACCGACAGGAAGACATGCCGTTCACTCGCGAGGGTGTTACGCCGGATCTTATCATCAACCCGCACGCCATTCCGTCTCGTATGACCATTGCTCACTTGATCGAGTGTCAGCTCAGTAAGGTGTCTGCGCTTCGTGGATTCGAAGGTGATGCGACGCCGTTTACCGATGTCACAGTCGACTCGGTGTCTCGTCTCCTCCGCGAGCACGGCTACCAGTCGCGTGGATTTGAGGTCATGTACAACGGACACACTGGACGCAAGCTAGTGGCGCAGGTCTTCCTGGGACCGACGTACTATCAGCGTCTGCGCCACATGGTGGACGACAAGATCCACGCCCGTGCGCGTGGACCTACCCAAATCTTGACGCGGCAGCCAGTGGAGGGTCGTGCGCGAGACGGTGGTCTTCGATTCGGAGAGATGGAACGTGACTGTATGATTGCGCATGGAGCCAGTGCGTTCCTGAAGGAGCGATTATTCGACGTGTCGGACCCGTTCCGAGTCCACATCTGCGACGATTGTGGACTGATGACCCCGATAGCGTGAGTCTACCCCTCTTTGACTTTGATAGGAAGCTAACCGAGAACAGGAAACTGAAGAAGGGTCTGTTCGAGTGCCGCCTCTGCAACAACAAGCACCGAATCTCCCAGGTGCATATTCCTTATGCAGCCAAGCTTCTGTTCCAGGAGTTGGCGGCGATGAACATTGCAGCCCGGATGTTTACCAACCGGTCTGGGGTTTCGGTGCGGTGAGGTTGTATATTAATTGCGCTTATTCTTTTCTTCGGCTGGCGATTTCAGTGTGTACTTTTGGGGATATCAAGTAAAAACAGCCTTTGGCATTTCCTGGCGTATAGGCGAGGTCTTATGATACATCAATACAACTAGTTTTTTTTTTGAAGGCTCAGCCCGTGTCTGACAGACTGACCGACGACGCTAGACCTGCAGAATTAACTTTTCCAGCCTCGCAGTGGACGTCCATGCCCGGTCTCCGATTGGACTGGGGAGGGAATCTCTCCGCAAGGGCCAGTCTCGACAAGGAAATTGTCTGCAAGGTTTCGTCAGTTGAGCCGTGTGTGCATGACGCGCAGGTGGACTGCTACAGAGCACTGCTACTACTGCCAGCTGAGGCTGGCTATTTGCCAATGTATGATGATCGCTGCGATGTTCATTGACACAGCATGGATATTGCATCCGATGGACGGAGTCCTCCCGTATGGATGATAGTCTGCAGTTCAGCTGTTGCAGAACCTGTCATGCAGAATATTCCGGAAGGTTGTCTCCCAAGTACCCTTGAGCCTGCTGAGGCCTCGACTGCCTGGGAATGGGATGGTCTCAGTCTCGCAGTCTCAATGTCAGCCTCAACCTGATTGGCTGAGGGCAGGCTGTCTTCATCACGGGCGCTAACCTTACTGGACTGATTGGCTTCTGTCACCTGCAGCTCGGCCCCGCATCGGCCAATAGTGTCTCTCAATTTACCGCCGCAGAACTCCACCGACATCGACTCTGAGCGGGGCCTCTGGCAAAGCACTGTTACTGGCTATGGCAGCACTTCTATTCCGGTCAGCCACTGTTGAGTTGAGTCTGCGGTGTGACGAGAGGATGAGAATGAATCTTGCCTGCGGGCGGTGTTTGCTGGCCATAAGATGCGCAAGCGCCCTCCTCTCTTTCGCTCCTTTCCTTTCTCTTTTCTCTCTTCAGCAAGCAAGTCTTGTCCAAGCTGCCTTAATTCGGAGTATCCTGTGCACTGGTTGCACTTGTTTTGTTTGCTTTCTTCTTCTATACCTTAATCTTTACTTGCATCTATACCAAAACCTTCAGACGAGCTGTGCTCTCTGCCCTTACTGCCTTTACTTTATCCATCTCTGCTGTGCAGGATACTCCAATTAATCAACGTACAGTCTCTTCAGTCGCCGGTCGACTCTGTTCAGCTAGATACAACTTGCTCCGCCTCTATTCGTCTTAATTCATCGTGTCAGGACTGGATCCTCGCTGTTGCTGTGCCTCCCAACAACCAACATCAACAGAACTATCTGGACGTTTACTCGGCTCTGGCAGTCTTTTAAACCCGTTCATCACGACATCACTGACACCGACTTACTTCTTTACATACTTATTATTTGCTCCACGTCTAATCAATCACCATGTCCGCCGTTCAACTCAAGTTCAACCTCCGCACCTCGTCCAACGTCAAGACCGTGCACCTGCTGGGTTCCTGGGACAACTACTCTCGCCAGATCCCTCTGTCTCGCGACTCGTCCAAACCCGGCTCGTGGGTGGGCAAGTTCCGCTTCCAGACCTCCATGCTTAAGCTCGGTGGCCGCTACTGGTACTACGTATGTTTCTTTCCATATATTGAAAGTCAGACACTGACAACAGCAGTACATCCTCGACGGCTACCATGTCTCGCACGACCCGGCTGCCGACTACACCGTGGAGCCCACCACCAACCGCAAGCTCAACATCCTTGACGTCCCCGGTGGCAAGGAGCCCGCTCCCTCGTCTCGCCGTCCGCGCCGCGGCTCCTCGGACATCGCCACTGGCCGCGCCTTGTCGCCCTCCAAGATCCAGCACCCCAAGCCCAGCAAGCCTTACGCTTCCCGCCAGATTCGCGAGGCCGACTTCGCCCCGTCCCACGCCATGGACGAGCTCTCCCGCCGCTTTGGGTCTTCCCGTCTGTCTGACGACGACTACAGCGACCTGTCCCGCTCCCCGCCTTCCTCCGTGGGCTCGTCCCTCTCGTCCCGCAGCAGCGGCAGCACCTCGCCCAGCTCGCTCTCCAGCATGTCCGACCCGCCCTCCATCTGCCACTGTGAGCGCTACGGCATCACGCGCAAGGGCGACCGCGTCAAGCTCGACTGTGGCGGTTCCCGCTGTGGATACCTCACCGAGTCGTCCGAGGACTCCTGCTCCGAGGACAGCGACAGCGATGAGGAGTACCGCCGTGCTCGCCGTGGTGCTCGCCGCCAGGGTATCGTTGTCCGCCGGTAGATGAAGCATTCAAGTTCTTTCTTCTCTTCCGCGTTGATACGACCCTTGTCGCCCCGTCGATGACTGGCTTGCGTCGACTTCCATCATGACTTGACTTGACAGGTGCAGTGCACTTGAGTACCTCACTTCACTTAGCACATCAGTCACTCTTTACACTAATTCCGGCTTGGTACTGGGCAGCTTGGCTTAGCTTTAGCGCCTATACCGACCTGCACATATGCCATATGTTTTATGCAAAAGACCAAAAAAAAGGCATCCAGTCCGGACTGGCCGCCTTCTTGGCGCGACACAAGCTGTGCTCGACTCGCGTCCGGGGATGTGGACAGCTGGGCTGGTGGGATATGTATGTTCTACAGGGACAAGACCGCTCTGTTGCTGGTTCTTAGCGACAGCCTGGCGATGATGTTATGAAAATGTTATGGGGAATGGATGGATGGAGGGACAGGAAAGGGCCTCAGTTAGTTAGGTAGTGATGAGTAGGATATGAAGTATGATGGTGATGAATTATGACTGTTTATATATACAACGTCTGCTGTAGGTGTTCTGTGCTCGTAGCCCTAACTTTGCCCAAATATGGAGAACCCCGGAGAACCCGCTCGGATAAGCCGGAACAGAGCACGATAAATACATCATCTACTCACCTCCACCACAAATTAAGTACAAATAACAGTTGACGACTTATGCAAATCAATCATCAAAATGGCAACCCTCCCACCCCCTCCAGCCCCCCTAACAACAACCTACAAGGAAATCAACGGCTCCATAATAACAGCAGACATCTACCTCCCTTCTCACCCCAACACCGCCACAAATGAAACCAAAAAGTACCCAGTCTGTACGTCCCCCACCAAAACCCCTACCAATTCCTGAACATTACTAAAAGAGAAGACAGTAATAAACATCCACGGCGGCGCCTTCATGCTCGGCCACAGCGGGATGGTCTCCATGCCGCAGATATCGGATTGTCTCGCGCGGAACTGGATCGTCGCGGTGCCGAATCACCGGCTCTGTCCGGGCGTTGATGTACGTTCTGGTGCCATGAGTGATATTCGGGATTTTCTGGCCTGGATATATGATCGGCAAACTGGGCTAGATGGGTTCTTGGAGAGGGAGGAAAGTGGCAAGGGGAAGGGGTACAGGGTTGATACGGACAAAGTCATGGCGTTTGGGACAAGTAGTGGGGGGATGCTTGCTTTGTCTCTGGTATGTCCCTTCAGCCCCTTCATCCATTTCTATGGGAAGTATGTGCTGATAAATGGAGGTAGGGCTACGACGTCCCCCGCGCCCCGCGCGCAATCCTAAACTTCTACGGCGCCGTGCACTTCTCGCACCCAAGCTGGAGGGACGAGCTCCCGCACGTAAAGAGCAGACTTCCCCCCTTCGACCCTGAATTCTTGGACAAAGTATACACCGAGTATCCCATCCCAACAAGCAGCGGAATTTCACTGGAGGGGCAAGCAAGCAATAAGCCTGATTTCACTCGGCCACGGGATGCATTCGCCATGAGCCAGATTGCGAAGGGGAAAGTCCTTGAGGCGATTTTTCCAGAGAGATGTGGGGATATCAAGAGCATTGACCCCGTTCATCGGGTTGAGAGGGGCTTTCCGGCTACGTTCATTGTGCATGGGGACTCGGACCGGATGGTTAGTGTTGAGGTTAGTCGGCGCTTGTATGAGGTGTTGCGGGAGAAGGGCGTGCAGTGTGGGTTTGTCGAGGTGGAGGGGGAGGATCATACGTTTGCGCTTGGGATGGAGGTTGGCAGTAAGACGTGGGAGACGCAGAGGGAGGGGTTTGAGTGGTTGGAGCGGGTTATTCAGTGATTATAAGAACATGGTTGCTGAGGGGGCATGATATCATCTTGACAGAGGAGGTAATTGTACTCTGTGTACTTTGTAGGGTATACGTCCAAATCAATGATCTGGAGAAAACTGAAGAGGAGTTTTTAGAAACACGCAAGTGGCGAATCAAACAGCTCCCCAACTCACGAGAAGGTGATCCGCCCCCGTGAGGTATTGCTCTGGTTGGATACGCAGTGGGCAGATAGCTAGGGCTCCAAGTCCTAAACCAACCCCAAGATCAAAACATAGTCTCATGTCTGAAGACTACACTAAAAGACACCAACGCCCACCCCGAAAGCCATCATGATAGCCATGGCCATACCGCTGTTGACCACAGGTGTAGTAGCTGCACCGGTTGGAGTTGGATCGCTGGCGCCATCATCATTGCCAACACCATCGCTGTTTCCATCCTGAGAGTTTGAATTATCAGACTCAGCCGTGTCCGTAGAGTCAGTCCCTGTCGTTGTTTCTGCTTGATCGCTGAGAGAGGTTATTAGCAAGGGAACATTGGGAAATCAATACAAACCCACCTAGTCGAGGTCTCGGAGCTCTCGGTACTCGTCGTACTTGCGTCTTCACTCGTACTAGTACTCGTAACAGGCACGATATACGTCGTCGAGGTCCCATCGTCAGGAGCCTCGGTAATGAAGTTCGTTGGGATCTCAGTTAGGGTTACGACGGGTGAAGAGTCCGAGTCGGAGTCGGCGTCTGCATCGGCGTCGGCGTCATCACCGTTCGAGCTCGGGCTCGGACTTGGACTCGCAGACTCAGAAGAGGCCAGGCCAGAGTCATTGCTGCTGGTAAAAGTCGCGGCTGGGAGTTCAGTGGTGGTTGGTGTGATGCTGAGACCGGTATCGTCATCGGCAGAGGTGGAGAAGAAGTCTTGCCCCAAGGCAGGGAGGAGCAGCGCGAGGATGAGGGAGAGACGCATTCTTGCAGGTAGATGATTTAGACTCGAAAATGAAAGCAGATCACGGCTCTTATATGCGAGCTACAGACGAGGCTACCCTGCCTAGGTAGCATGTCTGGGCGCAAGGCTGGCCCTTGGCAGCCTTTGGCGCCGGGGCTAGGCAGAGATCTACAGCCCCAGCGCGAGGCTGTGATGACCTCGCTTGGGTATTACTCAAACTGAGTATCGTTTGGGTGTAGGCAGAGCCTCAATACGACCTCAAAAAGAGAAGTGGACAAGTTCGACTGGAATCGTGACTTGAAAACATCCCTTTACTGGTCGAGATTTAGCAGCGAGCCAAGGCAGTACTATACTTCGTATACGCTAGCGTTCTTCGCAGCTCCACAGCCCAGCCCTCGCGAGTATGAGGTACTAGCTCCAAACAGAGCAGGGGACGAGGCTGGCACCTGGGCACGGCACCAGCTCTACGCTTTACCGGAACACCTAGGTACAAACCCGCTCCAAGAAAGAACGTGGCAGTGCAGAAGGGGCATCAAGACTGGCTCCTGAGGGTTTCATTGGACATGGTATGGTATGGTATAGCATAGAAATGACCTTTACGGTACATTTTAGACAAGTCCGAGCCGTATCCCCTTCAAAGTCCTTCAATCTCCAACTGCGGCGTCTCCAGCATGACCCCAAGAAACCTCACGAGATCCGCAAACAGCCTGCCCGCAAGATCCGTCCCAATTCTTGCAGGGTTGAACTTCATTTCCACCTGCGCAACGCCCCCCGTCACCGTCGAAAAGATATAGACATCCGTCGCCCGACAGCGCCCGTACCGCTTGCGCGTCTCCACGAATTCCCACTGCAGACCTGCGTCCTCAGGACATCGAGGCACCTCAAAGGTAATATCGAGATGCTGTACGATTGACCCGAATACACCAGCAACATCCCAGTCCGTGCACCGCGCTATGATCTCGGGGAGGGGCATGGCCTCGTATGGGACCGTCGCGGCCATGATGCTCTGCACGGTATGCAGGATATCTAGGAATCTTGTACAGCTGGAGATGTTCACGGCGAAGGGGACCATGTTGATGCAGGGGCCTGCGAGGTCGAGGATCCCGTCTAGGTCGATGTTGCGGCCACTTACGGCGCCGCCGAAGACGATTCGGTTGGTTTTGGCGGACTGTGAGAGGACGAGCGCCCATGCGCTGTTGAGGGTTGTGGCGAAGGTGAAATTTGTCTGTGTTGGGAGGGTTATGGAGGTCTTTAGATGGCTGTCTGGCAGATCAAGGTTGGATTGAGGTGCTGGGGATGCCAGCAGCGTCATGGAAAGGTCGGCTAGCTGGGATTTCCAGAAGGATTCTGCGGTGTCGTTGATTTCACTAGGGAGATGGGCCGCGTATGTTGAGAAGGGCATTGAAGCAGGGACAGACAAGCCATTGTAAAATGCCGGTAGGTGGTGGAGGAGGAGAGGGACCGTCCAAGCGTCGTAGAGGGCATGCTGCAGCCCCAGGGCCAGATGTGTCCGCTGTGCATCGACGACGAGAAAAGAAAAGTCCACGAGCGGCCGGTCAAAGCAAGACTCAGGTTCTGCCGCCCAGTGGGCGTCTGCTTCGGTCTTGTCGCGCAAATGCAGTAGGGGTACGTCCGATCCCCCGGGTTCAGAGACTCTGGCTGTCATTGTGCCGTCTGCACTACGGGAGAACTGCGTGCACAGGATCTCGGTATGCGCAACGAGGGCGCGCACGGCGTCGTGTAGACGGGAGATATCCAGGCGGCCGTGCAGTGCTAGGATGAGCCGGGTGTAGTTCCCCTCTGGGAATGCGCCGACGGTCGTGAGGGAAACTGCCTGCATCCAGGTTGGGGTGTACGTACGTACCGGCGTGGTGCATGGTGCTGCAGGTATTGCAGTGGGTGTAGCAAGCTCTGCGAGCTCCGGCAATGTGCGGTTCTCGAGGACATGGGCTACGGACAGGGAGAGGCCGCTGCGGCGGGCATTGCCCACGAGCTGCATTGCCTTGATGGAGTTGCCGCCGAGGTGGAGGAATCGGTCTGTCGGGGAGATGGAGGAGGGTGCGAGGTCGAGGGTCTGTGTCCAGAGGTCTCGCATAAGCGTGTGGGTTGCACTTTGCAGGGGGAGCTCTGCATCTTGCTTGCCGTTCTTTGCGCTGCGGTATTCCTCGAGGATCGTCTTGAGCCGGTTGGAGTCGGCCTTGCCGGAGGTCATTCGGGGGATGTTTTCGATGGGAACGAGATAATCTGGGATCATATGGGCTGGCAGGGTGGACGCAAGGGAGTCTCGTATAGCCTCGATCCATTCCGGGTCAGGCGACTGTCCGGCAGGTGTAACAAAAGCAGCCAGACTGGACGAGCACTGGTACTTTACAAGCTGCACGCTGGCGTCGGCGACAAGGGGAAACCGGCAGAGGGCCGCCTCGATCTCCTCCAACTCCACGCGCTGTCCGTTGACCTTGACCTGTTTGTCCCTGCGGCCTAGGAACAAAAGCCGTCCGTCAAGGAGATACCGCACTAGATCGCCAGTTCGGTAGGCCCTGTCTCGACTGCCCAGGGGGCTAGCAGCTGGCAAAGACATGGCGAAGCTTTTCTCTGTTGCTTGCTGATTGTTGAGATAGCCTTGTGCAACCGTAGGCCCTTCAATCCACAGCTCTCCTACAGCGCCGATAGGCACCAGGCGCTGTGAGTCCTGAGGATGGGCAACCCAAGCGTGACAGGCAATGGGCAAGCCAATATCCTCGGCAATGATGCCCGGCTAAACGTGCAAACTGGCTACGGAACAGACGCAGGTCTCTGTCGGGCCGTACGCATTGATCAGCTGCATCCTATGCGCCCAACGCTCAATCGAAGCCGAAGTCAGCTTCTCCCCTCCGATAATCAGTTTCCTAACGGTAGGAATCTCCTCCGGCCGAAGCAACTTCAGGACGCTGGGTACAAAGACCGCAGTGTTAACTTGCATCTGGCGGACGGCAGCGGGAATGTCGTTGAGCCGTTGCTCTTCTGTAGGCATACAGACGCAGCCGCCGTGGATGAGGGTGCCGAAGGTCTCTAGGATAGATGGATCGAAGGAGGCAGAGGTATACTGCAGCATTCTGGTTGCGCTGCTGAGTCCGAATGCCTGCCCGAGCTCTTGCATCGCTGTGCAGACGTTCTGGTGTGAGACAACCACCCCCTTCGGAATGCCAGTGCTGCCGGAGGTATACAGGACATATGCAGGGCGAGATGGGTCAGAAAAAGAATGACTGTTCTGGCATAAATGCTTTACTTCCAGGGTCTGGGACTTCACAACCAGCGTCCGGACAGCAGGATCGAATAGCCCTAATTGCTGGGTATGCGCTGACACAAGAACAACGTCCGCCTGTACCGAATACACAATATGCTGGTAGCGCTGCCTCGGATAAGCCGGGTCAATAGGGACAAACGCTCTTCCTGCTTTGAGCACAGCGAACATGGCAACAACCAGCTCCGGCGACTTTTCGATGCAGATGGGGACGAAGTCGGCGGGCTGCAGCTGCTCCAGCCGGCAAGCGAGGACACTCGACATGACATCAAGCTCAGCATACGTGACTGTCCTCTTACGGTCTGCATATGTGATAGCGGGATTGGTAGGGCTCGCGCTCGTGGTCTCTTGGTCGAGCACATGGAGAGTCTTCTCAACTGGGGGAACTTGGGGAATTCGCGCGTTCCATTCTCGCAGGGTCTGCTCGTCTAGCTGCGTGAACAAGTCCAGCTTGTCAAGGGCCAGGTCCTGGCAATCTGGAGACGAGACGATTCGGAGGGCCTGTAAGGTTAGCATGACCACTCGCTGTTTCTAGCCCTAGGTCCCCGACTGACCTGTGCAAAGTGACCGACAACCCTCGTAATCTCCTCTGCGCCAACAACGCGCGCATTGAATCGTGCCTCCACTCGCACTGACGGTGACGGCTCCTCCATTATGATAACACTTAGTATTAGCGCACATCCGGGCGGCGCGTGCGAGGCACCGTCCGCATCAAAGGCGAGGTAACTGTGGAGCGGCCCAGAGGCAACTGCAATGGAAGACGACAGCCGGACTCGGCTCAAACTCACCAACTGTGCTACAGTCAGAGTGTCCGCACAATCAAGCGTCATGACGCCCGTGACGAGCTTATCCTGAGCACGAGAGACGGTCCCAAAGTAAGCATCGTCTCGCCCGGTGTATTGGGCTAGAACAACAGCCCATGATGCACAGGCAAGCGGCTTTATGTCCTCGTCCAGTGTAAAGGAAACGGGGACGTGCAAAATATCGGTGTGCCATCTGAGTTCGATAACGCCTAGGTCGTGCGCTGGAGGGTGAGCGAATGGGTATTCTGAGGGGATCGCCGCTGGCAAATGGTTATCGAGTGTGTCCCATGCCATGCTGGGCTGGCCTGATGGCTGAGGAGCGCGACCAGATCAAATGGAGCTCGGAGTAGGGCTGGAGCCTGGTCATATAGGATTTCAAGGGCGTCGAGGGGGCGGATCCTTCAAGTAGGGCAAGGGGCTAGCCTCAACGACCTCGGGGCACCATGAGTAGCGGTGTGCGGGCGTGTTCGGGGAGCTTAGGGCTGCCTCTGGTGTGCTTTACGTAACTGCAGCAGGGGATGATAGGTCATTATGTCCTCCGCTACATACCTATGGGATACGAGGTAGACTACAGGTGTAGCAGTCTTGACAGTGCGAGATCTAGACCGACGACGCAAGGAGGGATGGCCAGCTCCAGCTACAGTCAGATGATGGACATGGTTTGAGTGCTCCTGGGGGCGCTGGATACGCTATTGCTACTGGCACAGAGATAGAATAATCAAGCACAGTCCGAAGCAGCAATCTCCTCCACAATACTTCCTTCCTGCCTCTGCACGCGCGAAATCAGCCTCCAGTCCCGGCACAAGTCCACCCGCGATACCAGCTTCTTGTACCGCGCGTAGCCATATGGGTAGAAGTAGACCTTTCCGTCTTTCGACTGCAGTTCGGTTAGTCTACCGTCATGATCCCATTGTAATTGAAACAGTACAGACCTTGTAGTGGCTCCGACAGCTCGCCGCCGCAGCTGGATGCCTCGCCTGGCCCTCGCGGAGAGACAGGGTCCAATCCTGGACACGCTCTGCGTGGGCCATAACCGCGTATCGGCAGCCCGGGGGTGCCTTGTTCTGCTTGTCCCGCAGGTACTTTACTACCTGGGCAATGTATGGCGCCTGCAGCTCGAGGAGGTCCACGATGTGGATGTCGAAACCCAGACTATTCGGGCCGAGGAGGTTGAACAGATTGGGGAAGTCGTCGACGGCGACGCCTGGAGATTGTTAACTTCTCAAGAGTCTCTGGATAGGCCGAGTGAGACTTACCATAGAGCGAGAACATGTCTGGCTTGTACTTGGCTGCCAGCAAATGTCCTTTGCGGCCTCTTGTTGGGACGGCGACGCCAAATTCCTCGCCCTTGTACCCTGTTTCGGTCAATATATACCGTAGGTAAGGAGAGATCAGGACGAACCGGTGGCCCATATTAACACGTCCACGTCGTGATGCCGTTCCTTGCCATCTAGATCTTGAGTGACTACGCCAGCCTCGTCAAAAGCCGTGATGGAGTCCGTGACCAGCTCAACATGCCGCTCATTGAAGACAGGATAGTAGTCGCTCAGCACGAGGGCCTGCTTGCACAAGGACCATGAGGATGCTCTGCCAAGATGATCTGGCTGACTACGACCAAGTCTGTAAATGCTGGATTGGACTGAGAAAGACGGACCGGACCGGCTCAAACAGCGAGCCTGGAGCAATGAGGTCAGACGTGCCGCAGCTGATACCAGTAGAGGAAGAGATAGAAGTCAAGTGGTCTGAGTACAAGCCAGCGCGGTTGTATAGCTCAGAACCCCAAATTCACGCCTCATCGGAGCCAAAGCCACCACCATACCATAGTACATAATCTGAACTTACAGTAGAAATGGCCCCCTCCATACTCGCAGACGCCCCCGAGCTCAAAACGAGCCTACCTCACCAGGCGTTTTGCAAGGCGCTCCGGGGCCAGCGAGCAACGATCCCCAACTTGTATACCCTATTCCCAGACTGGACGCCGCGATTCCATCCTGCCTGGCGGAAGGCCCGCGATGAGGTCCTGGATCCGTGGCTGGAACGGTGAGGCACCACGTACTGCTTCGATGGCTCAGTCTAACAGCCATAGATGGGTGGACGAGCCTCAAATGCGCGCAAAGCTGCAGGCGGCGAACTTCACCATCTTTGCGGCGATCGTGTGCGCGGATGCCTCGTTCGCCAAATTATGCACGGTGGCTAAGTATTTTGCTTGGGTATGGACCATCCCACATGGATCTCGCTCAGTTCATAGCTAATACGTGGCAGTATTTCGTCTGGGACGACCATATGAACCCACCTATAAAGCATGGTATAGCATCCAAGATCTGACCATCGCTTTTGGAATTCGATTGCGGCTCCCTAACCCACGATGCTCAAGGCCGAGCGGCCTACCAACAAGCGAGCAAGGCGTACTTTGAGCACACCCTTCTGGGCCAGGGTAAGCGTCCGGGCTTGTCGGTGTTTACAACGGGGCAGGAGAAGGCCTTGCGGTGCTGGGACGGGGTGGGCCAGCATATCCGCGAGTGCTGTAGCAGAGGTAGCTGTAGAACCCGGAGAGAAAGACAAGCTTACTGATCTGTGTAGACGTATGCGAGATCCTCCTCCAGACCATGCTGGCGTTCGTGGCGAGCGTCGACACGGTCGACTCGATCTATGTCGCGGATAAGGTGCCCTCTGTCGGGGAGTACTGGGTGCGCAGGGATCTTACGGCTGCTGTATATCCGGTTATCGCGACGTTGTTGTGAGTATTGGGCTGCTGAGTGTCTGTGAGGATGGGGGTGATAGACTGATAATCCAGCTTCATCCACGACGCCACGATCCCAGTGTCTACGCTCCCAGACCGAGATCTTTCGGATCTATGGAAGCATACGTCGCATATTGTGCATATGTAGGCAGCCTTCCCTTTGTCAGAGATTCTCTTAAAGCGTGAGCTAACAACCGCAGAACGAACGATATGCTATCCATGCCCAAGGAAGCTGTGAGTGTCTTCTTCGCCAACATCCATATCTGTTCAAAACAGACTAACCTCTCAGCGCGACAGTCAAATCGAAGGGCTAGTCCCGGTTCTCATGATGAACGAGGGGGCTCGACTGTGCCGGCGCAATGCAGCGGAGCTACAAGTTGGCGAAGGCTGAAGCCAACGGTATACGTCAGATTGAAGAGCGGGTAGGCCGTGATGAGGGGAGAAAGAATGTACGAGAGCTGCTAAGAACCGTTTTCCTCGCCGGTTGTAAGGACGTTGCTATGGGCCTTATACATTGGAGGTTCGTGATGATGCTGCTTGCAAGTACAAAATCATGCTAATGATTGTGACTGGATAGTTATCATGGGGAGCGGTACTTTGCAAACAGCGAGATCCGCAAGGACTATACGATTGAATTTGAGCTTTGAGTGCTCCGCTTTTTGATTTTCTAGACTGCATATAGCGTTTCAAGTCAAGAACTACCTTATGGTACATTATAGCAGCAGGGTCTATCCCCAGAAAGCCACCCTGGCAGTCACCTAAGATATAGAAACACATGACTTCATAAAACGAGAAAGACATCTATATGGAATGCCACTTCCATGCAGGGAAGGGCGGGCTGTACTTGGAAAACGACCAGAAGCCAGGGGTTGATGGGCTGGTTTTAGGGGTCACTCGGAATAGGGCTAGAGTCTTAGATAGGGGTGTAGATCAACCTGACAGATCGTCCAAGACCTCTCCGTAGTGCTATGCCGCTGGTCAATGTTATATAAAATTACTCAACCCGAACCCAAAGCAATTCATCCATCACCATTTCGTACAAACATGCCAGCCATTGCTGTAAAGCACATCCTGCCCGGGGCCGCAGCGTTGCAAGCCCTTCTGGCCGTTGAGCTGCTCCACGGACCATCCCCTATCCTGTGCTTCCTATGTGCCCTCCTAATCAACTCCATCTGCTATGCATTCTACTCCATATTCCTCTACCCCGCTGGTTCAGCCCCCTCCGACACCTCCCAAGTCCCCGCGTAAGCCAGCCCCCTCCGACTGCATGCACCATCTAACCCTGGCCACCAGGAGAAAAACTCCCTCCTCGGCCACGCCCTCGCCGAATTCGAAATGCCTCGCGGAGACGCCTACCGCCGCTTCATGGACGAAACGCCCAACACCGGCCTCCTCCACCTGCACGGCCTCCTAGGCTCCGAGCAACTCCTCCTCACCAACCCGACCTCCCTAAACGAAGCCCTCATCCAGAAGCCCTACGGCTTTGAATGGCCCCCCGGCGACAGCGCCTTCCTCCGCCGCATCCTGGGCCACGGCCTCATTACCGCCGAGGGCGCGGCGCACAAGGCCCAGCGCAAGCAGATGGCGCAGAGCTTTGGGGTGAAGCATATCCGGTCTTTGTACCCGCTGTTCTGGGAAAAGTCCACCCTAATGGTGCAGGCTATCGCAAGCGAGATGAAGCAGAACTCCTCCAGTGAGAGCGACGTCTGCAGCTGGGCGCAACGGGCTAGCCTAGACATCATCGGCGAAGCAGGCTTCGGGTGGACCTTCGATACCCTGCGCGAACCGGAGAACGAGCTGGCGGAGTCCTTTGAAAAGATCTTTGCCCCGACGGCTGCGAACGCGCTGCTCTTTGCGGTCAGTGTCTATGGGCCCGAGTGGGCACTCGAACATGTCCCGTCTGGGATTTCGAGGGCGTTCGTCACTGCTACGTCTAGAGTGCGAGATGTGTGCAAGGCGTTCATTCGAAGCAAGGCTAAGGCTACCAAGGCACGGGCGTCGCATGAGAATGATATCCTGGCGCAGCTGATGAAGCAGGATGGGATGTCTGAAGATTCGCTGGTCGATCAGACGCTGACTTTCTTGACCGCTGGGTGAGTTGCGATTTTCTCTGTGATTTAGGGCTCCGACTGAGTATACTCTACAGGCATGAAACAGTAGCAATCGCCCTAACATGGACCCTCTACCTCCTTGCAAAGCATCCGGATATACAGACTGCCCTCCGCAATGAACTCCACTCCAGCCTCTCCAATGCAACTCACAAGACCCCAAGCACCCTCGCACAAACCCTCGAATCTCTCCCCATCCTAAACGGCGTCATCATTGAGACCCTCCGCCTATACCCCTCCGCCCCCGTCGCCGTCCGCGTCGCCATCCGCAACACCTCAATCATGGGACAGCACATACCCCAAGGAACACGGCTGATCATCGCCCCCTGGTCCGTGAACCGCTCACGGGACCTCTGGGGCCCTGACGCGGAGGAGTTCCAGCCAAGCCGGTGGATTGACCCTGACACAGGGAGGGCGAGTGCTACCAGTATTGGCGGGAAGGTGCCGATCCTGACATTTCTGCATGGCCCGCGGAATTGCATCGGGCAGGGGTTTGCGAAGGCGGAGCTTTTGGCTCTTGTTGCTGTTTTCATCAGGGCATTTGAGGTGGATTTGCCCTCTGACGGGTATGAGAGGGTTCCGGGGGGCTCGTTGAGTGCGAAGCCCAAGGGGGGGATGAGATTGAGGGTTAAAGTTTTGAATGCAGGGCTTGTGTAGATGCTGTAGAAGGGTTAAGGTAGTGCTAGTGCTCACGATATATTGTATGTTCTCTTTTCCCATAAACTGCCAGCTCTCGCCACGTATTCTGTTAGTTTGCTACCGTATTGATGGAGGCGGGTTGTCCACCATACTCAACTCTGGTAATCCGGCCCGGTGCTGCTCGATCAGGGATCTCCATTGCCTTGACTTTTGGGTTAAAGGGGGCATGGCTCCTCGCTGGGAGCCAGCTTAGGGTTTCCATTACGTACAAGCAGAGAGACTGGGCTCTGCGATTCTCTTAACAGACGCAACCGAGCAGACCCCCTGTCCGGTAGAGCTGAAAGCCGTGCAGGGTGTTTGAAGGGGGGGATTACGGTTCCATAGCCAGTCACTCGTCGTTTCTCAATCTGGTATACCAGAGTCCGGGTCTTTCTTCCGCCTATGGCACATGCCCATGCATGTCCACTATGTCAGGAAGAACTATAAATCTACTGGAGACATGCTCGGTCCAATAGGCATTTTAATACCGTGCAAGGGGATGGTACTGTCTCCACCCAAAACAACCTGCTGACTGCGTCCTGTCAAGGAACAAGATATCCGAACCAAGATCTGGCGGTCTGCAGGGCTATCTTGGCATACCTGCCTGGTATATAGGTGGGTAGTTGTGCCAGATCTTGATTTGGGGAGCTGTTGTTAACGTTACATTGCAGCCCCCGTTCATCGTCTCGCGAGCTATCCCATTGCTGGGGTTCATGCAGGGATGCACTAGACAAACCTACCCAGAAAAGTACTCCGTAATGGCTTGATCTACTCATCTAATGATCCATGGTCCAGCCAGTCAGGTCAGGAGACCATATGCAGGGTAGGCAGACCGCGCGTATGTCAAGACAAACACTAATGACAATAGGGGTTTTGTTGGAGTGAGCAAGTTTGCCCAAGGATGTCGCCCCCAAGAATCCATACTGAGACTAGTTCAATACCTTTGTCCTCAAAGCAGACACTGTGTTTGTTCATCAATGCTCTTGGACATCTCCTAGCTCCAGCTATACGCCGCACCATGACCCCCCTCAGCATCGAGAATCTCAATCACCACTCCCATGCCGCCCTAGCCCTCGCCTTCACGGCTGGCATCCTCGCCACACTCTCCTGCCTCATCCTCCCAGTAATATGGCACTGCCCATCGAATCCCATCCTCGGACCCATGGTGCAGATGCGCAAGAAACGCTCCCGCATCGAGCAAGCCGGCGGGCTGGGCGCGTTCGAGCTGAAGGACCACTACGGCCTCGAGCACCAGGTGCTGAACCTGGACTTCCGGCCAGAGACGATGTGGATGAATGTTGGTTTCTGGAGGGTCAGTCCATCCGTCTACCTAGATACCGACGTTGTGATGGGTCCTGGAACTGACTCTGTGATTGCCGCCGCTAGAATAACCCACAATCCCTGCCTGAAGCGTGCGAGGCGCTCTTGGAAGAGCTCCTGCGTGCTGCTGGTCTCTTGGACCATGACCATCCTTTTTCAGTCTTGCAAGTCGGCTGCGGCTGCGCGGAGACGGCGCGGTACATGCGACGTCGGTTCCCGCGGACATTCGAGGCATATATTGGGGTTACACTGAACGGCTGTCAAGCAGACTACGCTGCTAAACAGCTCGCCCTTGACGCTGAGATACGAGACGAAAAGAAAGAGACGCAGGAGAACCACATCTACTGCGCCGACGCCGCGGACCCGGCGTCCTGGCCGGACAGTCTCCATGAGATCCTCAAGCAGCGCCTGAACACCCACGAGGAAAGGAAAAGCTTATGCGTGCAATCCCAGCCTTATTCTCGACCTCGGCCTCGGTCCCTCTGGCTCCTTGCCCTCGACACCCTCTACCACTTTTCCCCCTTGTGCATCCCCCTCCTCACGCACGCAAGCAGCCTCGATGCCTCCCTCATGGCAACGGATATCATACTCGCCGACAACATCTCCCTACTTGATAGAATAATGCTGCGTTTTGTATTCAGCAGTCTGCGTGTGCCGGCGTGCAATCTCCTCACGCGCGCAGAGTATTTCCGCATGCTAGGGCGGTGCGGGTACGACGAGGCCAGGATTGAAATGCTTGACATCACGGAGCACTGCTTTGAGGGCTTCGATGCCTTTACGAAAGCGCATATGCAGCGGTGGGAGAGTATGGGCGGGTCGAGGGTTATCAGTCGGCCGGTGAGGATGATGGGGGCTGTGATGGGGTGGTGGGCGCGGAGAGGCACGGTGCGGGAGGTAATTGTTGTGGCAAGGAAGTAGAGGTTGCGTAACGGGACATGGTCTAAAAGGCGGCTGTCTCATAGATCCGAAACAAAGGAGAAAGTCCTTTAGCACAATTGAAAAGGACCAAGGATCAAACCTATGTTGATGAGGATTACAGAAATATAAAAAAAAGAAGAGTGTCGGTGGCGCTCAGAAAAGGCATCCGAAATTCCGCCCCTACCAGCTTGATCATTGAACAAGAATAACAAACAAGCAGGAGCAGACAAGCCAAGCTGAAGCTCAAGCATCCAACTCCCTCACTCCCACCGGCCGCGGATCATGCGCCTCAACCTCAATTTCAACCTTCATCTCGTCACTTCGCAGCCGCACCACCTGCACGCACGCCCAAAGCGGCTTATGACTCGGCATCCACTTTCGAAAGTTCCGCACCATGGCCGCCTGCGCCTCCTCGTCGAGAGATATATGGTAGCTGCGCACTTTGTATACCTGGGACCAACCCTTTCCGCCTGCTGCGCGGAGGACGTGTTCAACGTTCGCGAAGGCTTGGTCAATTTGCGCGGGGACGGAGGGGGGGACTTGGTGGGTGGTTTGGTCCCAGCCGCCTGTGTTTTCGTTAGTAAGGTGGGATTCATGTTCGGGTTCTTGGGAAAATGAGAATGGGATTAGAGTGGGATCGGTGTACCTTGTCCCGAAATGTGGAGGGTATTATCGACGCGAACAACCTGGTTGTAGGCGTGGGTGTCTAGGGCGGCTTGGCCAGAACCTGCGGGGACGGGCCACTCGAGATGGGACATAATTGACAACTAAAAGCTTCAAGGGGGATGAAAGTGTTGATAGGCACAGTGACGATCACTGGATTGAGGGAGGTAGATGGTTGTTTATATAAGGTGTTGGGTCGGATGATGTCACGCTGTACAAAGGCGGGTAGGATAGACAGCCCTAACCTTGCACTGCTCCACTCTGCATGATATGTCCATCCGTCATGTAGGCACGCCCAGGGTTAGATTCGTGCCCATATGAAGTCGTATTGGCTTTGTGGGTGAAGGGTCATATTGTTGAATGTATCATAGAAGAAAAGTCCTATATGCGAGACCAAGCCGAAGAGCATCAAAAGTAGAAAGGAAGGTATTAGGAGAGAATAATGTTTGTTCTGCTCATCAACAACGCTGATATACACCGATGCAGATGCCAGTCATTGTGCAGCTGCATCAGGCTGATCGAGAGGCGAAATGCTGCGGGAAGGAAATGCGCGGGCGAACGCGGTGGAGATGACCGGGGTGACAGGCACTCGAGCCTACGCTGTGGCTGGTTTATCGCTCTCTCCAGCCATATCGCTCGGCTCTGATGCAATGCTGTCGGTACGACCAGATTCTTTTGGCTCCACGCTTGATTGCGGCTGGGCCTGCTCCTGCAACTTGCGCATAAACGCCTCGGATTCGGCCGCATACTTGCAGCGCGTCCGGATAGCCGTTCCGTACTTGTAAAACAGAAACGGAAACGGCGCACAAGCGAGAGCTAAGAATGCCGGTATCGACGAGGCCCAATGAATCCCTAACGATTGGTACATGTACTTCGTAAACATGGGAAAGGCCGCTCCGAAGCAGGACCGCATGACGGAGTTGGCTGCGAGCACTGACGCCGCGTAGATGGTATACGCGTCAATAAGGTAGTTCATGACGCCCAGTATTATAAGGACCATTCCGAAGCCAAATGGGACGCCAGCGCTGATACAGGCCATGAAATGAATTGAGGGCGAGTTTGTCCATGCGAACCAGAATAGTCCCATTGGTATCGTGATCGACGCAAGTATGCAAGGCGGCAATCGTGCCTCAGGGGATGCGGTGCCACCGTGCCGTTTAACGGTCTTTATGTAACGCATATTGTTGTCAAGGATCGTGTAACCGACGGCAAGTAGCATTCCCACCATAATGCCGAGAAATGGAAGGCCTCCCACGCCTTGGTTCCACCCTCGAACCTGTTGGAAGATAATTGGATAGGCGGCAAACAACATAAACAGTGTCCCGTAGATGATTGCCAAGTACAAGGAAAGTAGAAAGACGATAGGCTCCCGAAATAGGAGCGCCCATGGCCGTGATAGCGCAACTTTGAAAGATTTTCTCAGGTCAGGCTTTCCCTGTTCGATGTCGGCCTTACTGATATATATATTTCCCGTCATTGCCGACAGCTTGGCCGCGCGGTGGCGCAAAAGTACCGGCGCATAGGTCTCAGGAATGAGCAAGGTGCCCATGATTAAGACGACCCCAGAAAAGGCACCTGTCAGACCCATCACCCAGCGCCAGCCGGCCTTCATGCCTAGGAAGCCGCCAATGATAGGACCAAGAACAGGGCCTAATCGCAAAACGTCAGCCGCTATGCTTCTGTACCAATGAGCGCAAGCTCAAGGTTAGCGAAATAATGGGCCGTGTGACGTACCGAGGAATGGAGCTGCTGCAAACATACTCATTGCAAGGGCTCGTTCGTTCGCGGGGAACATGTCGGCAATCGAGCCCCCTGCGTTGGTCAACGGCGATGATCCAAATGCGCCGGCAAAGAATCGCATGATCATCAGCGTCCAGCTGTTCTGAGCACCCGCAGCACCGCAGTTGAATGCCGTCAAGGCGCAGTAGGTGCCGATGAAGAGGGGCTGCCGGCCAAAGAGCTCGCTGAGAGGCGCCCATAGCAAGGGCCCTGCATATCTCTGTAAGTTATGCCGCAGGTTTGAATTTCCAGCAGGCCACATACCTATCGCGAAGCCTAGGACGAACAGTGAAACCCCCAACGTCACGACCTCGGTGCTGATCTGGAACTCTTCTTGGATCTGTGCTGCACCGCCCGTGAAAGCAGAGGAATCAAGCGATACCGCCAGAGTCGCGATAGCCACTGACATGGTGATGGTCCATTTTGTCCACTGGCTGAAGCGCATGGGATTGCGAGGGTCATCAGGGATCCAGCTCACGACATACGGGTCTTGCTCGGTACCAGACCCCGGATATTGGTAGTCAACAATCTCCTGGGTGACGACGCCTCGCTCGAACACCAGCCGCCAGTATGGAATATTAGTAGTTTGGGGTGACTCGAGTTTGTCTGCCATGGCGTGCGGAGACGGTAACCGTTTTGGTGGATTAGTATGGCAGTAGATGACCAGTCGGGGAAGTTGGAAGCCAAACGAATATTCTGCAGTTGCTAAGACGCCGAGACTCTCCATTTATAGTCAACAGTAGTCGGGCCATGAATCAATAAAGACCCCTCTGATCTCCTCGCGAGGCCTCCGAGGCTAATCGGAGGGTCGCTCGGGGGTCGCTCGGACAGTGACTCGGGGCATCGCTGCTGGCGTTGACTCATCGGATTCTATCAAAGATAACCCCATTGCTCAGAAGCAAGTTCTTGATTGATAGAAGTGATCGCTAAGACAGGGATCCAGATCCGCAGCGGAGATAGGAGATGGAGATGGATGACAGTGTCAGTCGGGGATGATCCGGGCCGCAGCACGTGACTGCCTTCCTCCTTCTCTTTCCTTCCTGCCGATGTTTGTTCTTTCCTCTTTCTATCATCTCCATCTCTTTCTTGAGCCGACGTAATGTCCGCAGACTTCCTTGCTCAGCAACGTCGACGCAGAGACAAGTTGCAGTTGTCATGCAATATCTGTCGAAAGCGAAAGTACTACGGTAAACCTCGCCTGCGTATCGTGCCAGAGTTCTGACCGAGCATGGCAGAGTGCGATGTGACCGAAATCAACCTTGCAAGAATTGCGTCGCTCGGGGTGAACATGCTCATTGCAGCTATGCGACCATCCCTATCGCTAATTCTCATCGCTTGAATTCGGTCCGAAGCCAGCTCGGTCTCTCAGACACCCTGGCCCAAGAAAAAGACACAACTTCCTCTGATAATGCGCCATCGATTGCGAGCTCCGTCGGCCGCATTCAAGTCACTGGGAACGAAACCAACTACGTTGGAGGCGAGCACTGGGCTGTCCTTGCGGATACTGTAAGAGGCTTGTCTTTGCTCCGACGACAAACACTCATACCCCCGAAACCATAGATACTGGGTGGTCAACAGACGCGCGAACAGCAATCATCCCGATGGCCCGACTTACTCCTTGGACTGCGCGAGGGTTCCACAGTCAAACAACTGCTGGCATCCGTTCCGCCCAAGGCCGAAGTTGATCGGTTAATTTCGAAATACTTCAACTCGCTGGACCTGGCCGCATGTATGTGTTCCTGTCACGCACTGCTTGTTTTAGAGGTGATAAGAGCTAAAGTGAATCGAACATACGGTAGGGGTCAGCCATGGGCCAATATTTGAAGAAGAAGTTTGTCAATCTGTTCTCCGTCAGTTTGGCACTGTCGCTAACTCGAAGCATTGCAGTACGAACGTTTCTGGAAGGATCCTAGCACCGCCAGTCTGAACTGGCTAAGTATGCTGTTTAGTATGCTGTGCTTGGCGACTGAACTCATGCTTCAGTCCGGACAATCACTGCCCGCGAATGAGGGGAAAGCGCAAGAAAACGTAATCCTCTACCGAAGATGCAGTGCGCAATGCTTGATGTTAAGTGACTATACTAAGCCGACTACTTACACCGTCGAAGCTCTAGTGCTATACTTCTACAGCGAGTACCTGCGGTGTGAAGATACGCATTTCGGACTGGATGTTGTCCTGGCGACGATAGTTCGGGTTGCAATGAGAATGGGCTATCACCGCGACCCGTCCCACTATCCAAACATCTCAATATTTGTGGGCGAAATGAGGAGGCGGCTGTGGGCCATCGTCATTCAGCTCGACATCCTAGTCTCCCTCCAAATAGGTCTTCCTCGAATGATCAACGAGCGGGACTGCGACACCCAGTCGCCCCGCAACGTCCTCCCTGAAGAGATGGATCCGGATATGACCGTCCTGCCACCCTCTCGGCCAGAGTCCGCCGGTGCTGTCGTGACGTACATTCGAGCAAAAACAAGAATGGTCATCGCGCTGGGACGGATACACGGCCATGTCACGTCAGTGCAGCCCTCACCGTATGAAACTGTAGTCCAATTGCACGAGATGTTATGTGCGCAGCATGAGGCACTTCCGACCTGCTTGAAAATGCGGGATAGTGCACCGGTAACGGACTCGCCCACGGTAGTGATGAGGCGTCTGTGCTTAGATCTGTTGTTCCAAAGGTCTCGATGCCTACTGCATCGGCGATATATGAGACCGCAAAATAGGCTGTCTTGGGAGACATGCCTTGACGCCGCGCTTGCAATTACTCGCCACCAGTCGTACGTTTATCGCGAAACACAACCTGGTGGACTCTTTGTAGGCCAGCTGTGGAAGCTTACGCACATGGCGACGTATGACTTTCTCCTCGCCAGTATGCTTCTCTGTCTGGGGCTTCGCCATGGTTCTGCGTCCAAAACATGTTCCACCAGTGGGCGTCGCATAGAAGTCCTGAGCGCTTTGGAGGAAGCACTTAGTATCTGGGTGAAGTGGTGCACTGAGGGCAAGAGGTCTAGGCGTGTATTGGACATTGTGAGCCCAATGATGGATCGAGTGAAGAGTGACGCAGCTTCATCCACCAGGGAACACACTGCGCAAGATATCGCGCCCGTTATGGGTCTGAGTGAGTTACTACTCCGCAGTGAATGGTCGGAATTGCTAACATTTTGTACGTTAGACGTTGAAGCGACGCCCGGTAATCTTGCGTTTACCTTATCAGCATCCGATGCAGCTCAAACTGAAGCAGAGAACAACACAGGGATCTCTTCCCCCTCTCTACTTGACCCAATGGAACATTTTGACTGGGTAAGTGCACATCGACGGATGTATCTTGGTCAAGAAGCTCATCTGTTCTTTTGAAAGGCATCTTGGGATACGTCGCTACAGGAGAATGGGATCTACTTGCAACTTTCATCAAATGATAGGGTATTTTAGTCGACTTTCGGGCATTCGGGCATCAAACCCGTAATCGTGCTCTGCGGATTCGCCATAACCTTTGCATCCCGTACAACGACGATGCCAATACGGCGACACATGAGATGAGCACAACAACAGCAAAGGCATGTGGGCTCTCTTCGGAGTGGTTGACCAAGTTCATACCATACCAGCCTGCGACCAGAGTTGCACCCGCCAAGGCCAACATCAGAATCTCGATTCTCGCTTCCAACACCATGATTTGGTTTCGCCGGACACTCAGAGTGTATTGAATGGTCTCTTCAGTCCGTCGGATATGGCTCATCAGGCTTGCAGTCTCCTGGCCAATGGCACCGCTGGCCTTGAAGTACGCCTCAAAGAGATACTCCACACTCTGGTGCTCCTCTACCCCATGCGGCTTTCCAGCCTGCTTATCGGTCAAATACATGTTGGCCATGTCCTCGTCTTCATCCAGAACTTCCTGCATGACGGTTCGCACCTGGAGTGCCCTCTGTTCGACACTGATGAGTTTTCGCTTCAGTTCGAGGATTGTGCGTAGGTGAGAATGGATGAGACTTTCTTCCCCATCCAGAGTGCTTGCGTTGGCCAGATGTAAAACTGTGGAGACTTGCTTCTCCAGCAACAGATACTCGGCTTCGAGTACTGATGTCACCGATGACAATGCCGTCTCCAAAACGTATAGCTCGTAAGGCTGGCTATTGGACTTGCCTTGGTGTTGATCCCGCAAATTATCCTCCATATTGCGGCTGAACACGCGCGAGACACAACGCCTGTCGCCATTCTTCGTGTCCTGGTCTGACGCATTCGCTTCCTCAAAGAGTCGCGCGTGGTCATGCTGTACCAGTACCCGCAGGTCAAATAAATGGAGCAAAACTGAACGGTCGCGAACCAATATATGTGGCGACCCCGACTGCTGGTCGAAAACGCGGAGATCCCGCGTACTGAGGCCATATTTCTCTGCCACGGCGAGCTTGGTCGCAACCCCGTGTTGGAATGTCGCGTTGTCTCGGGGATACTCTGTGTACTGCATCGTTGCATTTCCGTCCATAGGCCGTTGCGAGAGCTGCAGCGATAAACCAAAGAGGCTTTGACTGTCCGCTTTACCGTCGACTGGGACTGCAGCGGGTATATGGATCCGTTGAGCTCCTGCGACGCGTCTGCTGCAAATGCCCTGCACAAGGTTGACGCCGACTACACCAATGCCCATGGGTCTGGAGGGTGACACGGGCAATCGGGCCCCAAGTCGTCCCCAGAACATCAACAACGGGTGCATTGTGAACATGCAATAGAATCAATGGCCCACGAACTCTCGATGGTTGAGAGCGGCGCAGTGGCAAGATCGGCCGGTCGGCGCTGCATTCGTGCCAAGCGTTTCGGCCTCGGACCAATCCCCGACGGGCTTTCGGAGATCGGAGATAGACACCTACATCGCTCGGGGGTTCAGCAGTGCCTTCAACTATATGGCAGTCCTTTCAGTTCGCTAAATATAATTCATCAATCTCACTGTCTTCCCGCTGCTATAAGCTTTGCCGAAGGATGTCCGCATGGCTGATAGCTTCAACATTCTGGCTGCCTGTGCACTCTTTGTTTGGACTATACGATGGTTACATTTAGGGCAACATGGTCCTCGTCCGGGGGATGGTCCGGACGCTGAGGGGTGGACACTTCTACAACTAGGCTCTGGCTGTTGCGTGGTGTTCAGCTGAAGCTTTTCACACTAAGCTATGGGAAGCTCTGTTCAAAGGGCACTTTCGTCAGCAAATCAGGCCACTATATTCCCCACTTTTTTTATATAGTTTCCTCGGATGGTTATTGACAGTGCCGCCTCTGTTACTCACCGTTCCTCTCTCCTACCACATTTTGAACGCAAGCCAATGTCGTTGGTCTGATAAGGAAACCTAGCACTGCTTACCTACAGAGGCCCGGCTCATGGTCCTGGCAGCCTTAATCCAGAACGGATGCCGGCCCATCGCCCTTTGAAATACTCACTCGAGTGCTAAGGTAAGTTGAACCATATTCAGGGCTGTTTACTGTGGAAAAATAAATATTGGTTGATAGTCATTACATACAATCATTCAAAGGCCGTATCCAAATACCGAATGCCCATCTGGTCTGACATTATCTTATATTTATGTATTCCGTCCAGTTCGCTCCGCCCCATTACACTGGAATCATCCCAACTCCGCCCGCTCAGAGGACATCAGCTCGCTTGTTGGCCTCTCTGTTACCCCCGTCGCTGAGTACTCCGACCTCAGTTCATGGCTATAATTCCGGTTATGATGCCGATGATCCCCCGACACCTGGGTCGCCAATGTCTCCGCCTGCGACAAGCGCGCAGGGTTTTTATATCCATTCACATTGACACCTTCGAACGGAGGAAGCGGCGCCAGCCCATCGCTTTGTCTTATCTCCCGGATCTCGCTCTGCCGTGCCCTCCGCCGCTGCCGCCGTCGTCGGCAGAAGAATATTCCTAGTCCAATAGCTACCAGCAGTAAGACGCCCAGTGGCACGCCGAGCCCGATGCCGATTTTTGCTGATGTCGATAGGCCGCTTGATTTTTTGTCTTCCGTATCCGTCTCGCTGGGTGATGTCGTTTCTGTCGTTGCACTCGTCGTCGTCGTCGCCGTTGCAGTCGGTGTCGACGTGGATGATGTCTCTGTCTCCGTTTCCGTCACGATCGCAAAGTTATACTCCACCGGATCAGGATCATCCGTATACCGCTTCGACACTCCGAACGTCACGCTCGTGACATTGTTCCCGTATGACTCGCCCTCAGCTGTGAACGGTTGTAGCGAGAACTTGCATCCACTCTCGACGTAGTTGTCGCGCGTCGCGGTCCAGACGTAGCTGTTGTTATTCGGAATTTGATCTAGAAGATACTCAGTCAATAGTAGTCTTTTAGATCTTTGGGCTTTCGGATAGAGCAGAGGAGTAGAGTACCCTCTAAGATGTAGTCTTTCCTCCCGCAGGTCTCGTACAGCGAGATGACGGGCGCATCGACAGTCCAGGTGACGTTTACCAGATCCGCGACGATGAACTGGTAGACGGAATCTGTTGGGAATGTGAAGTTCCCAGCTCCTAGACCTGACATGTTTCCGGGGTTCCTGTGCTGCAGGGCGAGGTGAAGGCGAGTCGTTGCGCGGGGAGCTCAGAGCATGGCGGCGAGGGAGGAAGAAGAAAACATGGGAAAGATGCCAGGAAAACACGCACGGAATGGATCCGGGAAGCAGGAGCAGATAGTTCATGCAGCTTGTAGTAGGCTAGACAGGATAGGGACTAAATCGTGCCTTGTGACCTTTGTACCCCCGGCTTAGTGGCTGGCGCTAATGCGGCTTGTCTGCGCCGCAACAAAGAACTGGGTATGAAGGAAATAAACAGCTGGAAAGAAAATAGGAGATTTGACAGAGCATTTCACTTGTTTATTTTTATTCTGAAGTGAAACGGACTCTACACCTGGAGCAACTCGTTGTCGAAGAAAAGATGGTTATCCTATGTACGTGCGCACCGCGTGGGCGAGCTAAGCCTGTTAGCCCTAATCCGGCACAAAGGCCCCGGGGTCCGGCATGCATGGTGCTCCCACTATCTAAGCCACTAGACTTGAAATCAGATAGTTCCAGTGCAGCATTATGTAAGGAGATGGCAGAAACAAGGTCTGGGGTTGTTCATGAGCGGGCTGAGTTGAGGCTGAGCATTTGACGCCTCTTAACCATCTACCTCACAATGGCGGAGCCTACCTACCTTTTATGAGGACCATACCATTATGAAGCCACATTCTCAGCAACTCCCAAGCATCCTACTCTGTTTCCAGCAGCTAGATTCTCGCTTGATTGAAGTGTCCCGGCCTACCGGTACGGTAACTGCGCCCATCTCTGATTTCTCGCCAGAGCGAGATGCTCGGCCTCCTTGCCATTCATGCAAAATTGGTCGTGGAGCTATCCTAATCGCACAACTTTGTAGCTCCCGAGGACGACAGATTTCCCTTTTGCCAGTCCGTTGTCGGAAGCAGTGGGATGTTACGGCAGAGACAGGGGCAGACCGTTGCAGACAGAGCAAGACCCATCGATGTGGTTGCAGTTGGCAATATGGGATCCCATGGTCAAGCTCTTGAAGTTTCCGACTTTAATAGCATTTTTATACAAGGTACTGACCTTAGCGGGGCTGCCGAGACAGCTATGCCTTGCGTATACCCTATTTCATCCAAGGACAAGACGTTGTTCAGCTGGTGGAAGTGAGCCTACACCATACGTGGTTAATAGAAGGGCATAGGTAATATTAGCTATTATTGCTTGCATCTTACGCAGATGAATCGCCATCCAAAGATACCCCGCTCTTAACATAACAAACTTAGGGCTAGCCAGGCCGGAGGCTCCGAGGCCATTGTGTGGCTGTTCAGGAAGTCCCGGACTGCCGAGAGAAGGTATAAACCGAGGAATCCACTGACAGAACGCTATATGAGGGGTAATAAATCTTGGCAGGCTTGGAGCTCGTTGGGGTAACCCAGGTCTCGATCCTCTCTGATGCCTCCTCCCTTCATATCTAGGGGGGCAGCATGACCTCCCTATCATCCCTTCCATTGGAAATTGTTGACCAGATCTGCGAATATGTCGGCGATGTACGCAATCTGGCCCTTGTTGGTAAACAATGTTACACTCTCACTGTCAAGCATCGTTTCAGGCGCATCTCAATTACCCGCAAGAAAATTGGTAACTCCACACTCAGTGCTGAGGTCAAGCGGTGGTCCGATATCCTCGAGGCTGCATCTGCATTCACAATTGTCCGTGAATTATCAATTTTCGAGTGGACTACGGATATCGAGGAGTGTGGAGAGATCGAATATCCCAACTTTCAGACATATGCCGACAAGCTGACCCGCAAGGACCAGCTCTACACCCCCATCTTCTCCAAGCTGTTCGACTTCAAGCCCAGGTACGAGCCTGAGGAAACATGGACCTCCCTCATGCTCTTATTGCGCCAACTATCCGGTCTCCAAGACCTTGTCTGGGCCTGCGAATCTCAATTCCCACCCTCCCTGCTCCAGATCCTGCATGAACAGCTCCCTCGGTGCAGCCTGCACATCCGAGCCTTCAAGATGCCCAGTCTGCATCAGGACGCAGACCACCCGGTAGATATCGACCAACGAGATTACAGTCTGGCCACATCGCCAAACTTATGCAGCATCCTTGTACCCATCTCACACTACGATACCTTTGGCTGCGTCGAGTACAACGAAGAAGCAGCCATGGAGATGGCAGCTGGCCTAGCACCCAATCTGAAGGAATTGCATCTTGTATATGGAGCCCTCGGGTCCAGCCTCGAGTACGTCCGTGCCCTAGAGCGAGGGAGATCCCCCTGGCGCGGCTTCTTCCCTCTAAAGGCAGAGAATGATCCAAAATCTCAACAGCCCATCCGTCTACAGACCCTAAGTATAAGCCCAGCCACCATGCAGCACTTTACACCTTGGGAGGCGCGCCTCGACTTTTCAGCGCTGGAGACCCTGCAGCTCTGGGACGTCCAGGCGGAGACTCTGATGGCGTTGAGCACCCACAGCGGCAGCTTAGCCATGCTAAAAACACTGGCCTTGCATACCGAATCCCCCGAGGACCGAATCTCGCAAGAATACAGCGCAGACAAAGCGGCCCGTCTCGACGATGCAGCAACCTGGTTCCTGTCGGCCCTTGGCCTGGGTCGTGTCCGGTTGGAAAGGGTCCATCTTTCGGGAGGTCCGCACCTGGGGAAATCCTTCCGGCAGCTCCTGTTCAGTCATGGACGGTCTCTGCGTACACTATCGCTTATAGCGCCTGCTCGATATGCCGAGTCTGGGCCGCGAATTACGGTGAGCAGAATCAAGGAGATTCAGACGCATTGCCCGCACATCCAAGATCTGAGGCTATCCCTGCGCCGCACGCACGGCAATGCAGATGAGGTCGCGGTCTACGATGCCCTTGGTAAAACCACGCGTCTGACTTGTCTTACACTTCAATTCCACCTCCTAGATCAGAATCCCGATAGCACATCTCACTCCGACTCTGAGTCCCCAGCCCTCGCAATTGAGCATGACCCAGAGCCATCCGGCGAGACCCTGATCAGTGCCGCAGTAGACACACCACTCGCCCGCGCTATCTTCACGCGGATCGTCAAGGCCGGCGCGCGCTCGCTGCAGACGCTCAAGATCCTGCACGCGGATAAACTTCCGCCTCGGCACACTCCCAGACTCCAAGTGAGGGTATGACATGTCATTTCCAGCGGTATTTCGGATGTTGACTTTGCTCGCTTTTCATTCCACCATCTAAACTGTCCGGGGTTCTTCTGGAAAGAAGAAGGGCGGTCGGGCCTTGTTTGTGGTTATTGAATGCAAAGACTTCAATCATTAACGCCTGAATAGTAAAACCTGGTTTCATCCCGCCCATGTCCGAGTACTGGTTCAGCTTTGTATTGGTATAGACGCTATAGCTACCTACGTCCTTGCTCTTCCTGACATCCACACTCTAAAACTTGAGGACATTGGCTACATCACGAAGATATCCGGCGTCGGCATTATTAACATCTAGCTTGCCCTTGTACTGGATCCATCTACACCCACTTCTTATTCCCATAGTGCGAGGTAAACGCGCCTGCATACCCCGTGTCAATGCTAATTCTCTCCCAGGTCGCCCTGATGACCCGGACAGCTTCATCCACGGGCGTTGGGCCCTTGAAGTGCGGCGCATACGCCACCACTTTGCCCATGAAGCCTTTCAGGCCTTCAGCCTGCTCGGGGGTGACTGTCATACACAACATTAGCAATGTCACCTTGAATAGAGCGATATACGCACCATGATCAAAATGCCCGGCCTCCACAACGCCCGGACTCAACGACACAAACAGCACGCCCTCCTTCCTATACTGCGCACTGAACTTGCCAACGATGACATTCAAAGCCGCCTTGGAGGCCGCGTAGATTGCCGCAGTCTCGATTTCAAGGGCGTTGATTAGGTCGAGGTCTGCGTGGCCGCTGGTGATGGCGATGACCTTCTTCACAGTCCCTGCTTTCACGAGGGGGAGGAAGAGGTTGAAGAGGTGGATGTTGCCCGTGACGTTTGTTTGGTAGAGCGTTGCTGAGATGTCTTCGAGCTCTGCGGCTTTGTCGTCGCCGCCTCTGTTGTAGCAAGTTGTTCCGTTAGCCATGATTCCTTCAATGATAGCGAGGAGGGGAGGTGTAGTTAGACGTACAGAGCGCCGATGGGATCATAGGCGTCGAAGTCCGGCACGAGTGCGCCATTCGCAACGAGATAGTCGACGCCTCGGTCGCCGACGATAGCGGCTGTGTCGTCGGCGGCTTGTTTCAGGCTGGCGTAGTTGGTGAGGTCGCCGTGGAGGATGTGGACGTTGGGGCGGTCGCCGAGTTCGGTTGCCACCTTCTTCTCTGTTCCGGCTTTGTCGCGGACGAGGCCGACGATGAGGTTGTTGGGGTCTTCAGAGATCTGTTTGACGAACTCGAACTGGATTCAGAGGTGAGTAGGTGTGTGTAGCCTAGTTATATGGTACGTAGACTCACCCCGATCCCCTTGGAAACACCGGTAATAACGTAGACGGACATTTTGAACGGGTTGCGATGCGGCGACTGTAGATGCTCGTTGGTGGGACTGATGTAGAGAGTTCTCGAGTACTGAGGATGATAGCAATTCCAACTCGACCCTGCCATGGGATGTACTTATACCCAGAACTCTCAGCCTCAGCCCATGAGCTAGCCCGCCCTTAGTTCAGGTCCGCCTGGGGCTCGGCCATCGAACCATCTTGCTCATCATTCGCCCGCTCGCTCTTTGTTCCCGGCACCAAGCTCTTGGGGCCTACCTCACGGACTAGCCCCCGCCGTCGGACTAGCGTGCGGACCAAGACCCAATGGCTTTGCAGAGGGGCTCAGCTGATGACAAATGCGCTGTAGACAAGTGATTTGGAGTCAGTTTCTCCCTCATAACTTCCAAAGAGAAACTACTGTTGCCGGGATGCTCTCCCCCGCAGAGTCAAACGCCTGCAACGCCTGCGCGCGGTCGAAGCGGAAATGCGGTCGGCAGGTGCCCTCGTGTGCTCGTTGCGCGGAGAAGGGCATGACCTGCGTCTACTCGCGGCTGCGACCAAGCAGAGCAGATTCTTCAGTACGGCCAGTCAGGGTCCGACCGAGGGTGGAAGTTGGGGATGCACCGGGGCCGCTGGCTGAGGGAGAGGTGGAGGGAGGGGAGGACACCGTCACCATCCTACCAGACGACCTCATGTTGGACCTGGATTTGGACCTGGAGATGGACTTCCCGCTTATCGACAGCGACTTCCCTGCCTTTGCCTCGTCGCTGGTCCAAACATCCTATCCAGCGCCCCTCAAGACAACCTGGTTCCTTACACCCGACACATGGACAATCACGACTCGAGCGGACGTGGCCACCGCAGCAGACGTGGACATCACCTTGACAATGATGAAGCAGTACATAGCGACTCTGCAGTCCTGGTTCGAGCGCTGGGTCGCTACGGGGAGTAACCCCTTCATCCATGCCCGATTGTACAGCGCGACCTTTCCATCATGCGTGCAGGTTGCATATGCCACGCTGGCGAGTTACATCCACCGCACACCCGCCAACACCGACACGATCCTGCGGATTGTAGAGGAGAGGTCAAACGACCTGCTGCGTGAGAGCGGGGCGGTCCTGAAGCTCGACAGGGGGGCCGCGGAGGAGTGGACTGATGCCCATGCCGCTGAAGAGGAACAAAACGTCGACCCCGACCCCGACCTCTTCACCCAGCTTGCTAGGTTGCACGCCCTGCTAACCTACCAGACCATCGGTCTGCTAGACGGCGACATCCGCGCCCGCTACGTCGCGCAGGGCCACATCGCCGTGCAAGAAAGCTGGGCGAACAGGCTCTTCCACTCCGCTGCAAAAGCTGTATGCACGACCAACGATACTTGTTCAGGTGCCCTCCTCGGCCACCCGTCACACTCGCCATCGCCCTCCCAACAAGACTGGCACCTCTGGATCCTGGCCGAGAGCATCCGGCGCATCTGGCTGGTTGCCATGGGTCTCTCGCGCGCTTTCTCGGCGCTACAGCAGCGCTGGGTTATCTGTCCTGGTGGGATCATGTACACGAATCGCGCTGGACTCTGGGATGCAAGCAGCGCGACTGAGTGGGAGGGGAGGTGTCTGGGCTTAGGTTTGGGAGGAAGAGGGTTTCTGCAGCGGTTTGAGTGTGCTCCGCTGCTTGATAAAGCGCCGGGGGATGTTGATGAGTTTGGGATGGCGATGCTGGATATGACTGTTTGTAGGGAGGTGTTGGATGGGTGGAGAGGAGGGGTGGTGGTATGTAGGTAGAAGCCTAGACAGGTGTCAACTGCTCGGACTTATGCTAGATGTCATTGGACTTTAGGCTCGACTAACCTCTTGTCTTCTTTAGCCGGCGCGCTGTTTGGTATCGGCCACATATGCATGGTGATATCCAGTCCGGTCCTATGACTGTATCCCACACCTAGGAAAGATGATGTCTCCATTCGGACCATGTAGGTCATAGCGGCCTTTTGTCACATGTGGTGCTAAGGCGTCGATGTGAAAATAGGCTTGCTTGATCAGTTCCTCCATTCCCTGCCATATGATTGTTAGTAACGCCGACCGCTCAGGCAGACAAGCTTAGAGAGACTTTTAAGGTCAAGGCGTACCTTCCATGTATTACAGAGGACGAAGGGAAAGTTTAACTTCCGTCCAAGGGCGTCTTGGAATTTGATGGGGCGTGTTTTCGAGAGCGTTGGCTCGGGAGGCTCGAGAGGTGATAGCAGCTTTAGTGCTGTGAGTGCTTTGATTGCATCTTGTTTAACAACTTCGCGATCGGCATTGCCTTTATTCAATGGGTCTCTGTTTCGACGGAGACTCTGTGCTGTTGCTCCTTGTGGATCTTTGTTATAACTCTGTCTAGCTTGCGGGTGGTCGCTACTACTGATACCTGGTGTTTCTCCTTCCAATCTCGATGAGCTGCGTTCACTATTGACTGTTGTTCCTGACACGGAATCTGGTGTTGGTTCAGGTGCCTGGTGTCCAAAGCCGCCTGACTGATACCTTGCAGTGTTGTTAAAGATGGTGTATTGATTGTGACTGGGTAAGGAACTAGCCACCTGCGTGGTTCTGAGGACCTCCAATCTTGGTACTTACTAGCCGACCATGCTGAGCAAGATAGCTATTGAAGATAGTCTTGTTTGCAGAATGTCTTAAAACTGCCGGTTCTTCTTTCTTGAACAAACTCCATCCGATCTTTCGCCAGCTGTCCACTTATATTGACCCTGTCCGATTGCAAGAGAGGCTACGACGATATTTCTCTGTCCGAGTCAAGAACCTGGGCATAACCTCGACCGAACACTAATTGATGTGGGAGATCGCATTCAAGGTGGCTTGACTGAGGAGGTTACTTGTGCGCATCTGTTCCACATGGAGGAATGCTTGCTGAACACAACCTAGCTCCTGTATCACTTCCTGATACTCTTTACTTGAGCCTTGCGAATCAGAGAGTGCGCGGACAAGTCGATAGGCTAGGTTTGCCCGAGCAATAAAGTCCCCCACTGATACTCCAATGGACATGGCGACGGGGTCCGGAAGGGATTCTTGCAGGATTCCGAGTGCTGCAGTGAGAGAGTGCTAAAATAAAATAAGGATAGCCGGATGGTCATCATCTTTGGAGTAGAATGCTCCATCTGATATCCTGCAGAACCAAATGGCTACGTCCAAGGCTGTCCGCGCGTAGGTATGCTTTGCGATATTGAGGCTTATGATGCAGGATGTGTTGGACCAACGCCTCCAAGGCCAGAAGTCTGCTCGTACGGCCCCCAGGCGCTACAGCCACAAAGATACCGGTTGATGGTCGTCCATCCTGGTTGAAGTTTGGGTGTTGGTTCCCATTCTCCATGTTTTCAGTGGGCTCACAGAACGACATCGGTAGGCCTGAAGAGAAATATATAGTTGACCCATTGGGGTTCATCGGTATAAGCATAGCATCGAGTACAATAGCTGCGAGCCAGAGGCAGTAATCGCGCAAGCCAGATTCAGGACTGGCTGTTAGACCGCAGAGGAGCTAGCGTACTCATGTTGAGACCACTGGGGATGTGCGTCAAAGGATGAGGCTCAGACGGCAGGCGCGAGGCAACAAGCTACTCCACAGACTGTGGCGCAGCAGGCTGTACTGTGGCTAGTGGGCTGTCTACGGTAAGTCAGCCGGAGAATCATGGATCCTTTCCGGTGTCAAGACATTCCGCGGCCCAGAACAACCATCGACACTAATTAACCATCCGTCGCAAAACCGTCACCGGTTCATCTCACTCAAGCCCGCTGTCGCCGCCGCCGTATCGAATTCGCTCAAGACTCAGAGGATCACCCACAACAAAGAGCGTCCGAAAGAAGATCGCCATACGATGGCCCACGGCCAAGAAGACTGCGCTTCCGTACTGGAGCAGTTCGTCCACGATGTTGCGAACCTGCCACTGGAGATCAACCACTTGATGGAAGAGATCCAGGCGAAAGATAAGATCATTCAGGACTGCCGCACCATCATCAACTCGCGCGACGCCAACATCCAAAAGTTCATCAAACTCAACGGCAGTTTAACCCCGAACCCGAAAGAGGAGCAGTACTCCAAGATTGTCCTCCAGAACCTCGACAAGTCCAGCCAACTACAAGACGAGAAGATACTGTTGAGCGAGAAGGCGTGCATCCTGTTGGACCGACAGATCAAGAAACTCGACGTCAAGATCCGCGATCTCCAGAACGACGGCGTCCTCTCCAACGACCCCCCCATTCCCTCCCTCTTCAACAATAAAGACCAATATCGCGATCCCCCCAAAATCTTCTTTCCCGACTCCTCCACCGACGCCGCCTCATACACGTCCCCCCTCGCCGCATCCTCCGGCAACGCAAACCCCCTAGGCGCAGGCGTCACACCCCGCCTCAACCTCTCCCTCAACCGCTCCCACTCCGCCGCCGCTCTCTCCCAACACGCCCGCAGCTCCGCTCCCGCTACCCCGGCTGCAACTGCACACTTCCACCAGCGCCATCGTGAATCTTCCGCCGGTGCTATTGACAGCAAGCGCCGTCGCCTCAACCCAACTCTCGGCTCCCTCCCCGCCGCCTCCTCCAATCTCCGCCAATCTTCCCTCGGCCCTGGCACGCCTAAAGCCGGGACACCGTCTTCCAGCCGCGCGGGTAGTGCGGGCCCACGCTCTGCCGGAATCACAAAGAAAGCGCTCACAAAGAAAGTCGCGCCGCACCAACAACTCAAGAAACTCAAATCGCTGAACGGGAAACACAACAAACGTTCGTCTAGCACAAGCCGGTTAAAGTCGCACAAGAAAACGCTGTCAGGAGGCGATGATGATGATGACGACTCGATGCTCAGCAGCGCCGAACTCTCAGATTCAGATAGCGGTGACGTGAACATGGACGAGGACGAGGACGAGGGCAACGAGGACACCCAGGTGTATTGTACATGTCGGACGGTCAGCCATGGCGACATGGTGGCGTGCGATAACGACGACTGCAAATATGAGTGGTTTCACTGGAAGTGCGTAGGCTTGACGAGAGAGCCCGTTGGGAAGTGGTATTGTCCCGATTGTTTGGCGGCGAAGGGGGGTGAATAGACTATCACTCCATGTGCTTATGAATTATGATATCCCATATGATTTTACTTGATCAATTGATTGAACTCAGTTGAGCACTCTTACAAGAACTGGTATAGAAATATACTCTTACATTGTCGTCCTATATAGACTCATCGGCCGAAACCTATCCCAAAGCACAATGCAACGCCATCGCTATGCAACAAACACATTTTTGAATCACCTCGCTCTCACCTAAAAAGAAAGCGGTCCCTTCTCATGAATCCACGTCTCAAAGTACTCGCAGTTCTCAGGGCTCACCGCACCCCCCGGCACACACAGGTTGAAAACCGGGCAGTTACCGCAGGGGACCTCCGTCATGCCGTTCAGGACAAGCCGGTCGTCGTCAGCGGCGCGGTCCTCATTTGGCTTTCGGGCTTGCCGCGCCTTGACTTGTTCCGGGTTCATGACGGACTTGTAGACCTCGCCGTTGTTCAGCGCGACGAGCTTGTTGTCGTAGCACAGCATCTCCAGTAGCTGCGTGACGCTCTCTTCGCCCAGCCGGACGGGCGTAATACCACTCTGGTTGACGGCTGCCGTGAGCATAGCAATGGTCGGATACCCCGTATACCCAACAGGATAGGGGAGATATTCCTTTGTCGAGCCCTCCTTCTTCACGCTCGCCGCCGCAGACCCATCAGCCGTTTTCAGCCGCTTAGCCCGCGACTTATCCGCTGCGGGGACCTCATACCAACTCTTCTTCGCAACCGAGAACTCAATGAACCCCGAGACGACCCCAATGAAATTCTCATCGAGCACACCGTCCGTGAACCACGCGCCGCCCGTGACGTCCTCGCTCGGCGCCAGGCCAGCAAGCATGTACATCTTCCGGCTGGGGAACTTGACATTGTGCACGGATTTGATGTAGCTCTTGCCCTCGAGGGACTTGAGGCAGCGGTCGAGGATGGACTTGTGCAGGTTCGTGCGGCTTTGGATCTGGCGCACCCAGATGCCGTTGCGGCCTGTTGAGTGGATGACGTTGTACACGAGACTTTCGTCGGGGGAGAGGTTTTGTAGCCTAGAAAACAGAGTTAATAGAGTTTGGATAAGTGGGCAGTGGGTAAGCGTACTTCTCAGCATCATCGCGCGCAATGAGCTTCCACGCCAGCCGGTCATTTTTGCCCTGTAGCAGTCGGAGGAGTTTCTGGTCGACGAGCGACTGTGTGCATTGGAGGAGGAGCGGGAGGTCATTTTTCGGGACGATGTCGAGACCGAGGAGGTCCTGCTGGTAGAAGAGGTGGTCAATGGGGAAGTTTTCGAGGCATGCGTCGTAGAGTCTGGAGGCGAGCTCAGTGACAGAGCCGCCAGACCCCGCGGAGGCCATGGTTGAGGGAGATCTGAGCGTCGAGTCACCGGAGGGATTCGCGGAATCGCATGTTCGGGCTGGATGAGAGGCGAGCGTGTCTCCGTTAATGTAACGGCTCAAGCCTTCACTCAAGAGCTTAGTAGCCTCGGGTTTGTTGACTCAGGATGCGCAGTGACAGAGCAGATGTTTTTTGGCGGAGAAATTATTTCTGGCCTAGCGCCGTCTGACCCAAAGTAGCTTAGCGCAGAGAGCTCCATTGAAGGCGGGCTTGGCGGTCTGGGTGCTGGCGCTGGAGCGTCTCGGAAATTTCCAGAAGCTCGGAGGTGCGCAATATCAGCTGCCTCGCCGCCAGTCGCTTTGTCCTGCTTCTCTCCATCTCACTTTCATCATCAACTGACACACCTCGCACACCATGGCTGACGCTCTAAAGGCCGAGGGCAACAAGGCCTTCGCTGCTAAGGACTACCCGACTGCCATGTGAGTATCCCGACCCCGCTTTGACTCTTCCAGGCAAGCGCTGATCAAAACAGTGAGAAGTTCACTCAAGCAATCGAGCTCGACGCTTCCAACCACGTCCTCTACTCCAACCGTTCCGCCGTCTACGCTGCCCAGCAGGAATACGAGAAGGCTCTCACCGACGCTGAGAAGGCCGTTGAGATCAAGCCGGATTGGTCAAAGGGCCACCAGCGAAAGGGAGCCGCCTACCGTGGAATTGGAGATTTGCGTACGTCCTCGCTCTACAATGGTGATTAGGCTGATGGATGCTGACGTTTACAGTGGCCGCCCACGATGCGTACGAAGAGGCGATCAAGCTCGAGCCCGGCAACACCCAGGCCAAGAACGGTCTCGACGCCGTGAAGCGCGCCATCAACGCCGAGGCCCAGGCTGACGGTGTCACCGGCGATCCCATGGGCGGCCTCGGCAACATCTTCAACGACCCCCAGCTCTTCCAGAAACTCGCCAGCAACCCCAAGACCTCCGGCTTCCTGGCCGACGGCGACTTCATGAACAAGCTCAAGAAGATCCAGCAGAACCCGAACAACATTGGTGAGGAGATCAAGGACCCGCGGTTCCTGCAGGTGATGAGCGTCCTGCTCGGTATCGACATGAACTTTGGCGCTCCTCCTCAGGGTAGCCCCTCTGGTGCGGCTGCTGCTGAGGCTGAAGAAGACGTTCCTATGCCCGATGCCCGCCCGGCTCCCCCAAAGAAGGAACCCGAGCCCGAGCCTGAGCCGGAGGATGAGGAGGCTGCTGCCAAGAAGAAGGCGCAGGAGGCTGGTGATGCCGAGAAGAAGATTGGTAACGACTTCTACAAGAAGAAGCAGTTCGACGAGGCTATTGAGCACTACACCAAGGCGTGGGAGCTGAACAAGGACGTCACATACCTGAACAACATTGGTGCCGCCAAGTTCGAGAAGGGCGACCTTGAGGGTGCCATTGAGACCTGCAAGACCGCCATCGAGGAGGGCCGCGACCTCCGCGCAGACTTCAAGCACATCGCCAAGGCGTTCACACGAATTGGTACCGCGTACGAGAAGCTGGGAGACCTGGAGAAGGCCATTGAGAACTACAACAAGTCCCTCACCGAACACCGAACCCCCGACGCCCTCACCAAGCTGCGCAACGCCGAGAAGGCCCGCGACAAGGCCAAGAAGGAGGCCTACATCGACTCCGCCGAAGCCGAGAAGGCCCGTGAGCTCGGTCAGCAGAAGTTCCAGGAAGCCGACTGGCCTGGTGCCGTTGACGCCTTCACCGAGATGACGAAGCGTGCCCCCGATGACCCTCGCGGTTTCAGCAACCGTGCTGCCGCTCTCATCAAGCTCATGGCCTTCCCCCAGGCCGTCCAGGACTGCGACGAGGCCATCGCCCGCGATCCCAAGTTCTTCCGTGCCTACATCCGCAAGTCCCAGGCCCTCGCCGCCATGAAGGAGTACAGCCGCGCCATCGACGCCTGCAGCGCCGCCGCCGAGCACGACGACGGCAGCCACGCCCGCGAGATCGAGCAGCAGCAACAGAAGGTCCTCGACGCCCAGTTCAGCGCCCGTGCCGGCGAGACCGAGCAGGAGACCATGCAGCGCATCCAGAACGACCCAGAGGTATGTCCCCAACCACTTCTAACAATTGTACACAACTAACTAGTCAGATCATGTCCATCCTCCAAGATCCCGTCATGCAGAGCATCCTGCAACAGGCCAAGGGCGATCCTGCCGCCCTGCAAGAGCACATGAAGAACACACAGGTGCGGCTGCAGATCCAGAAGCTGATGGCCGCCGGTGTGATTCGTCTCGGGCGGTAATCTGCCTGCTTGCTTTCCTGTCTAGGTGTTTTGCATTTGCATTTCTTACGTACCTTCCATGACACATATCATGCTGTAGTTAACGACATCAGTTAATATGACTATGAATATGACTATTATGATCAGTCCGTCCTCCACACTGCACGCTTTAACTGCAAGCTATTGCAAAGGCTTCGAGTCACTTGCTACATTATCAGACCTACCTCCCTGTAATATCAATAACCCCAGGTTGCGCTCACTGAACCTAGCTAGGTATGGCAGACTCTCAACAACTGATTCGTCGGGCATTTGCATCGCGCTTCATGTTGTCAGTTGAGGTACGTTGGACCGGCATCCGCTATGTAAAGGGCGTCCTTATCTACGATCCCCCTCGAGCTCGAAAGGCTACGGTAGCGCGACAAGTGGCGATGCAGTCACCCCATGCTCGCAGCACAAGGGCCGTAAATGAGGCAGATGCTAGATCTGTGGACCAAATATGGGAGTTGTTTCGGCAGGCCGAAGCTGAATCGATGCAGATCGCAAACGAGAGATACTCCTGTTCCTGTCATACCATAGTGATCGACGGGATTGGGACAACCTGCGCGCGGCAGGAGAGTCTCTAAGCTCTCTTCCTCCTCTTGAAGAGGTCTGGGGCACGCACATAATCTAAAACACATCGTGGGCGACGACCAGCTACAACCACTTTGAACACCTGTCGTGTCTATTTAGAACCGGATAGCACCACCACCATTCGGCTGTCGACATTCAACGATATCGATTCTCTATTCGTGCCTTCGATCCTGATCACCCGCTCTGGTATGCTCTTGAGTAGATATAGACTTCGCGCCTAGGTGGTTGGGCCGCGAGCTAAAGCGGCGCGGGTCAGGGCTAGCCCGACGTTGGTAATGAGGCATGTAGGTAAGTCTGTCTGTCCTGTACATGATTCATATGCATTGCAGGAATGCTAATCGACTCCGCGGGTTATGGCTCGGTATCCCCGGAGGCCGAGCTCATCCATTGTATTGCTGTCAAAATCCCCCTGCAACTCGCTAGAGAGTACCATGCCATAATACCCTACAACACTGTTCAATTTCACCATTCCAATCCACCACTAGGCAAGCCCTTTGCAGCCCTTTTCTTTCTCTCACCCGTGCTCCTGCTCGTATTTGCCCAGGCAATCTCTCGAAACACCGCGCGCCCGAACTGGCTATACAGAGGCAGTACACCTCCAGCCTCAAGAAGCGTCTTCTCCATTTCCGACTGCTGGTATGTGAAGATTCCATCGAAGCCCTCTATCTGCACCGTATTTTTTCCGCGGTCGATAGTAACAATAGAGTCCTCCTGCACGTGTGCATAGAACTCGGCATCTGGGAGGGTAATGCTGAACATGCCCATGTTCAGCTGGTTTCGATCATCTGGGACATACATCAATCCCAGCTCGCTCCACTTTCAAGAAAAGCTCAAGGTGAACTCACAGATAAAAGCAAACGTCGGCGCAATGACCGCCTCGATTCCAGCGCCCTGCAAAGCCCTAACTGCGTCCTCGCGGGACGAGCCACTGCCGAATCCGCGGTCCGCGACGCTGAGATGTCAGTCAGCATACACGGAATCGTTGTTCGTTAGAGACACATACATTATCCTTGCTCCGTCTCCTGCTCTTTGCCGGAATTCGGGGCGGTAGTACTGGAAGCAGTGGCTGCCCAGGTCTGCGTTGTCGACGCCCGGGACGAACTCGGCGGGGATGATGGCGTCTCTGATAAAAAAAAAAATGTCAGAAGCTCTTAAGGTCCAGGAGACAGGGAACCATAGACGCACGTATCGACATTCTCACCAAACCTCTGCACTTTTGAGCGAAGAATCTGCTTGGAGCCACCGCCGGTGCGTTCGGCCGTAGAGGGAAAAACGTCAGTCGAACCCCCTGCACGGCTCTCCGATTCCTCCATGTTCTCCGTCAGGATAGAAGGATTAGGCTCGCTGATCTCAGGCGCGAGAGTCAGAATTAGTTTCTGGCTCCCAAAAATCCTATCTATTCTCGCCCTATCAATCCGATCCAACAACGGCCGAGGATCAGCAACAACCATCCCAAAACTCGATGCCGCTACCACCGCAGCACAGGTAACATGCCCAATACTCCCCTTGCCCATGCGGTTGCGGAAATTGCGGTTCTGCGACGACAGCCAAACTTCGCCTTCACCCGCGACGTCTACGTCGTTGATGCCCACACAGTACGAGCACCCCGGCGCCCCAATATCAAATCCCGCTGCCCGGTAGATATCCAGGAGGCCGTGGCGGTCCAGGTTCTTCATGATGCCCAGGCTCCCCGGCGTGACGCGCCTTTTACCAGGGACAGGAACCAGACCCGAGCGCAGGCCCGCATCGAGCACCAGAGCCGCAGTTATCAGATCTTCTTCCGTCGTCGTACACGCCCCTATAAAGCATCCATCCAGCGCCATGCCGACCTTCTCACTAACAGGCACAACATCATCCGGATTCGGATGCAGGGCAATCGTCCACTCCACCTCTTCTAACTGCACCGTACGAACCTCCGCATATACCGCGCCAGGATCACCCCGAAAATACAAACCCCCTCGATGCTCAGCATGCGGACGACTAGCAATCCACCCAGCCGTGCGCTCATCCGCTTCAAAACAAGCCCCCATGCCCCCAAACTCCGTCGTCATATTCGCAATCGCGAACCGCGCGTCCATGGAGAGCTCAGACAGTCCAGATCCGCCATACTCCACAGCCCGCTGGAACGCAATGCTATTCCGCTTGAATAGGCGAAGGATGTGCAGGATCACATCCTTCCCGCTGATCCCGAAGGGCAGCTTTCCCTCAAAATTTATACGGCACACCTCAGGGACCCGGAACCACGTCTCCCCTGTGACCATGGGCAGGACTACATCTGCAGCACCCAGTCCAACCGCCAGCGCACCCACACACCCAGCCGAACACGTATGGCTGTCCGCGCCAACAACGATCTGCCCCGGTAGAGCCCGTTGTCTCGTGAAATCCGTGTGCAGGATACTCGTGTTAGCAGGGACAAAGTCGACGAGCTTCGCTTCGTCCCGGAACCTCTCAGCCTGCCTTATAAGACCCCGCTGCCGCGGGAGGTGGTTCGTGCGCGGGTCCAGTGTGTGGTCGAGAGCCAGCCACATGCGGTCGTTGCGGTGGAGTTTCGGGCGGCCCATGGCGGCGTACGTCTTTTCCATTCCCGCCCAGAGGATCTCGGATGTTAGGGTCCAATCTACCTTGACGCAGATGATCTGTCCGGTTTGGATTGAGGGCTTTGTGAGGCCGACGGCGGCTTGGGTCATGATCTTTTCGATTACGCCCATGGGGCGGCGGGGCTCTGCGTAGGACTGGCGGGGGCTTGGGGCGCGTCTAGGGTGATCAGATTGCAGAGGAGCCTTTGCTGCTTCGAGATATGTATCGAGGTGTTGCATGAATGCCCGCATGAACTCGGCTGGACTGGATGTGCCGCCAGCACTGGGGGTGCGGAGATTCGAGCCGAGGAGTTCGATGGGGTCCATTGTTCGGCGGATGGCTTTTGTTATAGCAGCTGCCTCTGCGTGAACGCCCAGGGAGAGGTCGAGCATGAGGCTTAGGGCGGGGAGGATGCAGGTGGCATCTGCATGGCTTTCTGTGGTTGAGGCTCCAGTCTTGTACACCCCTGGGACCCGAAGGCGTTGGATATCTGGAGCTCGATTATCTCGTACAGGCAACGAGATGGCGGCAGAAGGTAATAGACCTTCGAGTCTTGCCACCCTGCGAGCCTTCTCAGCGAGAACTGCCCCAGATCGGCTAGTGAGGACAATTCCGTTCATCCGGGATGGATTAGAACCTAGTAACGCAGCCGCGTCATCGCTTGGAATATGATCGGTGGTGACACGCGGGAAGTACTCCTGCAGGACCTCGCTGCCAACGGCGTTCAAAAGCGAAGTGGAGGTGTCGGCAACGATATGCACGGCCTTGGGCGGCCTTGACTGCATAGCGTATTCTCCGGCCCAGCGCGCCAACCGTTCGATCATGTCGACAGAGTCCTTTCCTTCAACTTGGTTACCGCCACTGACAAAGGTGATATCCAGGTTGTTGAGATTGAGATGTTCGTTTGGACCATGGTCATCTTGAAGAAGAGCAGTGCTGGGAGCCGAGACTGGTTGGATGGTGGCAAGATCTCCCCAATGTCCCAGGGGCTCATCATGCAAGGCCATAGATACCTTGCCGGCATCGGCGCCGTTACCGCAGAGCAGGATGACATCTGAGTCTAGGCATGCTCCCCATGTCTCTGACCCGGCAGCAAGAGGTGTACCGTCAGTTCGATGTTCCGAGACGGCGAAGAGGATCCCCGGTCGGGCATTTTGGATAAGAGCCAAAACTCGCTTAGAATGAGTAGCCATCTCTTGACCAGGTCCATCCTCTGAGCCGAGAAATAAGGCAACCTTGAAGGTGCGGGGTGTCTGTAATTGGGAAGGAGCCATCTTCTCTTGCAGAGGAAATGCAGATGGGTGAGATAGTCGGGAAAATGCCGGACTGCCGGGGATAATGCTCAATATATACCTAAGGTGCCCTGAGCGACATCGGACGTGTTGAACATGGTATCGACATACATTCCTGTCATCTGGACTCCTCTATCTTCTTACAGGTTACATGGCCGCTTTCTCCACCACGCTGTGGGTGGCTACGGCATTGATGTGATATGGTACGCAGGGTTTGAGATTATGGCAGAAGTGCTGACTTCGAAGCATGTATTTACCTTCGCTCACCTACGGAAAGTTCAAAAGCTAACGTCCAACGGCTGTACGTTGGTTATGCTCTAAGGAATAACTGCAAGATGGCCGATGCTGATCACTCGTTTCCGAGCATATACCCTTCTCTAATTACCGTAAATCCAGCCAGACAAAAATGCCATAAAGCACTGCTTGAAGCCCATCCTACCCGGAGTATACTACCTAGCTCGCTCCCCCTCTGGGTGTGTTTGATGGAGCGGGTCTTAGGACATGACCTGAACGATCGGCAAGAGTCTCATGAACTGACGGTCTGCCGGCAGGTCTTCCTGCAAGTCCTGCTTTTAGTCAGTACAGCTTCAACGTTATCAGCCAAGTGGAAGATTAAACGTACCAAAGCAGAAGAGAGACAAGCCAGCGCCACAGCGACATCACCACGCACCGCAGCCCTCGCCCGCCAGCGACCCCTGCACTTGACCAGGGCCATGACAAGTGGTGTCTGACCTTGCTCAGGCTGGATCCTCCGCTGCACAGTCTCAAACTCCAGGTTCAGTCCAGCCAGCGAAGAAAACGCAAACGACACCGCATCCGCTGCGTCCTCGCCGCTAGCCCTAACCTCGCGCGGCCGCCCTCGCACGAGAACAATGGCCTTCAACAAAGCCCTACCTGACCCATCATCCTTTGGCATAATATCACAAGCTAGAATCCGCGAATCGTTCTCAAGAACAGCATAATGCCGAAAGAACGACTGCGTGATCTCCTCCTCCGTAAGCCACCGCCCCAACCCCTCCGACTCAGCCTTGACGACCTTGGAAAACCCCACCTGGAACTCCTTGGGCAGTTCCAGATCAAGCGTCCGCTGTAGTACCCACGCCACGCCTCCTTTCCCACTCTGCGAGTTCACCCGGATCACAGCCTCATACGTCGCGCCGATATCCGCCGGGTCGATGGGGAGATACGGCACCTTCCACAGTGCCTTACCATCAGCCGCAGCAGGCTGCCTCCACTTCTTGAACCCCTTGTTAATCGCATCCTGGTGCGACCCGCTATACGCCATGAACACTGAATCACCGGCATACGGGGCCCGCATGTGCACGGGGATCTGCGTGATCTGTTCAATTGTCGCCCGGATTGCCGGGAGATCAGAGAAGTCCAGTCCCGGGTCAACGCCCTGGCTATACAGATTCAGGGCCAGCGTGACGAGATCGACATTCCCTGTACGCTCGCCGTTACCAAATAGACACCCCTCAACCCTCGTCGCCCCCGCAAGCTGCCCTAGTTCCGCGGCGGCAACCGCACACCCTCTGTCATTGTGCGGGTGCAGCGAGACAATCACGTCAGGACTGCTGAAAGCCCGCGCAAAGATCTCAACTTGATCGGCATAAGTATTCGGCGTGCAGCGCTCAACGGTCGCAGGGAGATTGAGGATCATCGGCAGATCTTCGGACGGCCCCCACGCCTCCTTGACAGCTGCACAAAGCGCAATCGCATAGCTTGGCTCCGTATCAGAGAACGCCTCGGGGCTGAACATGAGATTCCAAACCGTCCCTTGTTGATCGGGATCATCCTTCGTAATGGCCCTTGTATACCGCACACACTCGACAGCAGTCCGGAGTACATCCTCCCTCGAAGACCCAAACATCGTCTCGATGAAGGAGTCACTTGAAGCAATGTACAGACTGATAATCGCCTTCTTGGCACCGGTGACACTGTCCACGGTTCGTCGGATGTGCTCAACCCGGCAAGGCGAGAGGACCTGCAGCCAGACATCGTCTGGGGCGGAGGCTACGACGCGCCGCGTGAATGCGAATTCTGTCTCTGAGGCGCTGGGGAACGAGATGTCGATTTCTTTGAAGCCGGTTCGTAGGAGGAGGTTGAAGTAGGTCCATTTTTGGTCGACGTTCTAGCATAATGTTTCACGTTAGGGCTTGTTTTGGCTTTGGTGGGGAGGGATAAGAGGGAACGGGGAGAGGGTGTACCATTGGGCTTGCGAGAGCTTGGTTTCCATCTCGGAGGTCTGTTGCTAGCCAGCGTGGGGCTTTTGTGAGTCGTTTCGATGGCCATGTCCTGTCTGGCAGGTCGGGGGGGTTGAAGGGCTCATATTTCTCGGAGGGATTGCGGAGCCTGATGGCAGTCAGTTCTATGAACTTGGAAGCATTGAGACTTTTCTCACATACATGGGCATCTTGTCTAATCAATAGTCTTGCACCTGGAAGGACTTGTAACCAGTACATGGCATGAGGCCATAAACTCCATCTTTAAGACCTCAGCTATTTTTTTCTCTCTCGTCCTATACCCCTCACACGTGGCATACAGACAATTACCCCAAGCTCGAGCTCGCCATCACAATCAACTCTCTGCTTACTGCACAGCCTCCAAACTAAAGAAAGCGTTTACTCCTTTGGTATGCATGCAGTAACCATCCCTGTCCTCAACTCAGCTCGGTCGCCTCACGCGGCGACATTATGGATGTGATAGCATACCCTTGCCCAGACAAACGTTCCTAGTGGTGGATCAATGCAGTTCATTTACTTCGGCGTATTGTCAGCCGCATCGAGCATTAGCCTATTGGTCATGCCCCTGTCTACAGGACACTTGGCATGCGGGTGGCGAGTCAGTTTCTCCAATATCTGACCGTGATATTGATTAATTAACAGTGGTATCACGGTCAAACTCCGAGGCTTTCTTCATAGGGCTGCGGGGCTGATGCGGAGTGTACGGCCTCCTCAGGTAGCTTACAGACGCGTCTAGATTGGCATTGTTTATCGTTAGTGCTGACGGCATGCAGAGTCCACGTACCCCCGGTTTTGGAGATATCGCTAGTCAGACATGATTCAGTACACGTCTCAGCGAATTATATGTGTTGTTAACGAACAGCAGGTTGAACTTCCCCGGAGAGACATCTGAGAGCGGCAATGAATATTTCTTGCCACCCCGAGCTGAACGACCTTGAAGCCTATCAGCGACTCATCCGAGCGGCTATACCCCAAAGCTAAAGATTTTAGTCTGTTCATAGGGCTATTCGGGCTGAAACATCATAGCCCTACCTGGACCGGGGCATATGCAGCAGAGCATTGAAGGTGGGCATCCCAATTCCAGCCGCATACAGGGGTATGTTGTCTTTTGCCCAAATATCCACCAATAGTCACAGAATGCTGTCAGTATCGCATCCGATTTCGGGGCACCGCTGTGCACTGACGGAGGATACTGGTAGCATTGCTTGACGGGGCGTGGGGGTCCGTTGAAAGGAGTCCACGGAGAAAGGAATCGATCTTGACAGAGAACGCCCGGACTGGCCGAGAAGTAAGATGCCTCGAGTCAGGCGTCGCCGCTATCGTGGCATCAGGCAATGCATTGTCATCTCTATATAGAAGCCTGTCCCAGGGCATTCATGGTTTTGCTCCTCCAAGACTAAGGGTGCCAAAGACGCTGACGCCAACCACTTAGGAATCACCACCATGACCATCCCAGTCCTCGACGCATCTGCCCTGTCCAACGGCACGGCTGAGCAACGAGCCGAGTTTGCAGCCAAACTCCTCGACAGCTTGACGACGTACGGGTTCGCAAAGCTCGTCAACCACACTGTCCCTGTCCCGCTGGTGCAGGAGACGTTTGACCAGGTATTGCTCTATATATTCAACTAGAACCTTCATGCTGGTCCTAACGAAGAGGTTCCTGCCCAGATCAAACGCTTCTTCAGGCTCCCGCTCTCCGTGAAACTTCCCCTCCGCAACGACCCCAAGCAAGGCCAGCAGCGCGGATGGAGTGTCCCCGGTGAAGAAAAGACATGGTGGCTTGAGAGCAACACAGGAGACGTCAAGGAGCCGACGTTTAGCGATAATAAGGTCCGTCCTCCTCACTTTCCTCTCCTACATCCCTCTCTAACATTATATGTTGTGTACAGGAGAGCTTCGACTGCGGCCACCCAAGCGACAAAACATTCCCGAACAAATGGCCGTCCGAGTCCGACCTCCCCGGCTACAAAGACACAATGGAGCGCTTCTTCTCCAGCTGCGGAGATCTCACGCTTTCCCTCCTCGAATCCATGGGTTCTGCACTGGGTCTAGACGCTGACGTGTTCACATCCCGCTGCACCAACGAAGCAAGCACCATCCGCATCAACCACTTCCCGCCGATCGAGAAGACAAAACTAGACGAAGGCAAAATCAGCCGCATCTGGCCGCACAAGGACTTCGGGATCATCAGCTTGGTTTTCCCGGATGTTACGCCGGGGCTGGAGTATGAGGATCGACTGAATCCTGGCACGTTCATCCCGATGCCGTATGGGTCTGCCGAGGAGGTTGTTGTTATCGTTAGTGAGACGATGCAGCGCTGGACAAATGGGAGTATCCCTGGTGGACTTCATAGAGTTACGAGGCCGCGAGAGTGTGAGGGCGAGACGGTGCCGGAGCGCTGGAGCCTGGTGTACTTTAATAAGGCGGATCGGGGGGTGAATGTTGGGCCGCTCAGAGAGTTTCTGACTGATGGGAAGGAGGCGGTTTATGAGGACCTCACGGCGCTCGAGTATCAGACGCTGAGGAATGCGGCGCATTATCCCGGGTGATGTGTCAACTTAGATGTTTCAGGGGAGGGGCTTGGATCAACCCATGTGCCTATACACTACCTATGATAGGTAGTAACTGAGCTGTTCTTGTCATGATCCCTGTTTCAGGCCCTACTTTAGTGAGCATGAAGTGTATCTGCACCGCACTTAGATTGCCTACATCTACGGACGCACCTCATTTTGGGCTGCTGGCACAAACCCAGCACCTACAGTGGACCATGTCTCGACCATGCCGCGTCCACATCCCAAAGTTCCTGTCCGTCGCAGTATTCACGACGAATGCAAGTATTGACTACAGTAGCCTGCGCGTTTGTTGGACCGCAGACGACCTTTGTACGCTAAAATGTGATAAGGTGCCTACTTACCCACTGACTCCAAGGTCCTCAATTCCCCCCATCAATCGTTTCCATGGCCAATCCTAAGCCCAGACAGGAATTTATGGATCTAATATTGGCATCCGACAGGATCAAAACAGTTCCGCGGAGTAGCGTCCGCGCCTATTGCCACCCCCACCCCTTGCCTCCTCAGGCTACCATAATCAGGGCTGACTTCGCACGTGCTGCCGGCCACCCACACGTACTGCAAGCTGATTGATTACGCACAGCGATAGTGCGCCATATGCTCACCGGCTCTAGGTCTGGGTCAATCTACTCCGTACTGTAATTTTGAACTAGGAGCCCAACGAAGAGGCGCAATGGCTTTTGGGTTTACCGAGTACTTCGCAGCGCTGACCTCAGCGGGGACACTGCCAGTGGCCAGTTCACGCTCGCTCCAATCATCGTTCCGTGGAGGAACAGCACGTAGGGCAGCGAGTATGTATCCGGAGAGGGCTGGGGTATCAGGCTCGGAACGTCGGCCTATAGGTGGAAATTCGGCGGGAACCTAATGTGCCGGGTGGGCGCCATAATAGCTTTAGCGGGTGCCGGTTGTGATTAGCGAGTGAGCGGAAGAGCCTCTGGCCAAAGGTTCTAGCACATGTGGTCCTGCCCTAGCTTCTTGTCAGCGGATTTACATATTTAGACTGGGGCTGTTTGCCCCATTGCTGGTCGGCGGGGTGGGAGACTGAGGGCTTGGTATGGTACCTTGGTAAGTGCGAATGCTGCGCAGATTGCTGTCATCAATGGCTGCCATAGTTATTGTCAGCAGGCCTTGTAATAATTGACTGACCCCATATACCGGCCGTTGTTTACCATATTCGGCACTTATTCTCCGTGCCAGCCCTAAGTGGCTACACATGCCACATCAGCCGCCCGCAAAGCATCGCATGAACCCTGTCAAATGTTCATGCTGACGTCCCATAGTGTTTGTTGAGTTGCTGCTGACTGCATATCTTATAATAGATGTGCTTACTGTATCTCTCGCCGTGTAAAGCTGACCGACTATTCCTAAATGCAGGCTAAGAGCACCAAGCCGGACATCCCCGGCGCTACGAGACAATTTAACCGCTAATCAGCCTAATAGCAAGAGGCAAGTCCGAGATCGGGGCTCAGCTTACACCCCCATCAAACCAGTCTGCCGCATTTTCTTGCAATTTAATTTTTGAGAAAACGGGGCGGGAACTTGAAGCGTAAGGTGGACTACCATGTGAGCACCTGCAAGCAGACCACAGTTATGAACTGAGAGTTTGGCAAAGAAAAGCAGCAGTTAGTACGAATTTCCATTTAGAAGTAATGTCCAATGGCCGTGCACAGAATGAAAAACGCGCCCTTCCCCAGACATAGTCTCCACGGCCCCCCTCTGTCCTCCACTGATGGCCGCTGTCACTGCCGATCCCCCCATTGATCAGTGATTTGCTTCTTGGCTCCAATGTGACCTGTCAGCTTATGCTGTTTCTTATACCTACTCTTCCCTATTTTTCTCAATTTCCTGAGTTCTAGTAGACCCCTCGCTGCCAGCCCCTCGTGCAATCCAGGACGAGGTCAAGCAACATGGACGAGATCTCCAGCTCCCACGCCTCCTCGAACGAGGCCGAAAACGAAAAGGGCATCACCACCTCCGCAACCTCCCTCTCCAATGACACCTCCTACCCACCCATCGACACCGGCAAAGACGCCTGGTTCTTTCTGGCCGCCTGCTTCGTCATGGAAGCCCTGGTCTGGGGCTTCGCCTTCACCTACGGCGTCTTCCAGGCCTACTACACCGAAGCAGAGGAATTCAAGAACTCGAGCAACATCGCCGTGATCGGGACGTGCGCGATGGTACCCTCTCCTCTCTTCCCTACCCTCCGACCCTCACAACAACATTGAACTAACCATCTACGTGCAAAGGGGATAATGTACCTCGACCTCCCCCTCGTCTTCGCCGCCTACCGCTACTGGCCCAAATACCAGCGCATCGGGTGCGGCCTCGGCGTGCTGACCATGTGCCTGGCGCTCGCCCTCTCCTCCCTCTCCACAACAACCACCCACCTCATCATCACGCAGGGCATCTTCTACGCGCTGGGCGGGTCAATCGCCTACTCGCCCTGCATCCTGCTCATGGAAGACTGGTTCGACCGCCGCAAGGGGCTCGCGTTCGGGGTTATGTGGGCTGGCACCGGGCTCGGCGGCGTCGTCCTGCCGATAGTAATGGAGCAGATGCTGTCCCGCTGGGGATTCCGCACGACACTGCGCGCGTTTGCGACGGCGCTGTTCATCCTCACCGCGCCTCTGGTGTACTTCGTTAAGCCGCGAGTCCCCCCAGTCCGAAACAGACTCCTCCCGCCGATCCCGAACCTGCGCTTTCTGCTGACCAAGACATTCGCCTTCTTTGAGCTGTGCAACTCCGTCGAGGCACTCGGTTTCTTCCTCCCGAGTATCTACCTCCCCACGTACGCGGGCATGCTCGGCGCCTCGAGCAGCCTGCAGGCTCTCACAGTCATTCTCTTCAACGTCGCCTCCGTGCTGGGCTGCGTGGCCATGGGCGCGGTGGTCGACAAGCTCGACGTCACGCTGTGTATTCTGGTCAGCACAATCGGGTCGAGTATCGGCGTGTTCCTGATCTGGGGGTTCTCGATGTCCCTCGGGCCCCTGTACGTCTTCGCCGTCGTCTACGGGCTCTTCGCGGGGAGTTATACCTCGACATGGCCCGGCATCATGCGGGACGTTGTGCGGAAAGAACCCTCCGCCGAGAGCTCGATTGTCTTTGCGTGTCTGGCGGCTGGCCGGGGCGTGGGGAATTTGGTCTCTGGACCGCTGAGTGAGGCGCTTATCAAGGGGTTGCCGTGGGATGGGGAAGTGGGCTGGGGGTACGGGAGTGGGTACGGCCCGCTGATTGTGTTTACGGGGGTGACGGGGGTTGTCGGGGGTGGGAGTTATGTTGCGCGGTTAATGAAGTGGCTCTAGCTGTAAGGACTCTCTGGAGCACATCCATTGCTTTATTCTGGGTCTCGGGCTCGTTCGATACGATACGGATTGGCCTTGCTGGTCATGATCATGGCCGCCATTGGGGCTATTAGGTATCGATTGCATCTCGAGAGCATCACAATATACATAGAGCAAACAGCGTCGATGGGTCCTTTGACCCGCATCCAAATCCACAGGTTGTGTTGTAGCTATTCCAATGGGGATCAAACGCCAGCTAATCTCTCAATCCCATATTGCATGGACATTAATATTAGCCCTACAGTACCATAGGTACTGAGCAATATGGCCCATTTTTTCCAGTGGTGAATCAAGCCCTACCCTATCGCTCGACGCAGTGATAGCACCCCAAGCTCAGGCCCCAACATGTCCAGGAATCTAAAGCGTGATAGATATCTTTCAAAGATTGACGCAGCGATACCCATCTGGTTCGATGGTAGAAAAATAGTGCTGCGTCCAGTCCTTGCTTGATACGTTCGATCTCGAATACCGTCGCTAGGTCCCACCGAGTCAAACCCATCACCCTTCAACACAAGATGCCCTCCCAGCATCCTTGCCAATATCCAGCTCCAACCAAGTCTTATCGATCAAGATCAGCCTTCTCCTACTGTATCCATGTAGGTACTGAGGTAAGGGTTCCAAGTTGTTACTGTGGTCTTGTCCCAGTCACGTGACTGGTTCTGTCTTCCTTTCATGGTCAAGACTCCACTTGCATTCTTTCTTCTCTTCTTCCTCCATCACCCCGCCATCGACCGACTATTTGCAAGCCAAGCTCTGCAGAATGCCCACCAAGGAGCGAGACGGACTTGCCTGGGGCGACAGCGGGTTCGACATCGTGCCAGTCTGGACGCGCGAACGAACCTGGACGGCATTATTAACACATGTCGCGAGAAGCTGCGAACAAATGATGCTTCGGTCTCTTTTTGCGCGGAGGGAGCCTTCAACAAGCTCTATCTTGTTCAAACAGGCGAGAACAAACCTTCGTACCTTATGCGCGTTTCGCTCCCCGTCCATCCGCAAGCTAAGACGCGAGGGGAAGTCACGACACTGCACTTTCTCAAATAGCAGACCGACATTCCCGTTCCAGAAGCCCTCGCCTTTGACGACAGCGCAGAAAACGAGATCGGGTTCGAGTGGGTTCTGATGGAGCTGATGCACGGGGTATCGCTGTGCAAATAATGGCGGACGCTGAGTGCATATCAAAAGGCCAGTCTTGTGCAGCGCGTCGCCGGATTTATCCCAGCTTATGCGTCACACCTTCTCGGGGATCGGGACACTGATAGCTACGAGCGAGGATGTCGGCCAAAACCCGCAGCCAGGCGAGCTGGTTTCAACCGCGTTCTTTGCCGGCTCGTACTTCGACTTCGAGATTCCCCGTGGCCCGTTCCGCTCGACGCACGACTGGCTCGCGTCGTACCTGCAGATCGTGATTGCTGACCGCACAACAGCTAAGTCAGAAGCCGAGACAGAAGACGAGGCAGACGCAGAGTTTGCCCTGGGCCTCACGCGGCAACTGATTTCCCTCGTCCCGAAGATCTTTCTCTCGCTTGCGAATCCGGCAGAGCGCTCGGTTATCGTGCACCACGACCTCTCACTAAGCAATATCCTGGCAAATGACCAGGGTGAGATTACGGCCATCGTCGACTGGGAGTGTGTCTCTGCCATGCCACTGTGGATGGCGACGGAGATGCCCAAATTCCTGGACTTGTCGACGCGGGACAAAGAGCCGCAGCGCACAAGCTACGGGGATGAGAGCGATACCGAAGAGCAAAACGACGATGACGATGCGCTAGACAACGAAGGAAAGAACGAGCTCTACTGGATCCATTTGATGGAGTACGAGACCACGCAGCTGAGGCGGGTGTATAATACGTCCATGCGCCAGATGAATCCAGGGTGGAATATGCAAGTCGAAGATAGCGCTTTCAAGCAGGATTTTGTCCCTGCGGCCCTCTTGTGTGGCGATGTGTTTTATCCTAAGCAAGTCGCTAAGTGAGTTGATAAGGTTGAGCAAGGCGAGTATCTGCGCTTGATGGATGTGCTGGAGGGGAAGGACAGTGTAGGTTAGCCTACCTAGGGAGTTGCCCTCGTCGATGACTTGTCGGGCAACTGCTATTTGCGCCTAGTGAGTGAATCTTTGGAACATACACAGCTTATTCCTGAGCAAGCACAGTCTCTCAAGTCCCATAGCAACGTTACCTATCTCAAAATACCTGCCTCTACTAAGCGTCCCCATGCAAATAACGCAAGCTGCGGCGCTGCAGCCGGACTTGGGCTTCCATTTACATCACTACGATCAACCCTTCCATAGGTGCATCGGGGTAATCGGCCGCGGGTCTACTACGCACCTTGCCGTGGCGTATTCTACCATAACCATACCCAAGTGTTTCGTCGGATTCTGCAGCTACAAAAGGTGCGTGGAAAAAACCTTAAGATGAAGGAATCTTAATTTCAAATCAGGCAAAACAAGAGAAGCCTTTGCAATCTGTCAGCGCTACTAACTATCTTGAAACTTAGATGTTCACAAAATCTGCAATTTGTCTGCTAGGTGTTGAACCGAGATGCGTCAAGGAAAGTATACTATGCCCCCCAGGTAGTCTGATGTTGAATCAGACGCCCGGCCCGGAGCCAAAGAAAATCACTCGCCAGCCCAGAAATGGCATCTGCTGATTGCTGTGGCCAGCGCCAACCTAACGCTGCTTTCGATGTCCGCTGAGATCTTGTTGACGCGCTGTAGAGAATCAGCGTGCTGGGCGTACCTTCTAACGGCGTGATGACACATACCTCTAGCGTTAGATGTTCAATCTCATTCGTAGATCTCGCGCACCAGGCTTCCAGTTGGCGATGCTCGCTTCTGTATAAGTCCATATCGGTGCGGCTAAGGTTTTCCATGCTGTCGAGACCGGGGCGGATGTATTGGCGATATATGTGGACGTAGATCTGCGAGACGTTGGAAATGGTGGTCAACCGGCCTCTAATCTCATACACATCTAAGAGGAGGTCCTGATAATGATATTAGCTGCTGCCATCATATAGCAAGCATGGACACTCATACGGCTTTCTCATCTTTGGTAAAGTCTGAGCTTTGGAGGACGTCGGCCTGTCCCATCACCAGGCCGCGTTGGAAGTTCTGGTAATGGTCGATCGTGTTTTGAATCACGTTTGCCAGGTCAGTGAACAAGGTGGATAAGTTTGAAATGTGCTGCCGGAGCCGCCTGAGCTGGTGAGTTGAGGTCCCCAGGATTTCCTGAATCGCTTTCTAATACTCAAGGTCAGTACGGGTGTCGTTCGTGCCCCAGTGGGTTTTGTATCCCGGTTGACTGACAAGATCAAGCTTGGACTCAGCCAGCAGCTTCAGATTTCTCTGAGAAACCGTGCGAGATGCTTGCATCAGGCACTCCGAGGCTTCTGCATGTTCTTGTCTTGCGACGTGCAAGTCGGCCTCTGCTTTCTTGAGCCTGGCACTGACGACTTCGACCTGCTCCCTAACGCTAGCTTTCTGCCTTTCGGCTTCTGCAGCAGATACTTTGACCACCTCAGTGAAATTTGCCATGTGCATCTTTAGCCGATCATCGAATGTCTTCTCGGTTCGCTTCTCGCCGCTCCAGAGCCCTCGCCAGATCCTCCTCAAGCCGGGCCACCCTGTTAGAACGTCAGTCACGCGCACCAGAATCATGAAAGGAAAACACACTATCGCTGTCTCGAGGAATTATCTCCGAGAGCTTGTCTAGGATCTCGGTTGGTGAGCAGACTTTGGGCACCTCGGTGGTGAGAAGCTGGGCTAGTTTTCTGTCTTGTTCATCGTACTGCGCCTGAGCTTTGTTCAGCTTCTGCTCCGACCGATCGAAAATATCTTGCACAAGCTTCAGGTCCTCGTCGGACATTTCTTGAGCTGGAGCAATACCGAGCTCATCAGAAAGGGCAACCCTCAGGGCATCCGTGAAGTCGGACCATTGCTTGAAGGCAGCCCCTATGACATCGACGGTGCTGGTTAGATTCGAAGCGATATTCCGAAAGTCCTCGAGTTCCGTCTGGAGGAAAACTCGGCGGTCGGGACGACCAACTAGGCTCATAATCCGCTCGACCTGGCGAGTGTTAAGCCACTGCCTCACTGTAGGACACATCAGCAGTAACATACCCTTCTTTGTGCAGATGATGCAAGACTGCCGATTTCGAGCATGCCCTTGTCCGATGTTTCAAAGGCCCTTCTCCCCAAGATAGCACAGTACTCAAGCAGTGCGTTGAGGGAGGATTGTCTAACACATGCAAGTGGTTAGCTGGACTCTAATAGTGCTAGGAATCACTTGGTACATACGGACGGCCAATGCCTGGGATGGCTATATCAAGCTGGATTGTTCGAACCTCGGCTTCGGATCCTGATATCAGACAGGCGGCCAAGATGACCACGGACTGTGGAAACACCCTTGCTGGCAGTGACCAAGTCTGAGTCAAATTGGTCGAATTCATGAGTTGCTCAATAGCGGCATCAGCAGAGTCTTGTAGCCTTTTGACAAGCACTGCTCGTCCATTGGGGCCCTCTTGAGGCGAGGAACTCTCAAGTGCAGAGGGGGCCTCCATTGTAGAACAAAAGACCACTAGGTGTCAAGGCGGGATGGTCAATAAGATGATGTAAAAGGCAAGAGCAACTGAGAGCAGGAGGGAGTCCGAGTTTTGGTATGGAAGACTGGGTCGGACTGGCAATTGAAGAGAATAGCGTTCGCTCAGGAGGAGGATGAGTCCGGTATTTATGCAGCGACGCTCTCCAATTTCCAGCATCGGCAAGCCCATTGCGAGTGCGTTGTAGACTTAGGTAAGGCCCGTATTGTACGCTTGGAAATTCTTATAGAACAGTTTGGGAAGGCGTGATAGGCGCTCCTTCCTGGGCCACCAGCGCATCCAATAACATCTCCCTCCCCGCCCATGCAGGATCCTTGCTAGCCTCATCTGCAAGAATATTTTATCTCAGCCAACCGCAGCGGGAGTAGAGCTGCAATACGTCGTACCGGTCATGTGTCTGAAGGCGCGTGCGTCAAGCTGTCGCTCAGCAATCGTGGTGGGCAGCAACGATCACCCCCCGAAACCAACCCCGACGTCAGTTCTCGCACTTCGGGAAATTGACTGACTGTTATCGTCTCTCATTCCATCGAATTCATTCAGGATTCAGCGGCAATGGAACACCTGGATCCCCAAGAAGCGACATATCACCTCGTCCCACCAGAGCGCGGACGCCGGCATAATGTCTTCAGGGTAGACAGTGCGTTTGATTCTCGTCCATGAAGCTATTGAGATCCAATAGCAACTGACAAACGATGAGCTAATCTTTCCTACTCGTTGTAGACAATACCTCCTACCAGATTGGCTACAGCAATATCTCTCCGCTAAGGCTCGAATACCATCAGAACGGATGGGGAAGACGCAATCTCCAAGATTACTCAGAAATCCCTTTGCGACCACCATACACTGGATGGGTACAGAGACCATTGGGGTATGGGAGGCGTGATATCCGGGTTCCAGAATGGGAAGGCATGGAAGATACACTTCGAAGACTCTATATCGATCTGAACCAGAAGGGGGCCGAGACTATCGCCATCCTAGAGCTGGTCTACAGCCTTGTTGTTCCGTGAGACTCTCAATACATTTGCGCACTGGCTCTGCTGACATTTTATTTTTACCTAAGCACCAGTAACTTTGGCCTGGCAAAAAGCCGAGCCGGACTAAGAGTCAACAACGGACAAAGGGAAGAACAACAACTGCCAGCAGAACTAGGAGAAGCACCCACCAAGCGAGGGCGATTAGGGACTCGAGATAAAGATCAACGGCTGGCATGGTTTGAGCTTCTGCTACAAGATTGTTTCGTCCAGGACCTTCGCGCGGCGATGAAAGACAAGTCAGCCTCTTGGGCCGTCCCCATCATCCGCAGCCCCGACTCGTATCTCCATCAAGAAAAGATGTTGGCCAGTGTCCACGACTACATCTTTTCTATCTTCAAGAGCCCAAATTGGACCTTCACCTCCACTGATATGCTTGACCCGACCGGCTCTACTGATACTGACCGAGCCTGGAAACGGCTGAGTGATCAAGTCTGGGGAGCAGGCTCACTCTTCCGCGGGCCTTCTCGCAACGCGGGCTCTACGAAACTGAAACGCATCATACTGGACATGGAGCAGATTGTGGGCTCCGACGATCCCCAGTTTATGGTCCGCATCTGGCGCATCTGTCGATACCTCCATGGTATCTGCGCCTCCACCGGCGACGAGCGCCATCTCAAGGCGCACTTTTTACACCGTCTACGGGATTCCCTCAAAGCCAGAACCGGCGAAAGAAGTCCGGTATTTCGATTCTTCGATGCCCTATCGTCAATGGACACCGACTGCTTCCTCTGGGCCTTGCGCATTGGGAACTGGCGAGCAATGCAATGTTTCGAGCGTGTTATTGGGGCCGGGCACCCTCTTGTCCTGACGATGTGGGTGTACTACTCCAAGCAGTGGCGCGTCGCGGATAAAAGCTATGGAGAGATCATCGAGTACTACAGTAACGCCCTACAGTCCGCCGATGAATCCCTCCGTAGAGACTCCGATACAGCCATATCAATCCTCCACGACTACACCTACTTCGTCCACTATAGCGCCGCCGGTAAAGCCAATGCGCAAGCCGCGACGCTGGCAAACGATCTCTACGAGCGAACATGGACGCGCATGCTAGATGCAAACTGCACCTGGGACAACAAGACCCAGTACTTCACCTTTGCGTCGCAGGTTCTGGCAGAGCACTGGAACGCCCTCGGCAACTGGTACAATGCCTCGGGGTACCTTGAAAAAGCGAGTGGTCTGCTTCAGGTCGCGGATCGGGAGTGCAAGGTTCGGGCTGGGATGCTCTTGGGTCGATTGCAGCGGTGGTGGGAGCATTGGGGGCGCCCTGAGGAAGCGGAAGGGGTCAGGCAGAGGCAGGAGGCATTGCAGGCGTCTGTGGATCGTCTGCTGCAGGAGGAGATTCAGACTGAGCGGGCTTCCTAGTAACGTAAAGGACTCCTGCCTGTATTTGGAAAGGTTACATGATAGCTTGAGGCGTTGTAGGATTTCTTCTATGCTTGGAATCAGATCAGTGAAAAGAATTCGCAAGTTACTCGAACATGCACATCCATCGCTCCCAAAAGAAGATTTTTTTCTAGCAAGCAAGCCCGAACTCCCGCCTACCTAGGGTACACTGGTGTGCTCAGCGACCCTTATCGAAGTCGATACAACATGGATGAAAACCCCTAACTATCCCAAATCGCCCCGTACGCCGCAACCCCCCTCGTCTCCAACCCATACACAATCTTCTTCGTAACCTTCTCATTACTAATAACGACCACGCCCTCAGCCGCAAAGCCCTGCACCGCGTCCCAGGCCATCCTTACCAGATCCGGTCTGCCTAGAACCTTCGTATCATGGACAATGGCACCAGGGTCAGAGCAGTATACCTCGTCGACAATTTCCTGTCCGAATGTTGCGACGGGGCTCGGCGTCGACCAGATAAGTCTGTAGGGGCACGTAGGACGTTGGATGTGGCCTAGCAATGGACCGATGCCGGAGCCGGTGGCTATGAGGACGAGGCGGGTGAAGAGGGGGGCGATGCGCATGACGCCGCTTGCTGCATTTCATCAGTACAAGTGCCTTTATGAAAGAACGATAGGGGAATACGTACTGGGAATCCCGCGAACCCAGATCTTGGTAGGTGGCTTTGAGATCTGATGGCCCGTCCAGTCTCCGGCTCGCGAGACGACGAGGTTATATCCCTTTTCCCTTCCATTGGTGGCGTCCGGTGCAGGGACGGGGGCGAAGGAGTGCCATTCTAGCAGCGGTCGTTGAGAGAGCCGCGTAAATGTGCCGTTAACAGGGACAGTATAGCTGAAGTGCAAGCGGACGGCGTGGTTCGATAGAACCTCTGCATCCACGGGGACACTCCGTAGAAAGATCCAGGAACTTGCGATGCTGAGCGTAATCGTAATCAGCATCCAGAATGCCGGTGTTGTTATGATTGCATGGCCTAGGGAGTGGGTTGGAGGGCGCTGGTCGCGAATGGAGCAGATGGTCTGCACCCAGATGATAACCAGCGCAGTCCACCCGCCAAACCGATGGACACGCTCGAAGAGATTATGGTGTCTCTTGCGGAGTGTGGGGTATGCAAATGTGATCATGATGATGAAGATCGACAGTGCAATAAGAGATAATGTAATTGTGAGGGTTGACGGTCTTAAGGGGTCATTTGGCCGGTTAACTAAGGCATTGATATTATAGCAGATACCTCCGGTATACCAGGACACGGCCATGACTGCGGCACTCGAATGCACGCCCCCAAGGTGGTAGATCTTTGCGCAGCGTTTGCGGATTGCTAGCGGCCATGAGGTTGGGACGGAGCAGCAGATCGCATATAGAGTGTTGATGACCATATCCTGTCGGACTAGGATTGCGATAGTGAGGTTGACAAAGGCGACAGTTGTTATATGTTGGCATTCAATGGGTGTTGTCAGGAGACAGATCAACATGGCAATATTAGCCAGGATGACCAGCGAGAAGAGTTTCCTGTAGACGATGAAGATGCGATGGCGGAGACCGCGCCATGGCTTGCCGTGCTTCTTAGCTGCCAATGGGGGTGGTTCTTTCTGCAAAGACGACGAGGCTGACGATGAGAACACGGTGCTGGAGGTGATGTCGCTCTTTTCGCGTATCGGATACAGCTTGGGAATTCCTTCTTGATGTTGGGCGAGTGCTCGCTTGTCGAGTTTCCCGCTTGGCGTGAGTGGGAAGCCATCCATTGTATGCCAGTGGCATGGTATCGCGTAGTAGGGCAATCTGCTCTTGAGGTGCTCTTGGATCGCCTCACTGTCGCACGTCCTTGGTGTCAAATAGCCGGTCAGTTCGCCGTCGATCATGAGAGCCGCTGCTTGGTGCACATTGGGGCACGATGCTATACAAGCAGCCACCCCTTCCAACTCAACCCGGAAGCCCTGGTAGGTCAGTATACATCCAAATCATTCGATGAAACGAAGCATACCCTAATCTTGACTTGGTCATCGTTTCGTCCGAGCGTCGCGAGACTGCCGTCAGGAAGCCATCGCGCTAGGTCTCCCGTGTTGTACATCATCGACCTATTGTTGTCAGTCATTGTCTTGCATCTTATACAGAGTACTTACCCATCATTAGCAAAAGCATCACAATGATACCTTTCCACCGTCTTCTCAGGGTGGCCAACGTATCCTTGAGTGACGCCCGCACCGCCAGCCCAGATTGTCCCAACCTCTCCGATTGGGCACAGCTTTTTGTCGCCATCGAGGATGTAGACGTTGTTATTTGGAGTCGGCTTCCCTATCGTGACGGGCACTCCCGGGATATGCTTGTGCATGGTATTGACAATGGTTGTTTCCGTGGGCCCGCAGCAGTTGTAGAACGTTGCAGATGCTGCCCATCTGTCTGCTAAGCTGCTCTTATCAGTCGAGCATTTAGTGTTTGAGAATATGCAACTTACCTTTGAGGACAGGGTTCGCCAGCAGTGGCCACGCATCTAATATTCGGAAAGTCTTCCGGGTTGTATCGTGCGAGCATACTCGGAGTGCAAATCAAAGTATGGATCTACTATGCATTAGAAAGATATCACATGGGTCTGGTCATCTTGCCTCTTTCAATGCTGCAGTCCAATCTGAGCCTCTCAAAACTAAGGTACCCCCATTCACCAGAGTTCCAAGTACCTCCCAGGCGCCTATGGCCGTTAACAATGCCACTTGAAGACGCATGGTGTTGAAGAACTAACCCATATCAAAACTGACAGCCAGAACATGGCCGACTTTCGAGCCTCGCGATATGCAGAGGTTTCCAGGACGTTGGCATAGAATGTTGGTGACATTCCTGTGCGTGACATTGACACCTTTTGGTTCTCCTGTCGTGCCTAGAGAGGTTTAGAGAGATATTATATGAATATAGTATACGATCATTTCAAAGAGAGCATACCAGAAGTATATATGATATAACAGCCCGATTTCCCATCCCCGTCACACAAAAGTCGACCTGCATTAAGATCAAAGCGAGTATACTCATCACCCCCAAGGAGGTCTTCTAGCACAAGAGGTGATGGAAGAGTCCGTATTGAAGATAGACGTCCCTTGAAGGATTGATGGCAAAGCGCAACTGTGGCCCCAGACTGCTCAACCGCACGCTGAAGTGTGTGATCCGGAACAACACCCCCGTCCATGGGGATATACTGTGCACCTGCCATTAATATCCCCAGTATCCCCGCTATCATTGCTGTACTTCTCCTACTCAAAAGTAGGACGCGGCTACCTGGTGTCACCCCATATTGCTTTAGCTGTGTGGCGATGAACTGAGACTGGCGGAGAAGCTCGCCATAGGTGATGTCTCGAGGTGAAGCAGCAGTGAGATCCCGCAGCGCAGTCTCGGAGGGTATTCGGGTGGCATGATGGATAAAAGCCTCGTGGACAGTAGCGAATGGAATGGCTGACCGGGGTCCGAACCCAAACTGACGAAAGAGGTCTGCATCCATGTCTGTCGGGGAGTTGGAGTGTACGTGAGAACTCGACAGTGTCAGGACCTGTTGGATAGCAAACAAGATATGATCTGTCAGGTCAGGCCAGGCAGAAATGTGGCGTGAGCAGAGCCTCGCATGTGCAGGGTTCCCTTATATAAGAGGCGCTCGCCCAAGGCTGTGGTGAACCCTTCCCCATCGCTTGCTACTGGCTCCCAGGAGCGCAGCACCTCATCACCTGTGAGAGGTTCCCGTGAGCAAAGACGGGTTCAGCTTCCTGGTTGGTCTGTTGTTGGCGTCAACGTGATGATTGCGCACCCGCGAGGGCTGCAGCCAGCAAGGGAGGCGGTTGGACGGATATCCACCGGTGGAGAGTCCAAGCGCTGATAGTTCCCGGTCTACCCATGCCATTCTCTTCCAGGCAGACTGAGCTGGTCATGCTGCTACCCATCGATCAGCGGTTGGCTTTCCAGCTCAATCCCGTTCATGACGGGTTTCGCTCACGCCCATCTCAATCTTGACCGGGAAGCAGGCCTACCGCTGCTCGGTATGCATACGGCTACGGCGTGCTGCAGCCCAGCTACAAGGACCCAGAGTACCAGTCGACAGGGTAACACACCGCTAAAAGCACAATGAGCTGGTCCAGTCTTGGCCGGCAGTGCGTCCATTGATGTCGTTGCTTTTTCCCTCCGGCGGAAGGATCATGGGAACATACAGCCACCCCGGCCACGAAAACAACAGCCAGCTCTAGGCCAAGACATGGCCCTTGTCAGATAGCTCTCGTCCTATCAGACGCTGACTTCGGTGTGCGGCTCGAGGAATCACAGTTTTGCTTTTGCTGCTGTGCGTGTGATGGCTTTTAGTTTCGTCTTCCTGCCCACCATCTCGGGACGATCTCGACTGTGATCGGCTTGGATTTTAGAAGCAACTAGCTACATTCATGCAACCAGAAGCAAAATAGTCTTATGATCATCGTGATCGACATGAAAACCGCGGGGGGGGTGACATGGCAGGCAGCGGCTGGTCCTTGCGTCGTCGGGCGTCTAAACAAACCACTCTAGAGTGGGAAGGTACATAAGTTGATCACGAAGGAAGGAACGATCCATCTTCAAGTCCATTGATCATTCATCCCTGTAAAGCTTCCATCATGACTCAATCACAGGCCGACATCCACGAACCCAGCCTGATCCTCGTCTCAACCCCGCGTCCTGGGGCCTGTGTACTCACGCTGAATCGCTCCGCGAAGCGCAACGCTCTTTCCTACAGCCTTATCAACGAACTCTTGACCCAGCTGAGGGCCGCTTCAGAGGATGAAGAGATCCAGTCCATCGTGATCGCCGGCTCGGATAACTTCTTCTCCGCTGGCGCCGATCTCAGGGAAATTGCGACCCTGGACGTAGAAGGTGCAAGGCAGATCCGCTACCTCGAGAATCTCTGTAATGGGCTCCGGAGTGTGAGGAAGCCAGTCATTGCGGCGGTTGAGGGTAAAGCTGTCCGTCTGCCTTCAAACTCCCCAGGCGTAGATTAGGCTAATGATCTGTTAAGCTCGGCGGTGGATTCGAGCTGGCGTTGATGGTGAGCACATACCAATATGAATCACGATCAAAGCTCTATGGTTGAGCAATTCATAGGCAGATTTCATCGTCGCAACGCCAGAAACAGAGTTTCGTCTACCAGAAGTCAACATCGGACTGATTCCCGGAGCGGGAGGGACACAGAGGCTCACAAATGCCATTGGTAAACACCAAGTTAGTTGCGTGACTTCCTCGAGATCCCTGTCCCGTAACTGAAGCAAATAGGCCATGAAAATGATCCTTCTCGGTGAGGCACTCTCTGGAATAGAAGCTCATAAGCTCGGGCTGGCCAGTCACCTCGCAGACCCCGGGAAGGCCCTAGACTGTGCCTTGGACCTCGCCACAAACCTAGGCTCGCGGAGTCAATCAGCGATTAGACTGGCGAAGGAGGCTATCTGTCGAGGTAAGACAGCAAAGAAGTCTCGTTATTATTTGATATGGTTGCGCTGACGTGCCTCTAGCGGACGAATTAGGGCAAGACGAGCACTTCGAGCGGTCGCTCTACTACACAGCCTTTGGTACCAAGGACAAGAGAGAAGGGGTTGCAGCATTCCTGGAGAAGAGGGCTCCAGTTTGGAATCATGCCGAATAATATGAACAAACCAGGGCTCAGCTTTACAACTTAGGCACGATAGAGCCCTGCGCATCACACCATCATCCCTGGCTGCTCCACTGACCATGGTGGCCTCTGTATATTAGTTACGAGATGGCACAGTCAAAGGCTTTGCGTATATCAATCATGGATATGGAATATCGAACCTGCTGGAAACAAAACCAAGAAAATCCATCCATACATGGTAATGACATATCCCAGGCCCCAGGGCCACTCCACCATATCCAGCATATAGTTACCAGCATTACCACGTCAAACTAACCGCCATCCCCTCAACCTTAACCTCCAACTCAGGATCGGCCCTGCTCAACAAATTCCCAAACATCCACTCCCCCACAGTCTTCCGCGAGATCGTCCACCCAACCTCCCTCCTAACCACCCTACCGCTTCTCACATCCTCAAGTCCAACCCGAACCCTCTTCCCATCCCCCTCTCCCTTCCCATCAACAAGCAAACTCGGCCTCACAAGCACAAACCTCTCCCCCGAGTCCCTGAGCAAACTCTCCATAACCCTCTTATCCGCATGCGGAACAGCCAACAGAACATGATACAGCGGATACAAAAGCAGCGGGATATCCCGGCCACTATCACTAATCCCCGTTGTGCTAACCACAGAAAGCAGCGGATACCACCCACTAAACCCACTGGATCGCATTGTTGCAAGAGCCTCCAGCAGCGCACGCATCCCCTTCTCACAGACGTTCGGGTCTGCAGATTCCCTAGCTGCCGCGCTGAAATCGGGCTTGTTCCCTATGGAAAACGAGATTGCGGACACAGGAGAACCGGAGTGTGTGAGGATTGATAGGATGTCCTTTGCATTGTGGGCGTTCCCGGCCTTGATTATTAGGGTCGCTGGGTACTTGGCTGCAAGGGTGGCTAGCTTCGAGGGCGTCCGACAGAGGGCCAGGCAGGTGGTGCCGGTTTGGATCGCGGGTGTTAGGGCTGTGAGGCCGCAGCCGGTTGAGGCGCCGAGGAAAGCGAGGGGTTTGGGGGTTGGAGGTGGGGGTGGGGGTGGGGCTGAGGTGCACATGGTATGGTTTATTGTTTGAGATGGGTGCTTGTGTGGTGTTGGTATCTGGTGGTCTTGTGTTGATGGGGAGAAGTAGGACCGATAAACAGAACTGGATGAATGATGATTCGACTTTAAGTTCCTGTGTGCTTGTCGGGTCTTTATACCCATCTTTAATCTTTAGATACTTCCCACCAGCTTACAATCAGCGGTAGGGTTAAGAGATGTGAGCTGGGACTTGTCAGCTCGATGTCCACTGCGCATGTTGGATTTATATAGGGTTTAGTGGGCGAGGTATACGACGCTGCCAATGTCTTGGCTGGACGATCACTGTTTGTAACTATGCATAGCCACATCGAGGTAGATCAACTCATCTATCATATAGAATTCAATGTGCAAGGGCTAGTGGAAGGGTAAAGATGGATTATTCTATACGAGGGCAGATACGGCATCTGCTGCCCCTTGGCCATGTCCCCTTGGCGAGGGTATTCCGGAACATGCCTTGAATCTTGCTGTTCATATAGGTTTATTCTCATCATGATCCGTAGCACATGGCAAGGATACCGCTCATGCTAGTATATACCAGTTGATAGACACTATCTATTAGCCAGGCCGTATATGTACATATCATACCGTAGCCCATACATTACATTCTCATTACATCAATCAAATCACCTCCATTCCCTCCCCAGTTTCTCCATCATTCCTCCATCAAGAACTCCCCGTAAACACCGCATTCTCAAACGTAAACCCATACGCCTCGAACACCTCACACTGCGCCGTAACCCCCGGGTTCGTAGCCATACTGGGCACAACGCCGAGCAGGGGCACACGTTCCTCGGCCGCAGAATACTCACCAATACTGTACCCAGCGCCAAAGATCGCAGCTGTATACGCGTACGCGGGCCCACGGACCTCCAACTCCTTCACATCGGGATTCGGGTTTCGAGTCCGGAAGAATGCACCGAAGATATCGTTCAACAATTGCGAGTGCTTGAGATCAGAGACCCCGTAGTACGGCTGCACGTCGACCGTCTTGGAGTTGAGCGTTCCCCATGCCGGGAGGACATCGTTCGAGTGGCAGGTGGCGTTGTAGAGGGCGTTGGGCTTGCAGATTGCGGGGGTGGAGGAGTTGGATTGGGCGTGGCCGTCTGTTATCTGCGCGGAGTACAGCGAGGGGAATGTGGAGTTTCCGGCTTCGCGGAGGAGGTATGAAAGCGGGCAGGTCCATTCGCTGTGGGTTAGTGCCAGCCCGCCTTCGATGCGCACGGAGTCAGGCTGTGCCGGGTTCGCCGTAAAGACGGTTGTGTTGATGAGGGCTGCGGCAAGGGCGGGGGGGTATGCGAGGCCAAGAAGAGTAGTCAGGCCCTGCTGGGTCGAGCCGAGCGTCGGGACGAGCGAGTTGACGTAGATGGCTGCTTCGTCGGGGAGGGTGGTGAAGAAGGTGGGGACGCGGTTGGGGAGGGTGTTGCTTTCGAGCAGGGTGTGGAAGTGGTTGTCGATGACGCCGGAGTGCGAGTCGTCGACCATTGGCATGAGGGGCTCGATTGAGGCCAAGAGCTGCGAGACGTGCAGGTAAGAGGCGGCGACGTCGGTGGCGATGGCGGTGGTTGCGGCTTGGAAGGCGGTTGAGTTGTCGATGAAGCTGGATGTCGGGACGGTGCGGAGGCAGGAGACGAGCGAGGACTCGGTCGTGGCGTTGCCGCAGCCGACGGCCTCTGCAATGTGGGGGACGACTAGCTCGGTGTAGACTTGTCGAGTGTACCAGGGGAGATCAATAGGGGCAGACTGCACGAGGGCGCCGGAGAAGAGACCGCGAGCCGCAGAAGAAGAGAGCAGCGCGACGACGCTCTGGCCGCCGGCGGACTGGCCGAAGATGGTGACATGGCTGGGGTCGCCGCCAAAGGCTGCAATGTTCTCCTGCACCCAGCGCAGGGCCAGGATCTGGTCGCGCGTGCCGTAGCTGCCGGTCGTCAGGTTACCTGTGGCCAGCCAGCCGAGGGCGCCGACGCGGTAGTTGACGGTGACCACGACGACATCGTTGCGACTGGCAAAGTTGCCGCCGTCGTAGTCGATGATGGACGCAGTGCCGCTGGTGAATGCGCCTCCGTAGAAGTACACCGCGACAGGCTTCTTGACGGCACCAGCGCGCTCAGGCAGGACTGGCGTGAATACGTTGAGGTACAAACAGTCCTCGGAGATGTTTCTCGCCGAGCTGGAAGACTGGATACACGAGTCCCCAAGCGTCGTCGCATCGATCGTCTTGGGCCCAGAGTACTCTTTCGGCGGCGCAAGACGCAGCTCGCCAACGGGGGGATCAGCAAACGGCACGCCCAGGAACCGGAACGAGCGGGCATCGCGGTATCCAGTCAGGTTGTACTCATTCGCGCGGACGGTGATCTTCGACGACGGAACAACGGTCCGGTCGATATCCTTGGTCGGGGGGACATTCGCCGTGCACAGCGCCGGCAGCTGACGAGTGCAGGGGACAGAGACGACCTTTTTCTGGGCAGTTGAGTACGCTTGACAATCTCCGCCCACCCATACGTCCTGGCCATCGCGCAGGTCCTGGGCGTGAACCAGGTAATCAAACTGATACGCTAGCTCGGAGCGATTTGCGGGGGGAGCAGAGGCGAAGGGGTAGAGGGCCTCCCCAATCGAGGCGCAGCGTTTTTGGGCATTGGCGTTGGTGAGGTGGTCATGAACTAAAACTGCAGATGTGCCGTTGTTCTGCGCGCTCAGGTAGTTGTATTTGAGGGTTTGGAGGGTTCCATGGGAGGATGCTGGTGATGGCGCTGGGCAGCTGGGGGCGGGGGCTGCAACAGCCAGGCCGCAGAGCAGGGCGGCAGCGAGGCCGTACATATCTCAATTCCAAGACGCTGGGTGAACCGGGGGAATGGTAGAATGGTGAGACTGAGATTGCGAACGGGGTGAGGCTTTAAATAGGAGAGCAGCATGACTTGTGTCGGGCCCACCGTGTCAGGCTGCAGCGGGGAATCAACAAGCTAAAGTTGGCCGCTTAAACCGTAAGGAGCAGGCGTTCCGTCATCTGGGCCTGTGGGGTTCCGAGACTTCCGATGTTCTGGTTAGGAGGATTGTTTGCTCCGGAGGTGAATCCAGGCGAGGATGGTGATTTGCTGTCTCCTGCATCTTGATGGCGACTGATGTGACAACTGAGAAGTTCCTGAATGGTGAAGGAGGATAAGGATGTCACCCAAAGCCCTAAGAAATAGCCCTATTTCCTCTTTGGGTTCTCTCTGCAGCCATTTCTCCGGCGACCAACAACAGGATCATTATTGCCTCTATGATAACAGGGATATTCTTATTTTGGATACAACCCTGCCCTGCCGGAGTACTCAGCCTTACATCTCACGTCAGACAGACCCCGGCCATTTACAGTTTACTCCGTCCTGCGTTTAATGATTAGTGACCGAGGCCTTGAGTCGACACTAACTGAGATCAACATTCTCCATCTCAAGTGACAAGATCACTACATTCCAATACAAGTAAAAAGAAGAATGACCTTGTCTATTGATCTACGTCAAGTCCTGTTCCCCGACCTTCTAGAACTGCCCCGGATGTTACTGTACCTACAGTGAGGATAGATGTCGTCATTACTCAGCCATGCCTCAGCCTCGGCCCAATTTAAGATTGCGGCCTATTAACCCGCGGGGAATTCACTCTACAGCAATCTATATATTATAGTCCTATTGAAATCGGAGTCAAAGTACATATATATTGTCTTATACATAGCCTCACTTTCCTATTTACCTACTTGCCCTATCTTTAATACCTTTTCCATCCGCGCCTACCTCCCTCAGCTAAGCCTCAGCCCTCGTCATCATCCTTTCCCATTTCATCTTCCATCTATCTTCGACCATCACACCAAAATGCATCATAATCACAAAGACCGCGTTCAGCAAGAAGACAGGTATCAGGACCGGGTAAAAATCGTCGAAGTCTCCCCGCGCGACGGCCTGCAAAACATCCCCTCGTTCATCCCAACAGCGACAAAAATTGAGCTTATACGGCGCTTGGCAGCGACGGGGCTAAGCACTATCGAGATCGCGTCGGTGGTCTCGCCAAGAGCTGTGCCGCAGTTGCGGGACTGGAGGCGGATACTGGGGGATGCCAGTATCAAGAGATTACTAGAGATTTCTGGAGACGGAGATGGGGATGGTGATGGTGATGACCCGGGGATGGAATCGAGCTCCGCATCAACACCATCTTCTTCTTTATCATCATCATCACCAACAATAACAACAACAAACTCGAGGCCATCCGACTCGGACCTCGACTCCGAGAATGAGGATGAGTCTGAAAACAAGAGCAAGAGGAAACTCAACCTCCCCATCCTTCTCCCAAACCTCAAAGGCCTGACACTCGCCCTATCCCACACCCCAAAGATAGACAACATATCCCTCTTCCTCGCCGCCACCGAACCCTTCAGCAACTCAAACACAAACTGCACCGTGGCCGAGGGTCTCTCACGGGCTATATCCGTAGCCCACGCCGCCAGTAACCAAGGGGTCAAGCATATAAGAGCCTATGTATCTTGTGTATTCCGCGATCCGATCACAACCGAGCCAACACCGCATTCTACGGTTCTACAGTGTACACGACACCTACTGGATTCTGGAATCGATGAGATTGCGCTGTCTGATACGGATGGCTCGGGGACACCAGTTCTCACGGTCTCGCTATTATCTCACCTCCTGTCCCACGACATCCCAGTGGAAAAGCTAGCGTGCCATTTCCACGATACGCAGGGTCTGGCCGTGCAGAATGTCTGGGCTGCGTATGAACTTGGCGTGCGCGTGTTTGATGGGAGTGTTGCCGGGTTAGGGGGGTGTCCGTTTGCGCCGGGAGCGAGGGGGAATGTTGATACTTTGTCTCTTGTGAGACTTTTTGAGGGGAGGAGAATTAGGACGGGGATTGATGAGGGCCGACTAGCTGAAGTGGGAGGGTGGGTTAAGGGGGTTTTGGAGGAGTATCAGAATAAAGATGAAGATGTAGTACGAGAAAGAAAAGGAGAGACGACTGGCGAGCTGGAGGAGAAGAGCGCAGCCAACGCGGGCGAGGAGAATAAGCAGGGGAGTAGTGGGAGGTCACGGACAATAGCAACCGTTACTTCTACTTCAAGTTCTACAACAAGAGCAGGAGAATATTGCGGCTGGACCTTTTCACGACCCCTCGGTATTGAGCGATGATATGACATGACAACATAATTATGATTGGTATTGGTATGGTGTTGTGTGGTATATGAGTGACGCTAGACGCTGATTATTATGTAGACGGTGTGATGTGACATGATATAAATGCAAGAAATCAACGCAGTAAAGTAAACCAGCCCAACCTGACCTGACCAAACAATATTAGACAAAGTAATTATGTGTAATGGTGGTATGTTTGATCCATGAAAAGACATGCCTGCTAAACAACGTAAATCAACCCAATCGTTAAGAACAAAAAGCAAAACTGTAGAAAAGAAAGAGTAAAATGCTGATGCTCATAATGACGACAACGCTCATGGTATCCGAAAACACCAATAAAGAACCGACGGCACGCTATTGCTGATGCGGCATGATATACGCGCGCTTGCGCGGGTCATCGTCCAGCACCGAGGACGGGCGCTTCTGGCCTGTCTGTGGGGTGAGTCCCAGCGACGGCTGATGGGCTGTAGCCTGCGTAGGCGAGAACTGCGAGTAATAGGGGTGTTGCTGGTTGAGGTGGTGGAGCTGCGAGTGCATTTGCAGCTGGGGCATCTGGGCGTGGAACTGTGCTTGGTATGGGTGTGAGTGCGGGTATGGGAGGGATTGCATTGACCCGGCGGTGTGGGTTGGGTATGCAGCGTAAGCGGAGTGGGCTTGTTGAGCCTGTTGAGCCTGTTGAGCTTGCTGAGCTTGCTGCATTTGAGGATGGGCCTTGGCTTGGACGTGTGCTTGTGTTTGGGCTTGCGTAGCCTGAGGCAGATGCTGACTCTGGGCATGCTGCATCGGGGATTGAGCTTGTGCGTGCGAGTACTGAAGCTGCGGTTGCGCTTGAGCTTGAGCTTGAGCTTGAGCTTGTCCTGCCATTTGTTGAGGCTGGTGAGGTCGCTGCGTTGTAGCCTGCATCGGGGAAGCTGCCTGTCGCTGCATCTGGAGCGGTTGCGACAGTTGCTGGACTTGGGGCTGCACCTGGGCCTTGGCCTGAGCCTTGGCCTGAGTTTGCTGAGCTTGCTGAGTCTGAGTCTGCTTGGGTTGCTGCGGATGCTGAGCTTGTTGACTTTGTTGAGTCTGTCCCTGGGCCTTGGTCGTCTGAGCGTGTACCTGAGGTTTCGCCTGCATCTGAGTCTGCATCTGCGGTTGGGCCTTTTGAGGCTGGACCTGCATTTGCGGTTTAGCGTTCACCTGCACTTGCATCTGAGCTTGGGCTTGCAGATGCGATGGAGCGCGTTGACCCGATCCCTGGGCTTGAGATTGCTGCGTTGACTGCCTTTGGCTCATCTGAGTTTGCATCGGACTTGCTTGGATATTTTGCAACGGACTCGCTTGGATGTTTTGCATCGGGCTCGCTCGCAATTGGTTTTGCAGTGGCTGCGGTCGTGCGGCTTGAGCCTGAGCTTGCATTTGTTGATTGATATGCGCTTGCATCTTGGCCTGGGTGTCGGCATAATCAGCTTTAGTCGGCTGAAACTGGGTCTGCTGAGGCTGAGGCTGAGGCTGAGCGTGCGCTTGCGTACGCGCTTGAGCGGACGCTTGTGGGTGACCGTGTGAAGGGTGAGCATGGCCAGGCTGAGTCCCGACTTGCCCATATTGGTTAACATGTCCAGTTGGGCTGACCTTCACAGGCTGTCCCCATTGTGCTTGACTGACTTGCGCTTGGGCAGCTTGCGCAGACGCTGTCCCTTGAATAGTCTGCCATTGGTTAGCCTGTGCTTGAGGGGTTTGCCCTTGGCTAGCTTGATGGCTGGCTTGCGCGTGACTGGTCTTTGCTTGACTGGCTGGCGCTTGGCTCATTTGCCCTTGGTTGATTTGCCACTGATGGACTTGTCCTTGGCCGGTATACCCTTGACTCGACTGTGCCTGACCGGCTTGATGACTGGTTTGTGTGACACCCGCTTGTGACTGCGTAGTCTGTGCTTGACTGACTTGCCCCTGGCCAAGCTGTCCAGACTGACCGGCTGACTGGCTTGGCCCAGGCTGGCCAATTTGCTCCCGGTTTTGCGCGGCAGCAGCGGCCGCGGCAGCAGCTTGCTCCTCCTCCAACTTCTTCCTTGCCAGTACATCAGCCTTTCTCGGTCGCCCACGAGGCCGACCCGTGCCTTTCGGCCTGTTCGGATCGCGCGGTGGCCGCGGTTTACGCGGGATCCCGTCCGTTTCAGACTTCCTCGGCCGTCCACGTTTGCGCTTCTGCGGGATGGGATTGCCATCCGGTCCGATAATTGGAGCCGCTGAACTAGAAGTTCCAGCAGGAGCAGGCGGGGCAGGCGGAGGGTTTGGCGCGATGGAAAACGGGATACCCACGCCAGGGATGGCAGCTAGATTTGGAGGTAAAACTGTCGACAAGTCAATCGTACCATCTGGATTCTTGGGTTTCTTCGGTTTCCGTGGTTTCGTCTCGTCGCCGGGTTGTTTCCGTGGACGGCCTCGCTTCCTGGGCGTGTGGCCGGGATCCCCCGGTTTAGTCTTCTTCTGAATCGGGTTTTCCGTGATGAACGTTCCCGGCGCCTGCCCGTTCGTGTTGGCTGTGGCCGTTGGTTGTGTCGATTGAGACGGCTGTGATGATGCTGGTTCAATCTTCGGTTGAACGGCCGGCTGAGAAGAGGCTTGCGTCGATTGGGAGCCTTGCAGCTGGAATGAAGTTGCTTGAGGCGTAGCCTGGAAGGTGTTCATCTGAGAGGCCTGCGATTGGGAGGGTCGACTTTGAAAGGAGCTCACTTGAGCACGTGGCTGGGAGCCGGCGTTCTGGATCGAGTTCACTTGGGCACGTGGCTGCGAAGCCTGTGGCTGTGAAGGCTGTGTCTGGAAAGAGCTTGACTGAGTAGCATGCGCTTGTGAGGTAGAAGTTTGAAATGAATTGTGTTGAGCGTGTGCTTGAGCCGCGTATGGTTGGGACAAGTTGGCTCTAAAAGCGTGAGTTTGAAACGCAGGAACTTGAGACGATGGTGTTTGAGAAGCGTAGGCGGAGGCGTATTGTTGAGATGCAGGGTGAGATGCAGGGCCTTGAGCAGCTTTCGCCTGGGTCGCGGTTGCCTTAGCTGCGGCAAGGGCCTTGGTTTGTGACGCGGGTTGAGGCACGGCTTGAGCCGCAGTGGATGCCGCTTGCGATGCAGCCTGAGACGCAGCGGGCTTCTGTTTTGTCTCTTTCTTGGTAGCCTTCTTCTTCTTCGGCTCTTTCGTAGGAGGTTTAGAAGCCGCCCGACTTGACTGTGCGGTTTTCTGCGCTGGGGCCTGCGCTGGGACTTGCGCTTGCCCTTGCGGCCGCGATGCTTGTGACTGCTGGGGTTGCTGCTGAGGCTGCTGCTGCGGTGTGGTCTGCTGCTTCATTTGTGGCGTTTGCGTTTTTTGGACTGGTTGCTGCGGAGACTGAGACTGAGACGCTTGAGGCTGTTGCAAGTGGTATTGCTGAGCTGCCTGCGAGGCCATTTGTGGCGACTGCATATACTGTTGAGGAAACTGGCGCGGGTATGTGTATTGTAATTGAGGGTTCTGCATATGCGCCTGATACGGCGAGCTTTGAGCTTGCTGCGCATGCTGAGCGTAGAGCTGTTGGTAAGCTTGGGTGGACATTTGCTGAATCTGCGTCTGGGTCTGAGGCTGCGTCTTCGGGGGCTGCGTTTGTTGCGCCTGCTGAGTCTGTTGGACCGCACGGTGAGCCTGAGCGTTTGCTTGCAGTTGATGGGCATTTGGTGCCTGCGTGGTTTTGGGAGTATGATTAGCCTGGGGTTGAGCTTGTCGAGCCTGCGACTGCTGCGTTGGCGAAGGTTTAGCCTGCGCCTGGGGCTTGGCTTTGGCCTGAGAAGACTGAGCGGCCTTCTGAGGTTGAGCTTGCTGGGCCTGGGGTTGCGCCTGAGCTTGGGGCACATGTTGCGCGTTCTGTGCTTGCTGCTGGTACTGTTGCACCAAAGGGCTCGACTGCGTTTGCTGGGCGGGTTTCTGTATCTGCTGCGAATAGCTCTGTTGCTGGCTTGACTGCGGCAATTGCGTTGTCCCTAGCAAGTAGGTCTGTTGGCTCGACTGGGGTATTTGGTTTGTCCCTAGCAAGTAAGTCGACTGGCTCGACTGAGGCACCTGTGATGATTTATGTGCCTGCTGAGAATAGTTCTGTTGCTGACTCGTTGGCGTTTTTTGCTGGTTGGATGCTTGCTGATGGCCCTTTTGCTGACTCGACTGGGGTATTGGTGTGGTGCCTAGCAAATAAGAGTATTGACCTGGATGGGGCAACTGCTGGGTTGGCCTTTGTGCCGTCTGCTGATAGCCCTGCTGACTAGCCTGGGGTTGCTGGGCTGTGTTTTGCGATGTCCGCTGGTGACTCTGCTGATTTGACTGCGGCAGTTGCTGGGTCGAGTTTTGCGCCAGCTGGTGATTCTGCTTCACCGGGCTTGACTGCTGTACTTGCGTTGGTTTTTGTGTTTGCTGTGTATAGCTTTCTGGTCCGAAAGTAAACTGCGTCGGTTTCTGCGTTTGTTGCGTAACGCTGTCTAGTCCATAAGTAAATTGTGGCATCTGCTGAGATGACTTGGCAGTCTGTTGGAAGCCCTGCTGCCCTGGACTTGACTGCTGCATTTGCGTCGGTTTCTCAGTTTGTTGTGTGAAGCTCTCTAATCCAAAGGTAAATTGTGGCATTTGCTGAGACGACTTGACGGCCTGCTGGAAACCCTGCTGCACTGGACTTGCCTGCGATCCCTGCTGGTTTGCCGCTTGCTGGTAGCTATACTGACTGGACGGCGGTAATTGTGCGGTCTGGGTAAACTGCTGGTGAGTGGGCTGCTGACTGGACTGCGGCATCTGATGAGCAGGTTGTTGGCTCGACTGCGGCGTCTGTTGAGTCGACTTCTGCGTTTGCTGCGGGTAGTTCTGCTGACTAGATTGTGGCAGTTGTGCTGGTTTCTGTTGCTGTTGATAGTTCTGCAACTGCTGATAAGTGGACTGCTGCGTGGGCGTATACTGAGTATATTGTGTTTGTGATAAATACGGGGAGCTTTGGTTTTGCGTCTGCGTTTGATATTGAGCCTGCTGAGGCTGTCGATAATGGGCCTGCTGCTGCTGCTGATACTGTGCATTTTGTGCCTTCTGAACTTGCTGAACTTGCTGGTTTTGCTGATACTGCGAAACCGGCTGCTGATACTGAGCAGACTGTTGCTGATACGGTGAAGACTGCGCATACTGCGACGGATGATACTGCGCATACTGCTGCTGCGGACCCGCCGAGACCATGGGCGAGGCACTAGTCGGGGCGGCCGTTGCCGTCGTATGCCCGTGCGACGACTGCCTCGCCTGGAGCTGCTGTTGCTGCTGCTGCTGCTGTGGCGACGCACTCTGCCCCGAGTTCAGCGCCGTATGCCGGTAATTCGCGGCGGAGTTCAAGTTCATATTCCGTTGCGCCTGCGCCTGCGCCTGCGCCTGCAGGGAACCATACGGACTGCGCAACTGGCCCTGACCCTGGCTCTGGGCATGGCCAAGCGATTCCGTGCCCGCGCCCCTGGCCAGCAAGTCCGATGTCGCCGTGCTCGGCTGGAATTGCCCGGGGAAGGATCCGTAGCTAGTGCCCGTTGGCATGCCCATCAGTGACTGCGCGGACGTGGTCGTCCCGCGCACACTCGGCGAAAGCCCCGTCATGTCGGCCTGCGACTGGGTGCGATACAGTGAGTTGCTGGCGAATGCATTGGCGTTGGCGCTCGCATGCGCAGTGGCATTGGCATTGGCGCTGGCATTGGCGCTGGCGCTGGCGCTGGCGGATTGACGTCCAGCACCAATGGCCGGCGACTGCATGTGCTGGTGCTGCTGCGGGGGTGCTTTCTGCTGGGACTGCGGGTGGTGGTAGTGGTGAGCGTGGGCGCCATAGTCCATCATGGTGGTGGTGGTGATGGAGTCAGCGTCGGCCCACGGCTAGAACCCGACATGCGATGCGATGCGGCGGCGAATCTCAACCCAAGATCCAAGATTCCAAATAACAACGATGGACAGTCAATGGCCCGGCAATCGACACTCCCCCCGCTCCACCAGCAGCAGCCGAGAAATTGGCGATAGCGAGTCCAAATGGAAGCGATGGACCCTGGAGACGCGCATAAGAAACGCGTGCTGGGCACGACGACGCTGGACTGACACCACCGGATCAGCCAATGGGCGCTCGCTCTGCGGAGATCGTCCCGTGACCTTGACTGGACCTGGAGATCTGCAGCCTCAGGCGCTCAGGCTCTCAGGCACTCAGGCTCTCAGGCAGAAGTACTACGGCAATCGGAAGAGGCCAGGTGGCGCACTGGCAGACCTGAAGCGAGAAAGCTGACCGGCAATGAAGGCCAGTAGCAGGGGAGGACCTCGACCAGAAGGAGGGCGGGCGACGAGGTGAGCGGCGAGAGCAGGCTGGAGCTGGGATCTGGAAAAGCTGGGGTCGGCCGAGATGGAACTGACACTGACTGATGGCAGGCGATGGGCGCCGTCCCTATTTTTTATTATTATTATTTTATTTTCTTTTGGGATTTTGCATTTGGGTTTTTATTTTTCCCTCGCGTTTTTTGATTTTGGTTTTGCGCTCGTTGGCCCGGTCACGTGGGCTCTGCCCAATCGGCTGCATCGCGTCATGGCCCTGCCACTGCCACCACACTGCCACACTATAGAGGGGGATAAGGTATAGCTTAGTCGGCTTATAGTATGCTATACTACAAAAACCAGGGTATGGCGGAAGATGTAGTTTGTTTAAGTCGAGATGAGGAAATAATATAAAGCTCTTCATCCGCTCAGTGGAGAACTTGGCAGCATCTCTGTTTACGGTAGGAGATATATATCCCCCACACTACAAGATTAGAGACCGCAAAGAGGTCCCCAGTACTATATCTGTCAAGAGTATAGGGATTATGCCCCTAAACATTTCATGTTACCGTACAATCAAAGCCCCGAATCCGCTAGACAATGACCACAAAGTTAAATGAGTGGATATCACTAATCCCGGTATAGTCAACCATCTAGTCTATAGTAAACTCCTCGCTATGCAGTAACACTCAACACAGACCCAACAACAACGCTGACAATCAAGCAACCTTAACAACAGCATCCTTCTCTCCCTCAACCCTCAAATCCGCCAAACACGGCGCCTGGAACATCTGCCCCGAAACCACCCCCTTCAGCGTCCCAACACTAACAACAATCCACAGCACAACGACGCACAGCGCAATAATCTACCAGCAGCGTTAGAAACCACGCCCAAGAGAGACCAATTGAGGGGGTGAAGCATACCGTCCCCAGTATCCGGAAAAACGCCGACGGCAGCTCAATCCCGATCTGGTACGTGCACATTGCGTACGCGCCGATGGGGAACGTAAACCCCCACCAGCCGATGTTGAACGGGAACGTCTTGCACCGGACGATCGACGCTGATGCAAAGAATAGCCAAACCAGCCCGAACGCCCAGAGGATCAGTGCAACCAGGCAACCGACTACATGGAATGCTGGGCCTGCAAGGTCACCGAGCGTATTCGTCTGCGGGAAGATAGTCTGCGCGGCTCGGCCGAGCTTTATAGCACTGTATGGGTATACATTAGCCAAGTTCAAAGTAAGGATAAGGATAAGTTGGACAGAGACGTACCCATACCCCCCAGACCCAAACGGCCCAATGGGCAGGAACACGCTCACGATCATCGCCTTTGGCGGGATCTTGTGCAGCGTCAGCCGCTGCAGGTAGATGACCATGACCATCAGCGCGAGCGGCAGCCCAATGCCCCAGAGGACATAGCTGACGATGATGGTCCACAGGGCGTGCTGCGGGTTGGGCAGAACGTCCGCAACCACGGCGCCGGAGGAGGCCGCGACGACGCAGCCGACGATCGGGACGAGCCAGGCGGCGGTCATGGACGAGAGCTGGATGTCGTCGGTGCCGGACATGCTGGACTTGTCAGTCTTGTCCCCCCCGTACCAATGGAATAGGGAGATGATGAAGTTGGGTTGACGTGGACATACAGTAAAAACGGCAGCGACAGCGCCGACACAACCGAGATCACCGCGTCGACAATCCAAATCGCCCAGGCGAAGCTCGTGGCCCATTCACCCCACGCAGGCACGCAGACGAAGCAGAACATGTTGACGATGGTCGCGAGGCCCATGGGCAGCGTGCCGATGAACATCGATTGCACGGGGTGGTGGATCATCGCCCGGAAGATCTCCGGGTACAGCGTGTACCGGAGGAGCGAGATGATGCATGCGATGAGGAAGAGCAGCACGTTCAGCGCGAAGATGACGATGGACAGCCAGTATAGCCAGTGCGCGTTGTACGGGAGCGTGTTCAGCAGCGTCGAGACCATCCCCGTGCCCATGGTCACGGAGAACCACCTGTGCTTGTTAGCTCATCCAGCCCATCTAGGTTGTGGTTGAAGGTAAAGACAGGGCAGGACATACGACGGCGTAAAATTCCTAACCACCCGCCTCCATCCCACATCGTGCTTATCAGGCACACAATCGCACTTGAGCTTGGCGTCCGGTTCCTCGCCAGCCATGCTCACACTCTCGTTAACCATGCTCCGTACGGCGGGCGGGCTCATGATGCAGATTGCGCCGTCGGCAAGCCAAGCGTCCTTCCAGCAAACCCCGACGCAGTCAAAGGCCGAATCGTCTTCGGCTGCCTGGCCGGCATTATTACCCTCTGGGACTCGGCGTCCGCTCGGTCAGGCTCGGGGAGTAAAAAATTTGGCACAGGCGGGACGCTGGGTGGAGATCCACCGCTGCCAGAGCCACCGAAAGGCTCGGCGCTGATAATGGCATGGCAGGAGTTAGAACGCGGGGAGGGAAGTGGGAGAGAGGGACTAGTTTAGGCTAGGTGTCTTTGTGTGAACTGGTAGTATGTTGTACTACACATGGGGTGGGTGAGATTTGGGCGATCTGGATAATTGCCACATCGTTCTTCGATTGGAGTCGGTGGAGCTGTAGGGCTATAGGCAGATGCAGATCAAGTTCAGCCATAGGCTTTTTATTCAACATCAGAACTGTAACATCATAGTAGACGCACTGCAAGGGAGAGAAAGCAACGCAAAAACTATTTTTGGCGGTTATCACGGACAGATGGATCGGTTGAATATAGCACGGTTGCGGGAGGTTGTATAGCAGAAATCAAAAAAAAAAAAAGCCAGGAAAGAGAAAAAAACAAAAGTCCCCCCTTGAGAAGGAATACGAAGACTGAACATCCTCGAAGCCTCTTCTCTGATTGATCTTGTTCGGTAGCACAGCTCCGGTCCATGGTCACGGGTCTTCCACAAACACATTTGCTTTCAAGCACCACCTATCGCGAGAGGTATACGCTCCTATAGTCGCGTCATAACGCGTGACCGATCGCGTGAGCAGCCCAGGGGCCCATAGTGCCAGTACTCGTTTTCCGTCCAGTCGGGTATCGTCTTCATCTAGAAATTGATATGGAGCTGCCATGGTGCTTTCAGATTTGACCTCGAACTTCAGGCTAATGTCTTCCAGAGTATGGATAAATGGCTCAGAGTTCCAGAAGGAAATGTTCATGGAATTCTGAGCGGCTCTGTTGTAGATCTTGAGTAGGCTATCGTAGGGCTTGTCACCCGGGTTATTCTTCTTGAGATCCAAGAGCAGCAACTGAGCGAGCTTTTGGCAAAGAATCTTGTCCACCATCGCTGGGACCAGGGTATCGCGATACTTCTTCGTTGCCTCGCCAAATTCATGGTTTGGTCCTCTTTGCTTATGTCCGTAGACGTTCGCCAATCGACAGGTTGCGACCCGCCAGGCTTGGTAGTCTCCGTTGGTGCCAGCTGCAGCAGCATGAGCGATCTGACTAGCAACTATTTGTGGTGGGGATGGGCTACCTTTTCTGAATTGTCGATCAAGAGCGTAGAGACTCTCGGCAAAGTCCTTTTGCTCCTGTCTCCGCCGCTCGTCCTTCATTGCCGTCTTTGGGTCTGTGCCATAATACCAGAACGGATTGGTGGAGAACTTTTCGATAAGATCCTTGACAACAAACATGACCAAGAACATTCCGGCGATCTGACAGCGAGCAGCGCTCGGAAAAAGAGGAACTAGTTAGTAATAATCTTCTTGCACGCAATACCCCTTGAGGCTGGTGATCAAGCTGCGCTTGTCGTCTTCGACAAACCGTCCATGACCTTTGGATCTTTGGAGCAGTAGTTCTTCACCCAGCTATAGATGTTGCTGGATTGTGCCCTGAGATCTCGACCCCAAATGGCGCCATCAGGGTCGCCCCAAAAAGCAGCGGATGACGAGCCAAAGAACTTATCGCAACCGTAGCACACTTCATATTTCGCAGAAAGATCATCATAATCTTCGAACATTCTACTTAGCTTATCTGAAAGGTCCTTGATCTGTCGGTCTTTGTCATCAGCAGGCGGTTTACCTCTTGTGGCGGTACTATTGGCCTCAGCTTTGGCAGGCCGGTCTGCAGTTGACTGGTTCTTGACGACTGGGGGAGACTTGGATGGAGCACCAGTCACTTCCTGTGCAGCCTTCACCCGCCTCGATCTTTTCGGCGGAGCCCCTTTCTCCGTCGGCTTGGCCACTTCCTTTTTCTTTTTGGCTTGGGCAGGGGATGCGGCTGCCGTCTGACCAGGAGTTAGCTTGATTATTCCGAGACATTGAGATGAAGCTGACCTTGGCCTTTTTCACGCGCTGACTTCCTTTAGCTTTCGGCATCCTGGTCGAAGATGAGGGTAGAGATGTGCGTAGGAGGGCTCAGTGAAAAAGGGAGCTTGGAATACGGTCTCCAGCTTTTCGTCCATGTTCTTTGTCATCGGCTGCCCGTTCCATCTTTAGTTGTGGGCAAGGAGGAGTGGTTGGGAGACAAAGAAGTTAGTGAGATGATGACGGTTCGTCAAGTGACAAAGGAGGTTGAACTTCGAGCCAGTGAGGTTTTGCTTTGTTCTGTTGACTAGGGCCCGAGCGAGTATGGTACGCGATCAATCCCGAAATGAGCCAGAAACGGCTGCGCAAGCGCCTATGATTAAGGCTTATACTGGAACACCGGGGGAGCTGCAGGAAAATGGAATGCTCAAGTGGTGTACTAGCCGGTAAGTGACAAAACATTGTATGTTGCTGGCTGCAGATCTGCAGTTGGAAGGTGCCAGTCGTCAGCTTGAGACCCCAGTGCAGAAGTGAGTAGACCCGAACCACCGGGCAGGCGACTCAACAATGGAGTCTAAGGAAAGAGGTGTATAGCTCCATTTGCATGCTATCCAGCGCTTGATTCGTGCTAGTTGCGCCTTAGCAGTCATCTTTGACCGGAGCCCAACCCTACCTATCACTGCCGTTATCAGATCCCAAGAAGCGAAGCCGGGGAAAGGGGACAAGCAACACGGCCCAGAAAGTGCAATTCCGAGTTAGCGTTTCATATCAGTTTCGACCGGCAATGAATAGATAGGGGAAATCTTGCGATGCGAAATCGCTGGGTAAGAAATTAAACAAGCCCAATCTATGCAAAACAAGCCAGACTCCACGGCCCGTGCTGGGTGAATGTTCGATGCTTGGCGTGCTGGTTCTGCTCGAAAGATGCGAAGCCCTTGGGCCTTGATCTTGGAGTTGCATGTCATTAGACTACTGCACGGGAGCCATAGCAGACTGCGCAGTTCACCCTTGAACATCAGAGCCGCTTCGCCTGAGCTCGAGGGTTGGTCGAAAACCACGCAATTGCATTCTCAGGGAGAGTGGGACCAATCCACCGCGCAAACTGCGGCGCCGACGGCTTCAGATCGAAGGTAAGAGCCAATAAGATCAGCCTCGAGCTGGCTGGATCGAGCTTCGGCCGTCAAGCTTTAGAGAAGCCTGTCTCCACCTGTCGGAGGGACGTCTTGTTCTCTGACATGACAGCGATGGACGGGCCGCTCTCAAGCTCAAACGACCGCCCTGCAATTTCTCCTATATATAGAATGTTGTATATAAGAAAGACGATATTGCCTCTCTTGATGCTAGCATTCTGAATTGCGTCGCTCGCATCATGCATATCAGCAACCTTTTGTTCTTTCTGACCCCTTTGCTGGTCAAGGGTCAGCTCTCCGGTAGCGTTGGCCCTCTTACATCGGCTAGCTCCAAGAGCCAGACCAAGACCTGCAATGTTCTCGACTACGGCGCCGTAGCCGACAAGTCTACGGATATTGGGCCTGCCCTGTCATCTGCCTGGGATGAGTGCGCCGACGGTGGAGTAGTCTACATTCCCCCGGGAGACTACGCGATCGAGACCTGGGTCAAGCTGTCGGGTGGAAAGGCCTGTGCCATTCAGCTTGACGGTATCATCTACCGTACCGGTACGGACGGCGGTAACATGATCATGATCGAGCACACCTCCGATTTCGAGTTCTTCAGCAGTACCTCCGAGGGTGCGTTTCAAGGGTACGGATATGAGTTCCATGCCAAGGGCTCGTCGGATGGCCCGCGTATCTTGCGACTTTACGACGTGACGGATTTCTCGGTGCACGACGTCGCGCTCGTCGATTCGCCTCTCTTCCACTTCTCAATGGACACCTGCACCAACGGAGAGGTGTACAACATGGCCATTCGCGGTGGTGACATGGGAGGGCTGGACGGCATTGATGTCTGGAGTACAAACGTGTGGATCCACGATGTACGTTGAACTTCCGCAATGTTCTTTATGTTCCACCACTGATTATCATAGGTCGAGGTGACAAACAAGGACGAATGCGTCACTGTCAAGGTCAGTCATGCATCGCTGATCGTGACCTCTCTACCTAGCTAACCTCTCGCAGAGCCCCTCCAAGAACATTCTCGTTGAGAACATCTACTGTAACTGGAGTGGAGGCTGCGCCATGGGCTCTCTCGGCACCGACACCGACATCTCCGACATTGTGTACCGTAACATCTACACCTGGAAGTCCAACCAGATGTACATGGTCAAGAGCAACGGGGGCAGCGGAACGGTGTCCAACCTTGTGCTGGAGAACTTCATCGGTATGTGGCGCAGGTCGCGATGCGCGGAGAGAAAGTTAACGACTTAGGCCACGGAAACGCATACTCGCTCGACATCGACGGCGCCTGGAGCAGCATGAGCACGATTGACGGCGACGGTGTCGAATTGAAGAACGTGACGATCCGCAACTGGAAGGGAACCGAGGAAGACGGATCTGAGCGAGGCCCGATCAAGGTGAAATGCGCGTCTGGAGCTCCTTGCACGGAGGTCACGATCGAAGACTTCGCCATGTGGACCGAGTCGGGCGACGAGCAGACGTATCACTGCGAGAACGCGTTTGGCGACGGATTCTGTCTGGAAGAGGGAGACGGCGACTCGACCTACACGTCGACGCTGACCGCCTCAGCCGCCCCCTCGTCCTACTCGGCCCCGACCATGGACGCCAACCTGGAGACCGCCTTTGGCACCGACAGCGAGATCCCTATCCCCACCATCCCAACCTCCTTCTACCCCGGTGCTACTCCCTACAGTGCCCTCGCTGGAGCTTCAGCTGCTTCTACTCCTGCTGCCTCCTCGAGTGCCGAGGAAAAGGTCATTGCCAGCCCCGCTTCCAGCTCGTCTACTGCGACTGTCACTTCTTCCACAACTTCCACCGCTCCCACAGGCGTCGATGCGGTCGCCGCCGGTTCCGAGCCCACTGCCAGTGCGAAGCCCCATGGGCATGCGAAGTCTCACCACAAGCAACAGTGCCGTGCTCACCGCCACTAAGTGATTAGATGGGCTATAGGGGAAGATACAGGTAGATTTAATCCAGTGTACTCTACTAAATATACAACTACTTTAATCGCAATTCTATTCTGCCCAGTACTTTCTGAACCATGGCCAGCTTCAAGCTAATCGTGACGTACGGTGGATTTAGAAACTACTCCTCATATCTAGAACCCTTCGACATGGTTTCTCCCTAAAAAACTTCTATCATAATATCCATACACCAAGATGCCCGCCCACCATGAATCCGAACCCCCGAGTCCCGAGCTCGCGCCTGTACCCGAAACGGCCCCCTTGAACCGCTGTGCAGACCTCGACGCATCGGGCGCCTACAAACTCAATGTGAACATTCTGAACCGCGCTATTCAGGAGATCGGGATGGGACGATACCAATGGCAGCTATTTGGAGTGGTCGGGTTCGGCTGGGCCTGCGACAATCTATGGCCGATCGTTACGTCCTTGATCCTCCTTCCGGTCACATACGAGTTTGACGTTTCCCAACCACCTATCCTGCTGCTGGCACAAAATATAGGTCTCTTGGTAGGTGCGCTGTTCTGGGGGTTCGGCTGTGATATCTTCGGGCGACGGATGGCCTTCAATATGACGATCGGAATCACGGCCGTCTTCAGTCTGGCTGCGGCTGCGGCTTCTAGTTTCGTCGGAGTGTGTATACTGTCCGCTCTCTGGTCGATTGGCGTCGGAGGAAATCTCCCCGTAGACTCGGCCATCTTTCTCGAGTTCTTGCCTGGGTCGCATCAGTATCTACTGACCGTCCTATCAATCAACTGGGCTCTAGCTCAACTCCTCGCAAATCTCGTCGCATGGCCGCTCGTGGGCGGTTATACCTGTCCTTCAGCTGATGGTTGCACCAGGGCTGATAACGTGGGCTGGCGGTACTTCACCGCGGCCATGGGCGGATTGGCTCTGCTGATGAGCATCACCCGTTATTTCCTCTTTACCCTCCTTGAATCTCCCAAGTTTCTCATGAGCAAAGGAGAGCACTACGACGCCGTAGCTGTTGTTCATGAGGTCGCGAAGCGCAACGGCAAGAGCTGCAACTTAACCACAGATGAGCTTCACGACTGCTCGGACAACGGAGCTGGATATGAAAGAGGAGAGTACCACCGGCAAGGATTGAGCGCCCGCGACCGGCTCAAACTCTTCCTGGAGCCGTTTTCTATGACCCAGATCCGATCGCTGTTCTCTACACGACGCCGCGGCCTAGCGACAACGCTGATGATCATCATCTGGGGGATGATTGGCATTGCGTTCCCGCTGTATAACGCATTCTTGCCGTATCTCCAGCACGAGCGCGGCATTGAGTTTGGCGATGGCTCAACGTCTCTAACATATCGCAATTCGCTGATCATCGCCGTGGCATCCATCCCGGGCAGTCTCGTTGGTGGTGTGATGGTGGAGATGCCACAATTCGGGCGCAAGGGCACGCTTACCCTGGCAGCCATAATGACAGGGATCTGCCTCCTTGCGTCCACAAGCGCTACCACCTCTTCAGCCTTGTTAGGCTGGAACTGTGCCTACGGCTTCAACAGCAGCCTTGTCTACGCGGTGCTGTACGCCTACACACCGGAGATATTCGAGAGCAGAAACCGTGGAACCGGCAACGCGCTCGTCAGTGCATCGAATAGGCTCGGTGGGATTCTGGCTCCTGTGGTAGCCCTCATGACGGACCTCCAGAGCACCCTGCCAGTGTACGTGAGTGGGATGATATTTTTAGTAGCGGGGTTGTTAGTTGTGCTTGTTCCGTATGAGAGCCGGGGCCGGGCAAGCGTTTAGCTACGGAGTGAATATCATTCAGCTTTATCAATTAGCTCATCCAATCGGAAAAAGCAGATATAGTGCAGTTACTCCGAGCCAGAGGTTCTGATAAACGTGCAGTTGCATGTACTGTCATTCCTCGAGCCGGTTCTTTAATGGCTACAAAGACGCGAATGGGCAAGGCGCATAAAAGCACATCTTGGGCTCTTTATACTCCCAATCATGCGACTGCGACCGTTTCAAGGTCTTCAGCGCTTTGTCGCGGTGGCTTGAGTTGTCCATGTCCAGTTGGGCTCCCCCGCAGTGGAGCAGCAGCAGCCCCGATGGGTGCCTGACCGCCGGACAATGATACCTGTCAGAAGACGCTCCTCGTCTATATCACCTCAGCCTCTCTCGGAGACGGCTGATCCACCTTGCCTTGCCTCTTGTCTGTTTCTACGGAATACGTTGGTATATCAATGCGACAGTCGCTGCTGTCAAATGCCTGCGCTGTATCTCGAAGCCTGTCCGAATATGGCCTTCGCCTACGATCATGAGGCGGAGTTTTGGGGGGCGTTGATCAACCCCGACAAGAGCCCGTCGCCTCTGCTGGAACAGCTCTGTTTGGGGATTGCTCAGATGATGGTATGTGAGTCGGAATGGAAACTAATAGACTACCGGAAGGCTTATTTGTGACGGTGACAGACCACGTTCGACAACCTCGCCACCCACGACCTCACCCCTGACCGACTGGCGCAGTTCTATCGAAAGGTCGGCGGCAACTACGACGTCCTCTTCCTCGAAACCAAACCATCCGCTCTCTCGTTCATATACCAGCGCCTCGGGTGCTTCCACAGCATCCAGCCGTCCACCGACCCGTACAAGCCCCCGTCGCTCCCCGCTTTACAACCCCACGGCTTCGTGCGATGGCAGACGATCCAACTCTTGCTGGACCCGGACGAACATGTCTCTTACCTGCAGAACGCAGTGGAGCGGTGGGACATTTTCAGCCCTAACGGCACGTTGTTTCCAAAGACGATCCCCCGCGAGGCGTTCCCGGCGGAGCCAGACCCAGAGATGATCCAGTGGCACGAGACGGTTAGCCAGAAGTTTGAATTCGACTACTGGAAAAAGAACCTGGTCAACACGTCTCCAAAGTCCAGCCCATACAATAACCAGTTCAATGCGCAGAAGGAGGCCTCAACGCCGAAGTCCTCCGGCACATACCACAATCAGTTCAGCTATCAAGAGCCTACCACCCCCTCCAAGGAAGAAGACTTCATCCAGAACCACCACCCCCGAGCCTCGAGCTATCGCTACTCCGTCCCCGCCGACGCGCAGACCACCCGCCGCCATCAAAGACGCCAAAGCGCCGAAGTCCCTCAGACCTCTCACAAATCCCAAACAAGCCTCCCCCGTCGCTCAGCAGAGTTCGTAAACGGATACGCCTCCCCGCGCGCCCCCTCCCCACCAACCCTCTCAAAACACACATCATCCAAGGGCCGAGGCCGCGAACGCAAGACCTACTCCCGCCCCGTCAGCCCCGAGCATATCGCGGGCCATGGCCACGGCCACAGCTCGTCGGACGCATCCTCCGAAGACTCCGGCACAGCAACGCAGGACACCTTCTCGCCGGGCTACAGCCACGGCCACGGCCACCACCGAAACCTCTCCCCGCCGCATACCCCCCACGCCCGCCGACACTCCCACGAAGCCTACTCGCGCCGTCCCCACCGCGACCTCTCGCCCGACTCGCAACGCCGCTACGCCTACCGCGAGGCATTCAACCCCAGCTCAAGCTCCTCCAACAACCGCCCCTACGACTCCGACAGCGGCCGCACCCCGCGCCAACCGAGAGGGTACATCGATGAAGTGCGGCAGTCGCGCACGCCAGGCCCAGGCCCAGGGCCCTCACCCAGCTACGGCGAGCCCATCTTCCGCGAGTCCGCGACCGTCCCGACGAGTCCGGTCTACGGCCACGCCCACCCGCACCCCATTCACCCCATCCACCCGCGCTTCGTGAATATCCCCACCGGTTCAGGCGCAGGGCCAGGTCAAGCATACATGGTCCACCCGCACCCGACGGTCCCGGTCCAAGTCCAGGTGCAGCCGGAGCTTGACGCAAACGTCATGGACGACCCGCGCAGAAGCAGCTACCGCGGGAGCCAGACGCCGAATCCGAATCCCAATGCAAGTGGTGGGAGTGGAGGTGGCGGAGGATCCTACCGCCGGCCGCGGTTTGCGTCCGTGGGCGACTTCCAGCCGCCGAGGTGGTCGGGCCACGCGGGGCATGGTGCTGGGCGGCCTGTTCCGCCGGGGATCATTGAGGCGGAGTACGGGCGGCGGCCGTCGATGTATGAGCGGTAATTCAGCGAATACAGATAGCGCGATAGGGAGGGACTGTAGTAAGCTTGGAATGCTGTTTGGAACTGACATTCTAGGTGTTCGGGCAGAACGGAGTACGGTTTGACATGGAGAACGATTTAACAACCTGCAGTACGCTTGGAACAGGTGTTGTTTTGGATTTGGGGATCGCAGCGCAGCAAAATGGCATTTGGCGAAACGATACGATACATTTGACGGCAGATTCAGAACTAGATCTCACCAGCGGATCTACCGAGAACAGAATTTGAACGATAGCATTCATATTTACGGCTTACGACGACACGACATGACATGACCACAAGATACGACAGGACAGGACAGGGCAACGGCTAGAGGGCGTTAGGACGGGGTTCACTTTCTTGCATATGCTTGCTTATTTCTGCTCTGCTCTTCTCATTTATTCGTTCCATCTCCTTGCTTATGTTCATGTATCCAGCGCGCTCGGTTCTAGTTAGTTGGAATTTCTATATCTACTCTTACCTCTGAGCCTCGAGTACCGACTACCGAGAACCGCGCGACGACTACTGCACGAGTTTTCTCCATGAGCGGGAAAAGGCTTCGTACTCAGTCATCCACCCATGCTAGACTAGGCCTTTCGACCGTGAGCCCGACCTGGAGACCCCTGGGTAGTCCCTGACATGCCATTGCCAGCCCATGTGCCGCGAAACACAAAAGACGCAAGGGACGACGGCATTCTAAACTCAATCGTCCACCCCGAAAAGTCACGCTAAGCTGCCCAGCCACAGTCTACCATGAGTTCACCCCTCCAGTACGTAACTCACTCACTCGAGTCTCGACTCGATAAAACCTCCGAGCCCCCGAGTCCAAGAAGAGCGACCTCGGCGCCGGCCGGCATGGGAACCCTGACCCTGCAGTTGGCGCTTATCCCTCGAGACTGTGCATAATCCTACGAATCGTCAAATCCTGCTTGCTTGCTAGCGGCTCGGATTTTCTTTATTTGATCATGATCGTCATGCTCTGCTTGATCGCGTACTTAATCGGGCGGGGTGGGGGGCTTCGAGTCCCTGCTTGTGCTTGTTCACTGACGTCAGAATGAGCGGGCCCGCGCAACAGGCCAGTATATCAGGCCCAGCCCCGCGATTTCTGTCAAGGGCTTTCTCTTTTAGTGTCGTGTCGTGCAGATAGTGGTGAATTTTGATGTAAGGGGTGTCATTGCAATTGATTGAGCCTCGATCAGAAGAGAATTTTTTTGCGGCTGTTGATTGTCAACATGGTATGTATGCATCCTCTGCCCTACCCATGGATTGCGGCGGCTCCTCCTCCACAATCGCCTTCCACTGATCCATGCAATTGCGCCCACTGGGACTGCGTGGCGACCGAACCGGGGGTTCTGTGCTGAACCATCAATCCGCATCTACATCTACGTTCTACAGCGAGCAAGACAAACCGCTAACATAAATCTCAGGCCCCAATCCCGCTCCCAGCCGCGCTACCTACCCTCTTCACCTCCCTCACCACAACCTCCTCATCCTCCCCAAACGTCCGTCTAGCAGCGCGCCAATCAGCCGACACAGGCTGCAACTGCCCCAACAGCCTAAGCGGCGGCGCCATAGCCGGTATCGTCATCGGTTCCATCGCGGGAACTCTCCTGCTAATCTGGTTATGGCGGAGCTGCATGACGCAGCGCACGATCCACGAGGCTGAGAAGACAGGCGCACCGATCTATACCGCGCCACCAATGGGATATCCCACCTCCGAGACGGTCACTCATAAACGACGGAGACGCAGGAGCCCGGTTTATGGTGATGGGGATTATGTGCGCAGGAGTCGCAGTGGTGGGGGCAGTGTGAGGAGGCCGCGGCGGGTTTATGTTGCCTGAGAAGATGCCGTGACATCCTCTGAGTTGTATGTCGGTTGACGTACGACTTGGGAAAAAGGGGATCGCGCGATTATCGGCTGGATGGCTTCAAGACTTGAAGCGCTTGTGTCCACTGCCTGTCCTTGAAAGGAAGCTATGCGGCATCTGGTGTCGCCGCACTGAACTATTGCGGTGACTGCGATCAAGGGCCGGCTGGTGTATAAGGGACCTTTTGTTTCGGGATTTAGGGCTGTCTTCTTGTCTATGATCATGATTCATGTTATGCCTTGATCTTACGTTTGGGTAACGTTCATGGGGAGATGTACTAATTAATGCGGTATGATGACTGATGATTAATGACGGATACTATTTTATGTGTGAGTTCGCGAAGAATGTTCGGTGGTTGCAACCTGGGGAAGGTTGCGAGACACGTTGAGCACTATTTTCGGGCGATCAGGAAGAGACCATTCAGTTTATGAAGCAGCAACTACGGAGGTATACCGAGATCTTGAGCTTCTCCCTTTAGACACCCAGTGAAACATACTTAGGTAGCCGAGGCCCTGCAAGTGTCATGCATTGCATTGCAGAAAGTGGGCCCGCCGGTAGGGATCTGAAACTGATACCTAGGCTCCAATGGTTAGACTTAACTCTAGAATATGCACGCTGCTGTACCATGATGGCTGGAATGTAGGGCGCACGCAGAGCTGCAGAATTCCTCGCACTTGGGGGTTTGGTCGTGGCTTTAAACAATGCCGCGCCAGGCTTCGCGCGCGCGTTCTTCCTCTACCGACCGAAGCTGGGGATAGACATGGATGAGTTGTGCAGTTTGTCTATCTACTGCTTCTCTTTCACAGTCGATCGTTGAATAGCGTCGATTGAGGGCTCTCTTCCAGTCATTCATTTATCACGACCGACGCGACTTATCGCCAGCCTCAAGGCTCGGACTCAAGAGACGACGCGTAAAGATCAAATCGCCGCGACCATAGCAGGAACGAAGCAACCGCCGATTAGACGCGTCACACTCAGTATTTCAGGTCCGAGCTGGATTAACCACCGAGTCTCGACCCAATGGCCCTAGTCCGAGACCCCTTCTTCTGGAAGCGCTTCTCGCGAGCCGTCCACATCGACGAGGAAGTACGATCTCCAACCGAGGAGAAGCAACCGTACGTCACTCAGCCCTCTACCCCAAACTGAATATGACGTCTAACGTAATCATTTTGCAGAGATAACTGGCTCAGTAGCCAACGACGAAAGCGAAGAAGGAGCGCGTTATGGGGATGTGCGATTTGCCTTGCGATTGGGATCTTTATAGCGGCTGTGGCGGTCGTGGTTTGGTGGTTTTGCGCACATAACTGGTTGCAAGCGCCGATATAACCATTAGAAAGGGAGCTGAACGAAGGCTTGTCGGTCCGTGGTTGACGGTTGTTTCAGTTGACTCTTGTACAAAAAGCTCGATCGTGGCAATCATGACGATGTGACGATCTAATCAGATGTTGGGGGCTCAGGGGAGATGGCTTGCCTGGAAACGAGCTGGCCTCGTGTCTTGAATGGCGTGACGGACGGTAGGATATGCGACATGACGACGTGGAATAGATAGCACTCGGGAATAGACACTCTTCACAACGCATACAGTTAGCAACCTTGGTTGTTGGTTTTCATGGGGTAGACCTGGAGAATGAGAATTGGAGAAGGCCAACCGAGCAGCGAACTGCCATCCCCGAGCTGGGAGCTGTACCTAGCCCGCCCGGCAGGACCTTCCGCATTGGGAACCGGCCCTTTGCTTCAAGTCAGGTGTTGCGTGCGAGAAATCTTCTATTCCCTGTTAGCATCACCTATTGCTGGCGAGTTACTGGAGATTCGACGCCTCTCTTCTCGAGGTGAAGCGTTTTTGCTCATTGTCACAAGAAAAGGGCTGAATTGTTCAACTTCACCTGATTGTTGGAACCCCGGATTTTGGCCGTTGGTGCTCCCCAACCGAGGCGCTTATCTGCGGGTCTTATCGCTGTCATCTCCGCATCCCCTCCACAGTCGTATAAAGGGCGCAGCTCCGGCTCTACCCCTCTCCCAGTGTCACTTGTTGTTGCACTGAACGGAGAACGCGATGCTGCCGCCGTTTGACTATTTCACTTATCGCCGTGTCCGGTAAGACCATTGCACCTGCAATATCTCAACAGGAACTAGAGCAGTGCTAACCCAGGTAGGACCATCAAGCGCCAGGAACGAGCTACACGGTTCGCCTCTCTGCCTGCAGAGTACCATGCCGCCTTCACACCGGCCGACAAAACCATAGTCACCAAGCCAATCGAGCAGCTCGTACAGGATGTCCATAATGGCTCTCTTTCTCCAACTGACATTCTTCGGACCTACGGCAAGGTTGCCGTGAAAGCACAAGAGAAGACAAATTGTATCACGGAACTCTTACTTCCGGAGGCAGAAACCTGGGTCCAGACCGAAGTCAACCTCAAGGGCCCGCTGGCTGGAGTACCCGTCTCCTTGAAAGATTCAGTCCAGGTCAAGGGCTTTGACATCTCGCTAGGCTACTCCCGTCTGGCGGGGAAGCCGTATGCGGAGGACGGGCCGCTGGTGAAACTCTTGAAGAATGCGGGTTGGTATTGCCCCTTATGCTTGTCGGACAAGACTGATAACTTGCAGGAGCTGTACCATATGCGAAAACGGCCCTCCCGGTGACGCTTCTCTCGTTTGAGTCGGACAACGCGCTCTGGGGTCCGTGTCTTAACCCTCATGTACCCCAGTATTCTCCCGGTGGCTCAACCGGCGGGGAAGGCGCTTTGCTCGCGTTGGGTGGTCGCATCGGGATCGGCTCGGATGTCGCAGGCTCTGTCCGTGTCCCTGCTGCATGGAGCGGAATCTACTCTCTTCGCTGCAGCACCGGTCGCTGGCCAAAGAACGGAGTCAATACCAGCATGGCAGGGCAAGAGGGCGTGGCGAGTGTTTTCAGCCCCATGGCTCGTACATTGAATGATTTGACCTACTTCACCCGGTCGATCATCAGCATGAAGCCGTGGAAGTACGACTACACTGTCCACCCTATTGCCTGGCGGGATGAGGAAGAAATCGAGGCCAAGAGCAAGAGGTTGAGGGTCGGACTGATGGCGTATGATGGTATGGCCTTTTCTTACCAGGAGAGGTATCTGCTAATGAGACAGGCGTCATTCCTGCCACGCCAGCGATCCAGCGCGCCGTCACGACCACCGCTGCCGCTCTCTCCGCCGCCGGACACGAAGTGGTCGAGATCACGCCTCCAGCGGCTGCGGATCCGTTCACTGGCCTTCACCTTGCCTCTCAACTGCTCAACTCGGATGGTTGTGAAACATTCAACTCGCACTTTTACAGCTTTGAGCCGTCCGATCCCGGCGCCGCACAACTTTCCTTAATTGCCAACCTGCCTAGCCCTCTGCGATACCTTTACTACCTCTTCGTTCGGTACGTTCGGCGCGACGAGAAATGGGCGGCATTGATTCGGACGTTTGGTCCCAAGAGTGCATCCCACCAATGGAAGCTGGTCGCAAAGCGCGAAGCGTTCCGCTCAACCTGGCACTCCTGGTGGGATGCAGAGTCACAGCAGTACGACTTTATCCTGTGCCCGGTCAACGCAACTCCCGCCCTTCCACACAAGGCAATGAAGGACGCCGTCTCGTCCTGTGGGTACACTTTCCTCTGGAATCTCCTTGATTACAGCGCCGGTGTACTGCCGGTTTCGCACGTCGACCCCAAAAGGGATGCCCTTACGGCCCCTTATAAGACGGTCCTAAAGCAGCTGGGGGCCAATCACGCTCTGGCGCGGGGTGCCTGGAAGCACTATGACGCCGCCAAGATGTCGAGGCTGCCGACAGCCGTGCAGGTGGTCGGTCGGAGATGGCAAGAGGAGAAGGTGCTTGGATATATGGCGGCCGTTGAGGGAGCGTTAGAGAAGTTTTACGATTCCTTCACTAGGGAGGGAGGCAAGTACCCGCTGCTTGGGCTCGATTAATCTTTCTTCAGTATGATGCAACGCAGCGACAACAACAATGGAGACGAGGCTATGGCAGAGCACTCCAGATGAAAGTCGGAGTCGAGGTATAATCTTCCTGAAACGCGATATAGAAGCGGCAATGTCTAGCTCGATGACATCAATTAGAATCAAAGTTCAACTGCGCTAGATCTGCACGAGGGCTCGGAACGACAACCTAAATAATATGGTACAAAGTCGTATCTTGGCGTCGTTGAGACTGCCCGATTGTACCTTTAGCGGGTCCCCTAGACTTTTCTCGCTGCGTTGATTTGTGCTTCTCCTCGGGCCGGACATGGGAGGCTGGGAGCCACCGCACTAACAATCCGTTCTTTTGTCTGTACATTTCATGATGTCCTTTTGCAACTAGCTTACCATCTCGTATAATGCGATTGTTCCTTGGACAAGGGTATGGTTTTCCTGAGCATCCAGGTTGCCCACCTATAGGAATCCTGGTAGGCAATAGCACCAGTGAGATCATCAGTGTACCTGCGATGCGCCGGACAGTACTCCGTACTTCGTGCCTTATGGGCCCTCCGGTGCCCCCGCCGATCAACGTGGGCGAAAATGAAGAAATGGACGAATTACCGTAGTTTGGTGAATTGACAGGCTGTCAAGCTCTGCAGCTCGGAGCTCCAGGGATCCCTCCCGTGCCGTCCTGATCAAGTGCCGATCGAAACCTCCTTCTGTGCAACTCCGAAACCCGCTTGACCTTCGACATCACTCTTCCTTTTCCCTCTTTTCTCCTCACCTCGGCTCTCCTTTTCTCAACTTCCTCAGAAGCAGGATGCTGCCGCTAGCATTGACCCAGCCCCTGAGCCCGATTGTCTACTCTTGACGAGTTTGACCGTGGACGGGCAGGGACCAGCCATGCCTCCAAAACCCCGTCCTCAAGGCCGCAAGGACGGCGCGATCCATTTCATCAACGCCCGGCCGGGCTCAGAAACAGAACGACTGAACATCAAACGCATGGTACGCGCCCACGTCGGGAAATGGATCTCAACCCAAACCAAGGACCGAGCCGGTCCCGCTGTTGAGCCTGCCATCCACCCTCCTCCGGCTGCCATTTCCGCGAACCACGATGCCCCTTTCGAGATCGATTTGCACGACCCTCGCCCTCCTGCCGATGCCTCCTCAAGTCCTTCACCTCCGTCCTCCGTCTCATCCCCTGAGTGCAATTGCTCTCCACAACCTGCTCCGCCCATGGTCATCGCGCCGCATCTGCAGACCGAACCGGCGTTGGTGATTGTTCCTCGGACGATAATACCTGCTACAAACACACATACATGTCGAGGGCAGTGCGACGGTCAGGAGGGCTGCCGGTGCGACTTGCCTAGAGCGGCCGGGTCCAACCCTCTATACCCCGGAAAATTCATCGAAGCCATTGGCGCCGGCTGTCTAGATCCATTTCGAGTGTATACTTCAAAATATGAGCCAGAGCTTATTCGGGCCTCCGAGGAATATTGTACGCTTGCTATGTCATTAGTCTAGTGCTGAACTAACTCTACTAGGCCTGTCATGCCTCTGGCCCGGCCTTACCCCGGGGCCGTCTATTGCGAACATGAAATCGTGGTTTCCAATGTCGCTATCGGACCAGACGCTCTTCACGGCATTTCTATTCGGCGCACTATCCCATATGCGCGTTCAAGCACTGCACGGCTGGATCCCGCGGCAGATGTTCCATGCGCGGAAGCAGCGCATGTTGGAGACAGTCGAAATGGAGACCATCAAATTGGTCACTAGGGAGATAGACAACCCGTCGCGTGCGGTATGCGATGCCGTCATTTGGAGTGTTGTCTGCATGGCGCATAACAAGGCAGATGATGACTTGGCTGAATATCCCCAGCCGCCGTTTACTGCGCCGATGCAGCGACTACAGTGGCTTGATGTGTACGGTAGGCTTCGCCCGAACCTGATCCACATTGGAGGCTTGATACAGATGATCAACTTACGAGGCGGAATTGACAAGGTCCAGCTGCCTGGTTTGGCTTCGGTGATATCCTTGTAGGTTCGACCCATGCTATTTTATCTCTGGTCGCACTAACAGGCTAAGCTCCGATGTCGTAACTTCAACCACCTTCCTTGGTAACCCAGTGTTTCCATTCGTCCCTTTGGAACCAGGTCGCAAGGGCCAGACAATGCAAGACTTACTGGAGTACACCGACGCAGAGATAGACCGATACCGCGCTCAACTCCAGCAGCTCAGCCTTCCACGCATCTTCGCAGAAATCATCTGCGCGATGAACACGTATATCGCTCTTGTCGACAAATACATCAAGGGTGAAAAGGGCTATGACACTTGCCTGCTCGCCGACCAACGCAATCTCATCCACTACAATCTCATCTCTGTCCCTCGCGCAGCACTTCCTGGCCAAGACGCCACTTGCAATCAGGCCCAGGGTATTATCTACGAATCTTTTCGCCTTGCAACCCTTATCTACAGCGTTGGGGTTATCATGCCTCTCCCAGCGCAGAGCTCGCCACTTGTAAACGTCGCCGAACTCCTGCATAATACCCTTCTCCCCGCATTTTCCACTGGTGCTACTCTCCGCCTCTGGGAAACGCCCCACGGCCAGGCTGTTCTCCTCTGGATTCTTACACTCGGCGGGATTGCGGCAACGCAGACTCCTCATCGAGCATGGTTTATCGCTACACTCGGTCGCGTCGCCGAGAACAACAAAATCACGTCCTATGATCATCTGAAAGAACATTTGTCACTGGTGTCATGGTACTCAGTGGCTTGTGATAAGCCAGGGCTAGAGCTGTGGGGTGATGTCGCGGAGTATAGGCGAGGGAATGAACAGGTGTATCCGAGACAGTCAGGCTAAGGGATGAAGAGCTAGTGGACAATCTCAAACATTGCCCTAGTATCTTGACTGCGCTAAAATGTCCTACAACCTTGATGTCACTCGATAATTAGGGTGCCCTTCGCTCAAAGGCGGTTTGAACCTGCCGGATCTCGTTCCATCAGGCATTGTGGGAGCGACATGCAGGGCCTTATTCCACTTTGAATCAACGGACACATCGAACCGAAGAAGCGATATCCGTCTGCGACTATTGCCTCATCCATCTCGACGATACTGAACTCGCTCAACACAGAAGTTCATCTGGATTAATGTTGGGTTTCACCAGTGCTGCAGGTGGTCGGAAAGCCAAAACCAGAACAAGTCTTACCAAAAGCTTGATCTTGCGCCAACTGAGAAGAGGCTCACCACATAACCTACCACCGCAACGGAGCGTGGATTCGAAATTCCAGGCCAGTTGATCTTACATGTACCAGTCAGCTACCCATTAGCGGCTGGGTCTTCACCTCCGCCAATTACCCTCCTATTGCCTAGCAACGGCTCTAAACATTTATTGTACCCGGATGAGCAAACTATATACATTCATCTAAACGTGCTAGCATCGCATACAGTCTCATATAAACTGACCACATAACATATTCCAACATGAGAAAGGTACGTTCGACCGGTGTCGAAGATTGTTCCATTGCTCTTTTCTGGATATGAATCTGTGGCTCCTAGGTAGGCTAATAACGCTGGCTTGATTAGGTGGTTTCGGTGGCAAGTTACGCGGACCCTTTATCCGCCCGTCGGGTTATGTGCCCGTAGACCACATAGGATACATGAACCTGATGGATGTTTGCAGGCTGTGTGTTGAGCTCAGTATAGCAACTAGCGTGTGCTGGCCTTGTACGCGATATGGGAAGAGTTGGAATGGAATGGACTAGATTATATTGGACCTGGAATACTGTTGTTGATAGCAAGACTAAGTCGCCTAATGACGATGAATATGTGTGCATATCGCGAAGCCAGGCTATCAGCGTAAGCACACAAGTTGACCCGGGTGACCTTAGTTGGTTGATAGTTGCGGCTTCCGTTGTTGTAGGCGATGGGATAGAGATTAACGGGCAAGTATTCCGGTCCATATAACACTTAGGTCGCCGAGCCAAGGCCACCACATTAGAACCAATGAGAGTATTCTACAAGATGTTATTACCAGAGAGATATTATCATTTCTATCTACTAAACAAGCTCCAAGATGCGGTAGAGTGAGTAAGGCAAGAGCAGGCTAAACAGCGTATAGACATTAATCATAGAAGCCATAGCAGTGCAAGGGCTGTCGTAGTTTCGTGAGTGTGGTTATTGTCCTCGCAAATATGAATAATAATAGGACCACCCAGTTTTATATGCGCGGCTTAACAAAGCTCATTCCATTTGAGCGGCCTTGAGAAGTGTAGAAGGAGTGGATGTGCCATTGACAATGCGCCGATTGCGTCTCAGCGGGACCGCAAGCTCCCATATGTGGGCGACTGCGGCCGTGGCCGGGCAGGTATTGAACGCGGCGAAAGAAGAGGTTGCCTTTCAAAGTCTTGTCTCGCCACACCATTGTAGTTCTGGGTCAAGGTGGAAGTTTCCACCGGCGCTGGTCCAGGTCCTGGTTCGTTGCAAGCCGCCATGGCAGCGGCTTTGCGCCCGACGAATATCATGAGTGCAAACCCGGCCACGGCGGTAAGACTGGTCAGGATGAGGTTAACCGGGATTGGGCTGCGGTTGAAGACAGTAAAAGTAAGCGCGTCGAGGCCCGCCTGGGCAAAATTGCCTAGGCCTGCAACACAGATGATCAACCCGTACACCTTGCCGAAAGTGTGAAATCCAAACACCTTAGCAGCGTAGTCAGACACGGCCGTGTAGTAGAAGGGTCGGTAGATGACGAAAAGTATGATATTGGCGTAAGCTGCCAGGTAGCTATTCGGAATGCAGCCTAGCCCACCGATTAAGGTTGCAATTGCCGCCAGGACGAAAAGCACGAAGGGAGTACTGGCAGTGTCTAGAACAGTCCCGATAAAAGGAACGGAACAAAGGCCACCGAGCGGCAACAGAAAGTCGAATATCTCGTTAATATGCCTCGCATCTTCAACCGAACCCAACAACCATTCGTATTGCTGTCTGATTGATGCGACAAAGTAGTTGATGCGTAGCATTTGCAATACGGTGAAGACGGTGATGAGAATGAACCATGGGGAGCGGATCTGTTCCATAGCAGAGTATCCATGCAATGCGCCCCAGACCCCGCCAGTGGTGTGCTTTTTCGGGACATCCGGCTTTGGCTCATTGTGGTTGATCTCGCTCCCGTTGATGTCTCGACCGTCATTCAGTGCCAGACCAAGATCATTCACCGTTGATGCATTGTCGTCATCGGCGAGAAGGTCCTGGATTTTGCTGACAATGCTTTGTCGGTGCATCCGGCGATCATTCCGCTGTCTCTCGCCCTCGTCGCGGTCGAGAATATGGTCGTCAACCCGATCGGTTACCTCCGCGATAATGTGATCTTCCGCTTGTTGGACAAGTTCTCCAGCAGTTTTGTATGAAGTTTTCGGCATGACCGAGAACTGAGCGATTACTATTAGAACAGGGACCACAAGGTAAACCGAGAAGAACTTTTGAGACGAGAAGGAGCCGTCCGTCTTTCCGTTTATGATCCGGAAGATCAGAAACAAGGCACTGGATGCATCGAAAGCGCCCGTCAGTGCAGAAAGAATTAGCCCAGAGCGAGCTGGGAAGGTGTTTGAAAGCTGGAAGGACGAAATGAAAATGAAGGGGCCTCCTAATGCTAATAGAAGGTAGCCCGGGACGTAGGCGTCGAACGGCAGGCGGTTTGCTAGGGCGAGGAGGAGAGCTCCAATAAACAGCAAAGCACTACCAGCAATACCGCAGACTCGTGGGCCATACGTATCGAGAACAGTCCCTACTGGGAGCGCAGAAACATTTGTGGCTACGGCTGCAATTGTGAACATGAGGTTGAGGCTGCAGATTGTCAGTCATCGCACCCCGCCAAACATTGACTGCCTACCTGAGCTCCTGCCGATAGCAGATGTCCTCTTCATCCAAGCAAAATCCATTGTAGACCCCTTCGCTGATAAACACAGGTTTGATCGCTGCGAACCCAAACACGATTCCCGCGGCAAAGAAACAGTATACTACGGCAACAGCCACCTGGACAACTCGTTTCGCACTGCTGACCTCAAAAGCGCCAGTCGTCTCTAGAGGCCCCCAGTTGTCAGGGTCCAAATCAGCGGATTGCCTTGCCTGTGCCGCTTCTGCCGCTCGTTCGGCCTGGCTGGGCCTTGAAACAACAGAGGCCACTCTCGAGATAGGGTTCGCGTCATCATCCGCGTTATCCCTGGCAGCCTGGGTCCAGCCTAGACCGCCGTACGGGTTGAAGTTTAGGCGATGCCGCGAGGAGCGAAGATCAGTGGTGGACGGGAAGGAGGACGCTACCGAGTTGTCCGGGAGATCATGGTACGACCCTTCATCATCATCACGGTAAGCATCACGCCTGGGGCTTTGTTCACGGTCTTGGAGACGGCGGGCTGATGCTGGATTGGTTTCCCATGATTCCAAATAGGAAACGCGAGGGAGTGACATAACTGCCAAATTGCACCATTAACTCAATACGAGCACCACCCAGTTCAGAGGATTCAAACCTCTAATTTCCGACCGCGGTCTGTCCTGAGGTCGGGCCTTTTGAAGGGATTTGGATATCTATTTTTCGGCCACGGTCTGGGGAATCTTATGACGCGGTTGCAAATTGGACTGACGGGAGGTGCGGGGAACCTCCAAAGCCGGAAATCTCTTGGCAATGCGGCGGGATATGTTATACAGAATGATCATACACTGGCAAAATGAAGGGCGAGCGGAAAAAGCAAAGAGATGATGCGATTGGCGCTGAAGATGATGGGAATGAGGCAAGAAACAGGGAAGAGCTCCCGTCGGAGTGCTAGTGACGGCGTCAGGTGACTCGGAGGCAGTGGCAGCTTTCCCCGCATCCTGATTCTTCCTTCCATCTCAGCTGCTCTTCCAAGGTTCCTCTTGCAACACCCAGGGCCCGGCTTTGATTCGTCAATCGGCGTCATTTTTCTCGCTGACCAGCTGCAGCTGACTATCGCGACATGAAACTTGGACCTGCAGATCTGTACAACGACAGGGAGATTGCATTCTTTCGCTTCCATCCGGGAGCATCCTTGAGCCTCGCTGGTCGATGCTAGATGGCGCCTTATCTATAACATGGCTCGTGCACTCTCGGAATCAAAGCCCGTATGCCAGACCACGAGACAACGGCAACGGTTCCCTAGGGACTGGCTCAGATGATTGGCGACTTCATCTGCCCAGTCCTGACGACTTCGCTTGGACCGTGGCAGCCTTCAAATCACGACCGTCTCTGCCGGCCTGTAGATCGGCAGTACTCCGTATGGCGAGAACGGGCATCAGGGATAGGGATGGGCTGACGGTTCCACGGTGTCCAGACTGCAAATAAACGGGATACTCGCCGGTCGGCAGCTTTGGCTCGGCACTAGGAGCCGTTGGCTTGACTGACTCAAGCTTGACTTGAAACTAGACTAGATGATGCGCAACGATTCGGATCCTCCCAGCCGCGAGAGTTGAGCTAATGCAGCTCACAGGGGTCGCCAACGTCTCCGGGGCCTAATAATGACATCGTGACCCAGCGCAAGTTGTTATTCGCAGGCCCGCTGCATGCGAATACGATGCATAGGCTGAACTCAATCCAGCAGCACCCGACCCCTTAGAGGGCTGAAAGCGAAGAATAAAAGAAACTCCGGAGTTAACATGCAATAAGAGGCCCCGAAATACTCCTGACAAGCCGAGAGCCCCAGTGACAGCGCAAAACGGCGTGTGCGGGTTTTCCATCTTTAGCTGCGAGTATTGCCTCGTTCGGGCAGTGATCGGACCTCAGTCTGCCAATCGCCATGCGGTTCCCGCCCGCTTCCAGGACAATACGAGCGGCGATTGAGGAACACCAAGCTCGAGCCACTCCTGCGCGTTGAGGGTGGGCTCCGGCTTCATTTCCACTGTGAACATCGTCATTCCTTAGAACCTGCCATGTGGGCAGAACGTCAGATCAACGAGCACCCCCCCTGAACCTGGGAGCTTGTCGGAAAGCTCTCGGAGGAAACGATCTCCCTCCCTCATCTTAAGCTCTTACTCTGCCGAGTTTAGTGCCGCTATTTTCGGTTATTCTAGCCATCAATGCTAATTTGACGGGCTCCACTTCGCATGAACGGTTCATCCACAGTTCGACCGTTGTACACTGTTTTGCCCATCGCAATCACTGTCACATTTCCCTGTGGTGCATCGACATCATCAGTGCTCCTTATTCTCTGGACAGTGTCTCTGCATTATATTGTCTTTATATTACTTTTGGGTCCTGGATCGCGTTTCAAAAATGGGTTTGCTTCTTTCGACTCTCGTATATACTGTCCATGGTTGCTCCGCCTGGCATTGATGGTTCTCTCATCTATGGCTCTTACTAGCTCCAGACAGCTCTGTCGATAACGTGATGAGGGGTTGGTAAGTTGGATGATCTCCTCTCGAGATTCCTTCGCATCCTTCGTTCTAACTTTGTTCTTGCTCATAGTCTGACCTGCCGTAAACGCCACCTGAAATGTTAGTCTCTTGATCCTCTCGCCGTCGATCAATTCCTAATGATAATAGGTGATAAGACTGGAGCTGAGTGTCTTCGCTGTCAACGATCCGGCCGACAGTGCATCCCCGCCCCAGTGAAGCCGGAGGACATCACCTTCCGACATGGTCAGAACCCGTCTATGCGGACCGCGGGCCCGCCTCGATATGGCGAAAGTGATTTGTCTTTTCCGGACGATCAAGTTTGGATGGATATGCCGCCTGATTGTGTGTCTCGCTAGCCTGGGCAGTGAAGCTGGATGTTTTGAATCGAGTCTAACTGATACAGTGTCCTTCGAAGACGAGACGGAACAAACGGCCTCTGACTATTACGTCGTCTCGGCAGAAGCTTCACCATCCGCTCCCAGAGGGATGTGCAAGACTCGATTCAGCACTTCTACTTCGACCATACCTTCAATACCCTCTCCTTCTCAAACGTTCCTTCCAGGTGGCGCGCGTAGGGTCTCCCATGCACGAACTCTCTCCTTGGACTCGCTTCTACCACCAGAGACTCCCCGCGATCACCCAAAAGTGGCGGACTTCAATGAAGCATTTCTTCTACGGCACTTTCAGAAGACACTCGGTCCTTGGGTATGTCGTTCCATTGGTTTGTGAAATTGCGCTAACCCGACTGCCCCAGCTTGACTCGTGCGACCACGAAAGACAATTCACGATGGATGTCGTGGAGCGAGCACCTTCCTATCCTCTTTTACTCTACGCATGCCTGGCAACTGCGGCTCGCCACCTCTCCCAAACGACGAACCTCGTTCCGCCAAATACTGCAGATGAATATCACGAGAAATGCATTGCTATACTACTTCCAGGTCTTGGGAATTGGGAGTCGGGGATAGGCCTCGACATCCTGCTGGCCTCAACTGTCATACTCCGCTTTTTCGAGCAAATTTCTTGTATGTCAACCCATCCTATAGTATCGACCACCAGGTTAACCCAGAACAGCGCATGCTCCGTCAAACGACTCGCAACGACACCTTTTAGCCGGCTCTGTCTATATAAGCTCCCACGTTGACTGTGCTGTATCCGGCGGCCTTGCGGAAGCCTCATTCTGGGTCTTTGTAATGCAGGATATACAATTCGCGTTAGCTTCTCAGAATCCCCTTCGGCTTGAGCTGAGCGCATTTGACGAAAAGCTACAGCTAATGTGGGCGCACCGTGTTTCTCAGACCGACCGCGATTGGGCTCATCGTGCGGTATGGCTCTTAGCTCAAGCCATCAATTACTGTTATGGCGTACATGATCCTCAAACGGGCGCAACGGAGAGGGGTATTCTAAAGCGCAAGATAAAATCCTGGGAAGCGCAGAAACCGGATGGGTTCCGGCCGTTGCATTTCTCCCTTGCTGACTCGAGAATCGGAAGGCCCTATCCCGTGGTTTGGTACACCAAATCGCTATATGGTATGGTTCGATGCTTCTGTTCCGAATTGTGCTGACTAGGTCTAGCAAGCGCGGCGCAGCATATCTGCATGGCGAAGGCTCTTTTAGAGGCGTACGAGCTCAGGAACATGTACGCAAGTTCGAGCTCGGGCCAAGAAGCTCGTGCAATAGACGTTCGTCTGCCCCAGATCAAGACGGTATTCTAGCTTAGAAAGATAGGGGTCGCTAACAAGGTTCAGGATGACGTGAATAAAAACCTGGGAATCCTTTTCGGCATCGCTCTGTCTAGTGACGGTGACCCGTCTGCCCGCGTCATGGCCGGCCATGCATTATGTGCTTGTAAGAAGCTTGAGTCATTGCCAGTTCTAAAGTCACTAACATTGTCTAGTTGGCTCCCGAGTTCGTGATCCCCTTGCGCGAAGATGTCTGCTGGATCTCCTTCGAAAAACAGAAGTAGAGAACGGGTGGCCGTGGGCATTTGTGACGCAAAGACTAGACCAAGAGTGGCAGCTTGTTGCAAGCTGATCTCATAGGGCACTGTAGGTCACGTATCCATGGCCGGGAACACGCCTGCGCTTCGTTGCAGTCTCGACGTTCAGTCTCTCCAGCCTAGGTTCCGTATGCCTTTTTCTGTGGGAAATTTGGAGCTGGCAGAAACAACTGCTCCAAAGCGGCCCGGTGCGTCCCTCATTGCATTTATGACTGATTCTGGTGGTGATATATCTTTTCGTTAGCGAACCCTTCCTTCGTCCAGCATTTCCATGAGCCTTCGCTATATTGTTTGCTATATACCCTGCCCCATTGTTGGGCACTCGCTGTTCTTTCGCTCTAGAGCGAGACCCAATTTCCTTTGTGTTTTACGAGTATAGATAGAATTGTATGCGTTACGGACTAGCACCTTTGCTTCCACTATTGTCAGCCCACCTACATCTTGATTACCAATTGCCTCAGCCTGACGAAGGATCTTAGTCCCAAGCAGATGCATTCCACTCTGGATTACGTTAAGGAGTAAACAGTATTCATCATATCCAGTTAACTTATCTGTACCTGCTGCCGAGTTTATACTACAGTATCCCCCATTTTCAGCAATGCGCAAATCACGGAGTATTAAGGGAGGCAAAAATCTCAGAAACAGAAAAAGAGCGAAACAAACAGAGGACCGTAGCATACAACAGATCATATAAGAGAGAAAGAAGATGAGATCGAAAGCAAACACGCCCAGCCGTGTATAGATGTTGCTCATGACAACATCTCGACCGCGCATCCATTCATCCAGATAACCATTATTCCACCAGTCGCCATTACCAGGCTCACTGTTTCGTAGTTGACCATGTCCGCAGTTGAGGCTTGAGCCTGCAACTCGAAAGAAAGAACCAGATAGAGCGTGCGAAGGGAGGAAATAAGGCGGTTCATTTACTCAACCTCCTTCCCAGCCGCAGCACCAGCCTTCCTCTGCCTCCAAAGACAAGCGCAGCAGACAGCCGTAAAGAAGAACATGATACTATACTCGTGATCAGTCTTCTCCCATCATCAGAGAATACAAAGAGAAGAAGGATTCAGACTACATACCACATAGCAATACTCAACCCCCAAATACTTTTCGCCTCGACGCAAACGCCCTTGCTCGCGCCAACCCAGCTGCGGTAATCAACGGCGCCACTGAGATTCCCCAGGTACGAGCTCAGGTGCGTCGCAAAGGTGTACGCGGAGGAACCGTCGTCGGCGCCGCCAGAGAGGATGTCGCCGATGTCGCCGCATTCAAGGTATGAGAGGGGTTTGCCGATTATTACTGCCACGACAATCACGGCGATTAGGAGGAGGGAGTCGAGGATGCCGGAGGCGAGGAAGGGGAGGATGTCGTCGATGAAGAGGATTGTTGTGATGATTGTGTAGATTGTTGAGATGGATGTCTGCGTACACGATTAGCAACTATATGCAATTGGAAAGACTGTCGGAGGAGAGAGCACATACGACGGTGATCGTGCCGATGAAGATACCCGGTGGTTTCGCGTCGTAGCGCACGATCTCGGCGATGAAGTTCGCTGTTAGACCGATGATTGCGATGAGCGAGCACATCTGGATGATGCGGGCGATGAGGAATGTTGCCCCGAGGGCGCCGTAGGCTGGCATTTTCGTATATAGAATGAGAAGAAACGTAGATGGTCGTTTAGTCGTGGTTTATAAGTCGGTTCCCTGTGCCAGCAGGGGGCGCTCAATGCTCTATATCGTTCGTAAGGAGAGTCGTAGACGAAAAGGGTCTGAGCTAAGAGCTAAGAGCTAGATAAATGTGAAGGAGAGTCGTCAAAGGAGCGTCGCAGACTGAGTCAAGGGGATAATGTGAAGAAAGCAAGTAAAGGAAAAGAAACCGCTATGCTGATGCAGAGAGTGAAGGCGTGAATGGAATGCTGTTTCAAACTGCTCTGCTTTGTCGGACAGTGAGGCCCTTATATACCTTGAGCACTGGGTAATGTTCTAGATCTAGACGTTGAGTGCTTTGTATAGCCACATTGGTCTAGGCCTTCCAAGTATGTCTCCAAATAAGGTAGAGACGAAGAAACCTTCAGCGACTGGCCCATCTGCACGCCGATCATTAAGCGCCAGGATACGGCATCCGAACTTAGAACAAGGTGAGGCTGTTGGAGCTACTGTGGAGACCCAGCTGCTATGGATAGCTCATCGTCATAGCATCCTCAGAAGCAGAGGGCCATAGATGCATAAAATCGATATACATAGCGCATGGTGGTTAGGCGCCCCGCCCGGCGCTTAACGCCGTGCATCGTCAGCCAACAACCCCCGTTCGATCTTCTACAGGGTCTGGCGCGTAATTCTCCGGCTTCTACCGCCCAATCATCCCGTTGTTGTTTATAGATGCGACAAGCCCTCGATTTCATCTGCCGCCGCATGCATGGTCTGTGTAATGTCGATCGCGATCTATAATAAGCGTGCAGGTGCAGAAGTACGTTCGAGGTAAGGCTAGAGTTTGGCTTGATGATCTTTCTTATCTTGTATTAGACCTTGCTTCAGATTTCCGAGGTAGGTTTAAGGTTGTTGCTATTCAGGTTGGTTATGCGCGAAGATAAATCCAAGTGAATGTCGTATGTTGCGACTCCATTGATATCGAACAGTAGACACCTCTTTCTGTCCAGTGAATGGATTTATGTTTCGAGACAAACATATGCCTCAGCATTGATCAAAGATCCAGTGCTATCCAGGTGGTAGCAAAGACCCTCCAGGGCAGGTATGCTGAGCTGTAAGCCATTGCGCATCTCGTATGGAAGACCTGTCCTGAAGATTAGCCTTGAACAAGCCAAACATCACAAAAGCATCATACACATCACATGCAACCCAGGCTCCAGTTAGCCCAACCCGACCGCGTGGAAAACAACAGGAAAACGTTCTAAGTCCAACCCTAACCAGCTCACCCCGAGCTAACCGGCGGAATAACCGCGACCTCATCGCCATCCTGAATGAAGATCCCCTCATTCCCACTCCCACTCCCATCAGCCTCGACATCAACATACTCATCGCCCAGACTGATACTACAGCTCGATAACACCTTCTCCTTGATGCCGGGGTACTTTGCTTCTAGCGTGTCGAAGAGCGAGGAGAGAGGCAGCGGGGCAGGCAGCGCCTCGGTGTTTTTGCCGGTGTAGCTGGATGCGCTGGCGAAGTAGTGGATTTGGAAGGTTGACATTTTGTTTCTCTTTTACCCTTGTCCTTCGTTCTTTTCAAAGGAATGAATGGTCGGAGTGGTTGATGGACGTAGTGAGAGTGAGAAATGAGCAGTTGTTGAGGTTGGGTAAAGTGGGGATGCGGGGATCCTTCTTATCTCACTGGACTCTGGAGGTTTCCTGGTATACTGAAGAACCAAATACATCGTAAGAGCATTGACATTCAGGTATAAGGTATATAGATGGTCTAGCTAAACCAGCGCTCTGAACGCATTCACCAAGTCCCGTTTCAGATCCTCCCAGTTCTCCAGGCCAATACTAACCCGCAGCAACCGCCGGTCCACCGACTTATCCGACATTGTCCGCCACTCAATCAATGACTCCACGCCTCCAAGGCTGGTCGCGTGCTGGAACAGCGCAAGCTTGCTCGGCAAGTGGCGCGCATACTCTTCCTCTCGCAAGGTGATCGAAAAGACAGGTCCGAACCCGTTCGGCATCTGCTTTAAGAGCCAGGGTTCATCTTCCTTTTGGAGACTGGAGTGGAAGACTTGTTCGAGCGCTTTTTGAGTCGCCTCTTCATCGCTGCCTGCGGCGGGATATGGCGTCTGCAGCGCGTTATGAAGCCACGAGACTAGATTCGTCGCATTCTGACTCAGCCGTTGTACGCGAACCTCCAGGGTTCGCAGGCTCCGGACGCCCAGCCAACTCTCCATGTTACCCATTACACTACCAAGGAACACACGATCCTTGAGCAATTGCTGCGCCCACTCTTTGTTTTGGGTGGCCAGAACCCCACACAGAATATCGCTGTGTCCTCCGAAGTACTTGGACCCGGAGTGCATCACCAAGTCGGCGCCGAACTCGAATGGATCTTGTAGAGGTGGCGGCGCAAAAGTCGCGTCGACAATGAGATACGCTCCTCTAGAGTGCGCCTTCTTGGCATATTCGGCAATGTTGAAAGACGTTCCTTCGGGATTGACTGGAGTCTCTAAATGTATAACATCCCCGGCCTCCAGCTGCTCAGCTGGGCAATCCAAGTCCAGCTTCTGGAGCCCAGTCAATCGGCTGAAAATGTCAATCACACCATGGCATCCATGATATCCCTTGCCGATCGATACTCGACGAGGGTTCAGCAGAGTAAGGGCGGCATGAAAAGCCGACAGCCCTGATGAATAACTAATAGCTTCGCCATTGAGCAGAGACGAGAGAATAGCTTCAAATCTAGTTGGGTTTGGCGCAGATAGACGCGAATACACATGCGAAGTTTGTTCCTCAACATTCTGTGCTTGTTAGAATTCCGAGAAAATGAGTCATATGCAACCCTAGCACTCACCCCGCTGAGATCTGCTGCCGGTATCAACTTGGCTGGGTCGTCGGAGTAGCGGAAAGTGGTCGCGACATGGATTGGAGGCGCGACATCGGTAACAACATTGTGTACATCGTCTGCATGGAGTAAGCGCGTCGAGGCGCCAATTTCATGACTGTTCGGCAACATTGCGGTTGACTTGGAGAATAGAGAGGGGAAGAGGAGGGGCGAGAGTCGTAATGAGGGGATACACGTGACAAGCGGGTCAAGTGGAGATTGCGTGATGATATGAAAGCCATCCGAGATAGCGAGCCATTCAAGAGCAATTGAAGCAGCTGAACTGTGCTAAGCTATCTACCGCCGCAGGGAGCCCATTCTGGAGGGCTCGCGGACTGACCCCGGGGCTGCCGATTGAAAGTTGAATCGGTCTATATCGTCAACATTGGCCACATGAGTGGGACCAAAAAACTTACCAGCCTCCGTGTCAAAAGCGATGGTAATGTCATCATGTTCGCTAGGATAATCAGGCATATCCAGACAGACAAATTCCGAAGACGGGTCGTCGTCGGTTTTTGGCAATGCGAACTTGGCATCGACAATACGGACACCATATTTTCCAGAGCGATTGAAGGCTTCGAAAATATCGGTGCTCTTCAGAACAAAGTTCAAGCACTTTCCATGACTAAAGTCGTTGAGGAATGCCAGCAATTGAACCACCTTACCCTGGCGAACAATCTGAACTCGAGCCATGCTCGATTCCCATTTCTTGGTAATGGGGACCACCATTCGGCGTCGCGAGATCATGAAGGAGGAAGCGACACTTATCCATTAGCTTAGAACACTGACAGTTGGAACTCACATACCTATCAAAGAGTACCGTAAAGCCCGTGACAGCTTTTTCAAACTCGTGCAGCCCTAAATAGTCAGAATAGTACGGATAAAAATGGCGAGAGCATACCCTTAACTGTCATGAAATCGAATCTTCGGATCATTGGCTTGGTCATGGCGATTTGCAAGAAATCTGCGAGCTTGTCTTGCGTCTCCGGTGGAATAAGGTTCTCAGCTGCTGATACAGTCAAGTCTTGCTGCGCCGGCCTATACAGGCTGAGGCCGGTCCGGTTGTTGATATCCAGACCCAGCTTCAGTTCGCCAGGGCCAAGGTTGAGTCGATCTGTGACAGATCCCCACTCCGACGCAATAAATGCGCGCAGATGCTCGGATAGCACTGTCGGGCCGTAGCCATGCTCAACATAGTCATGTTCCTGGTCGATGACGCAAACGGTACCTGCAGGAAATTGAAGATGTTGCCTTGGCGGTTGGCCATTGAATCGGTCGGCCGGCTGCTCGATGGTATAGGCACGAAGAGGTATGTCCGCCACCTTTAATTCTCTTTGCTTTGGCAGCATGGCCAAAAGTAGCGAGTGAAGGTTGGTCCGCTCGCGAGTTTCCTGGAAGGTCATCAACATGGACCGACTGCGGCCATCTTCATTCACCTTCAAAACGAGGGCCGGTGCTCCATCTTCGCCACGTAGGAGTCCAAACAGTACCGGTGCTCCATGTCCCAAGATATGGCGCACACCGCTCAGGGTCTTGACTTTGGGCGTCGTCAGCACTGAGATGCGGAAACCACGGTGAGCACTTCGCGTGCCAGTTCCCTCGGTCACGGTCACCGACCGTTCGAATAGCCGAACGCGACAGCGCTCGATCGCCTCTGGAGGGAAGGCCTTGGGCGTCCCAGAATCCATATACTGAAACTGCTTCAGTGTACACTCGAATATCACTGATTCACCGGCTTCTGGCTGCAGGCTGGCCTCTGTCTTCTGTGTGTAGCTGACAATGTTCCAAAGCATTTTGAAGTCGTCTTCTTTGAACATGACATCCAGCTCAAATCCACGAGGTAGTTTGACTCTCATCGAGTGCGTCCGGACCTGCCAGTCAACGTCATCCCAAGTCGGCCCCTTCTTCTTGTCGGGCTGAATCATGACATTGACTAGGTCGCTCTGACTAGTAATAGCGGCGAGCACATACCAGTCCGCACGGTCACGAATAATTGACAGTGCACAAGGCATGGAAAACTGCTGATCGTCGTCCTCACTCGAGCTGACAGATACATCAACAAACATATTCCCGTAGCTAAAGTAGCGGCTGTTGTCGCCGAGAGGCATCATCTGCACAAATGTCGGTCCTTTTCCACTGTTGTCCAGCAACATGGATCTCGTCGTCGCTCCAGAAAGGACTGCGGACACATCCTGCGCGAAGAAAGGATATCTGACCCATACACTCGTGTCGCATTGAGTCTCCGGAGGTATGGCAGACAAGATATTGTTTCGCTTGATAGATACTGTCAGGGACCGCAAGTGGCTTAACACGGATTGGTACATCCCGAGGAGGTCCGCCAGCTGCTTATCGCCCGTAGTACTGACAACTGCAATCAGCGCATCAATGCTCATTGCGCCATAATGAGTCACCTCTGGGTGCTGGGGGACGATGGTCTCGTTGATCCACAGCGCCTTGGCGAGATCAACCACAGCCTGCTGTGCCATCTCGGGGGATGAGCGCGAATCCGGCCGCGAACGTGAACGCGCATACGCCTCTAATCGTTTCTTTCCACGCATAAACCACCACACCCCAGCTCTGACCCACTCCGTGAGTGACGTTTCCATCAAAGGCTTGGCACTTTCAGCTGAAGCCTCAATCACGTCCTTATATCGCCCTGCATGCTCCTTGAACTCAACAAAAGCCACTTCGCCGAATTGATTTGCGATCGATCGCAGCGAATACTTTGGCGGTTGAGGACTTGTGGACTTGAGAGGACTTTCACGACTAGGCGGACGAAGATCCTCACTAGCGGCATTTCGTACCAGTTCAGGCTTCGGGGGCGACAAAGTTTTTGCGTTGCTGATGGGCGATAAGCCAGATGAAGGAACGACATCAGCAGTATGCATCAGGCGCGGCTTTTGAGGGCTCGGAGGAGTTTGCAGTGAACCGGGAGGAGATGCGGGTTCCGGTTCGGTAGTCGGAGGTGTCTCATATAATGAACCAGGGCTCTCTGGAGTACGCTCGTTCGGAGAGGTAGGGTCTTCGTACTTTTGCTGCAGCGCACGGCCTTCCTCGACCTCCATCTTGGCTCGGACACGTTGCGCAACAGAATCGGCCCCTGGTGATGCCCTGAAAGATAAGCGAGAACCACTTTCGCCCAGATTCAATGCCATGAGGAAATCAGCATCTTGCGTGTTCTTGATGAGCAGCGGCGTCCGGCCTCCTGGGCTACCACCTTCGCGCGGCATCAGGCCGCCGTCACTGAGCGAGGTGTCTAGTCGGAGTTGGGGTCCTCCGGGCTGAGGATTGTCGGCACCATCTAATAGACCCGAGCTCTGACTATGGCTACGACTCCGGTTCAACGAGATTTCAATGGTCGGTTCCTCAGACTCATCCCCGCCTTCACCGATGCACACGGGAGCGCCGTTGGCAAACTTAACTCTCAACCCTTTGTTTTTCCGGGTCTTTAGCGGCGGTAATGTGGGAACAGCTGTTAATTGGGCGTCGAATGGGGGTGATGAGCCGGATATTGGTGATACTATCTGAGGCTCATGCGACGGCCACCGCTGGGATACATCGAGACGAGGAGGCGCGGGAATCTCTCTTTGAGTTGTGGACACCGAGTGCCCACCATGAGATAGAGACTTTGAACGAACAGGGGCTAGAAAAGCCTCAACCTGCTGATCGGCAGTATTCTTGGGCTTGTCCCGTGAAAATAGCTTGTCCCTCCAATGTGCCTTTTTGCTCGCCGGTTTGCGTTCGGTATCCACGAAGGAGAAAGAATCGTCGGCAGACATGGCGGTTGTATCAGTGGTTTTTTCTTAAATCCAGTCGTGTTCACTATAGAGCATTGCAGGTGTACAAGGCGATAAGGACTGAAAACTCGATGACAGTTCTCGGCCCTTTTTCGTACGTTCCCCGCGCGATAACACCGGGACGATGGTCTGAGTTTCGGAAGAGGCTGTGAGAGACTCGGAAACGGCAAGTATGCGAATTTCCGTAACGACGCAGTGTAACCAGGTCGATAAAGAGGAGAGGTGGGGGGAGCGGCAACGAAAGGTACGTATCGAGATATCGACCCTAGCGTTTTCTGTGCGGAGCGGAGGCTGGCTTCGAGCGGGAGGAGGGAAGGCGGAGTTGACTAGCTGAGGATAAAATCCGGGGCCGTTGGGCTTTCTTAACTCTTCGAAAGGTGACGGTGTCCCTGCCACCGAGCGTGATTGCTTGCGCTGTCTGGTGTGGAGTCGGGGACGAGCGATCTACCGCGACCAATTATTCAATGACCATTCAGGAACAAGAGATCAGACGGAAAGTGTGCAAGCAGGGGCGATTGCACAACGTCAAGGGGCGAAGAGGGGTATTAGGGAGGTACCTGGAAGAGGCTAAACAAGAGTGGTTCAAGATAAACAACACTGCCCAGATTCGACGACAACGCACGGAGGATGGTGGGGATTCTTCACGACTGTACTTAGATGGACAAAAGCACTCGAGAACGAAGAGCTGAGCCAGCAGCTGTACCAGTAGGTCTTCGAAAGACTGGCGCCCGGAATGAGAAAGAAAACGATCAAAAATAAACGTGAATCAAAAGTGAAAGAAGTTGGGAAGACGCCCGGGGAAGATGGACAGAGTGGAATGGAGACAACCGTGCTGTGAGCATACGTAGTGGTACGAAACCTCCCCGACCGCGGCTGCACCGACTTTTAGTCCGGCGCCAAAGAATTCAGCGCCACCACGTTCCTGAGGGCTCTGATTTCCGGGAGTACAGAGTAGAGACTGGATGATAGATAGCCTGTAGGACCATGTATTGCAATCCGTCAACTCGCCGTTGTCTTCATATACTCCGTACAAATCCCCACGATGTTCAGTCACGTGTCCAAAGTGATTATCACTTTTCAAGCTTCGACCAGCGGTTTTATAGTATTATTAGAATGCCTAAATATATAGGCGAGCATGGCCTGTCGTCTCCTCTTTACAGTACGTGTTCAATGCAATTTCATGCAATAAATAATCTTAGGTCGGAGTCTTCATCTCAAGTCTACGCTAAAGCGATGGGGACAATACATAAATGGAATTGAACCTCGGAGGCTGTCCCGCAGCGGCGGCGCTAGGCCATCAACGGCTCCTCACCCCATGCGTTTCTATCTCGGTCTTCGGTATAAAGCACCAATTCGACCGCATATATATTCTCTCCGATATCAACCTTGCTGTCCATCAATGAATAGAAATCTCCATAAAGTCAGTCAATGTTGGTAATATTCCGCTGCAGTCATAGCTGAAACTGGCGTGGGCTCGTGAGAGGGCCTGGGACCGAAAAAGAAATGAAACCCCTGTGTTGTCTTAGCGCCAAAGCAGTTATCTGAGGAACAGATCCAATAACGAGCCCCACTATTGCGCACCGTCCGTGCTATCTATTGGCAGGCAAGCCCCGTCATTCTGAAACTGGTCGACGCCCGTCTCAGACAACCTCCGTTTGAATCCCTTTCAGGCTCAACGCCGCACGAGCCGAGCGAAATGCAGGTTGCAACCACCAGTCCAGTGGATCTTGCGAACCTAGTCGAACGGTCGAGTCTTGGCGCTTGTTGTTTTGCGCGAACCGAACCATAATCGTTGAGCTCAGGGGTGACCAGGGCTGTGCAGAAAACGAGTCAGGCGTTTAACGTGGATGCGCCACAAGCCTTATGATAAGGAACCGCCACAAGATAGATTGACAGGCCGTACGAGGACACTCGCCCCGACGTCCGGCATTGAGTAGTTCAACTTCGAGGAACAATGTCGACCAGGGTCAATCAAGGGCTCAGTTCCTGGCCAATTTCAAGAGCCTTTAAGCGTCCAATACGGTGTACCTGAAGTCGTTGCTCCAGCTGAGTCCAGATATCGCCTTATCTTTCCGTCAGGTTAGGTCGCAAGCAGCCTAGTAGTAGCTTAGGGTCTCCTAGTTCCCTTGATAACAGAGTACAACCTCGGCATTCTACAATTGTTGACTCCAGAATGAAGCATAGTAGTCCGTATCATGGCAAAAACTGAGAGTGCAATGCCTCTACCATTGAAGTAGAACCACTACCGAATTCGAAGTCTTTCATTCACAACACTGTCAAAAAACAAGCACAGGGTGCGGTCCCTCCAGTAGGGGATAGGGTACATCTATACAAGCGCAAGGATGATAAGTGACAGCTTCGGCTTGCCTAATTCATCGATTCCGGTGATCCCGTCACATACTCCGGCTGCTGTGATATGCATCCGCGGCTGCTCGAATAGTGTACGTTTTGTAGCGAGCGACATGTACACCTAAAGGCTGTTCTAAACATTACTTGATTGATTATTCAGTCAGGTAATTCAACATCTTTATGGTCTTCAGATCTCTCATAACGTACGGGCTATGCAATATCCCACCGGATTATGCCTGAGTGTACCTAATCTGACGACTCCAGGTGCCTCAGAAGTACAGAGCCGGGAATGGGGTGGACATTTCAACCACATCTTCTCGTACTTCGAAGTTAGACGTTAGCCGGTTGGAGAATGTAATACTAACACTTGACGGGAATCTTAAAGGTCTACAGAAGCGAAGTATGTTGAAGGGAGCGACGCGGTAGTACACGAATATATATACAATCAACCATGTTACCACTTATTTGCAGTATACAGCGAGATTAGATAGATATTACAGCCTAACCAGTATATTCGCTTAGAATAGCTTTTTATAGTAAAGACACGGAGTTAGGAAGTCCTTCATAAAAATTTTGCCCGAAGATACATTGAGCCATATATAACCGACCATTGACACCTATCTAAACCAAGCTTATTGCCTATTCCGTCCGGCATAGAGGTCTTGGTCAAAGCTTGCGCAGCCCATGAGCATCTTAGAGCCATGTGAGGACGATCCACGACTCTGAAACAAGGCAGATCCTTTTATAGGCAGTCCTCAATTTGAATTAAAAGCTGATTCCATATCATCGTCTCTGACCGACACCGAGTGATCAAAGTCGCCGCCCGTAAGCTCTGGCGTTCTCTTTCGCCAATGCCAGAGCGGTTCATCCTGAGATCCCGGAAGGCTCTGGGTAACCTCGTGTCCTCTACCAAGTCCTGACATGTCCTCGGACAGTAATACGCGGGGTATGGGGTGACAGCTCAGCTGTAGGGCGTCATATTTATAGAGCATGAGATTTGAATACGCTGGAAATTGCCTTAACCAGCTCGTTTTTCCGAGACAGAGAGCTCTGAAGTGCTGCAGAGTAACAACCAACAAGATGGTGACTGGCACGTTCGATTATTGAACCGAGTAACAAGAACAAGCTACGTAGAAAGGCGTAGAATGATTCCGGAAGAAGTGGCTGGAGTGAGCAAGTCTGAGACAGGGTGGATGTGGGATTGCCCACTGGGAGGAGGCTCATACAAATTTAGGTGAAGTGTTTCCAAGTTTAGAAGACCGGCTGCCCATCACCGCCCCGATCAACAGCAAAGTGAGCAAACATGCTGGCGCAGCATCCGTCCACTTTTCGCATTCCAACCTTCAATGTTTTTTCTTTCCTTTCTTCTTACTAATAATGTCTCTCCGGCCGCAAGTCTAGCGCCTCCAACTGCGACTTGACCCATCTTTATCCCGAGCGCGCCTGTCACTGTTTACCTCCTCCCCTTCGCCGATCGAGCCTCTGCCTCCCCACCGTTTCCGGAACTGCGCCTCCTTCGCTGTCAATCCCGCAGCTAGGAGTGAACGACTTGCGCCCTTGGAGTTGGTTGGAACCTGGGATTGTCGGGCAGTTTTTGATCTGTGGAGGTGGCTGAAATCTCTTCTCCAGCTTCTCGTCTCTCGGTTCATCGTCGTCTGAGGGTGCTGCGGATACGAGCTTATCAGGCAACCGTCATTGATAAAAAATCGGGCTCTTGAGGATTTCGCAAAGACAACGTGGATTGAATATCCGACACGGGGCTGGCCTCCCCGAGGGGGTCATCCCATTTATACAGAGAGGCCGCGATGGCGTTGGACTGTGACGCGAGATGGCATGATGAATTCCTGTCTTCCGCTGTTCCCCAGCGGCTCGGATCAAAGCAAGCTTCAGGCGGACGGTCTACCAGACAACATCGAAAATGGCGGGACACATTTCGGCGCCGGCCACGACGACGTACATACACAGAGTGGGGTATAGGATGGTTTGTGGTGGTACTGCTGGCGGTTTTGTCTTTGGCCTCCGCAGCATCGCTGGAGTTTGAGAATTGTCTAGATGCAACCATCCTCGATTCTAACCCTCAACAATTGCAGTTCGTCCCGCTCGATGTCGCCGTCACCCTGAACATGACAAACTCGCTATACCCCCTCGATATTATCGTCTACGGTAACGTTAGTGGTACCGCGAACCGAAGCGCTGACTATCCGGCGCCCGACGATGCGCAGTGGGACAACCCGAATTCAACCTTTGGAAAGATCATTGATTTAGACGTCGACAACAACAACTACTCGACCCTTATAGCTTCCATCCAAGTCGCCAGCTTTACGCCATACTCCCAGGCTTCTAGATTTTGCGACTCCGTCACCCAAGGGGATTGTCCGCTAGGACCTGTGTTTTATAAGAACAAGTGAGTCTTCTCTGACATGCTCGTTTGAACAACTTGTTTCTGACATGCTTTTCAATGAACCATAGGACCGATCTTGCTGCCCTGCGAGCCTTCTCCGTTCACCATGATATGGTCTCGTCCTACCACTTTTCCACTCTTCACACAACATTTACCATTATATCCGGCGACCGAGCCGCCGATAGACTCGGATGCATATCTGTCAACATTACTCCGGACCTTGGCTCAACTGTAAAAGATGCCCTCGCGTTTGTGCCGCTCGCCATCTTGATTCTGGTGGGAATGGCCACTGTTTCTGCCGCGATATACAGCCCGTGGGGAACGACAGACCCGTTCCGTTGGACGAGTAACTACGGCCGCGATGAGGACGTCCTGCGTCTTGTGACCCCCGGTTTCGGAGACTGCCTCCAATACATACAGTTCGTTGTCCTTACGGGAGCCTTATCATTGAAGTATCCTGGATACTACCAGCCGGTGGTCAGCCAGGCTGCCTGGTCATCGCTCATGTTCAATCAGAGCTTCTTTGGAACCGAAAGTGACCCCGTGGTTGATGGTGTGTACGCCGTCAACGGCACACGTGGTCTGGATAGATTGGAAAAGTATGTTGGTATGGACGGAGCGCGCGACGTTTGGCCTGCAATGATGGTTTGGCTGCTTTCGATCGTTGGGATTATCATAATTTTGATCCAGTTCGCCTTCGCGTTTCGATGGGTCTATCGCGAACTTGCGAGAATCCCGGAAGAGGACCTCCGTGCCAAAAATATGCCCTTCACTGTCGGAAATGTCGTTCGAATCGTCTATAATTTCTTCCTTCTACCGCTGATCTCACTTTCCTTCTTTCAACTGGTCGTCGCCGGCGAGTCTCCCGCGTACTGTGTGGCACTGGCAGGTGTCGTTATCTTCATATTAATATGTTTCTCTATATGGATCATTCGACTGATCATCACGACCCGGCCAAGATCATACCTCTTCGATGACCTTCCGACCGTGCTTCTCTATGGTCCGTTATACAACACTTTCTCGGACGATGCAGCGGCCTATGCCGTAATCCCAATATTCATATCGTTTGCCAGGGGCGTGGCTATCGGCGCTGTTCAAGCGTCAGGCATTGCCCAGATTGTCCTTTTGGCAATTTGTGAAGTTGTTTCGGTCTTGACCATTATAGCTTTCCGCCCCTTCCCTGCTCCATCTTCTATGAACTTTTATCATATCTGTTTTTCCATTGTCCGGTTCTTGACAATACTACTTAGCATTGTCTTTGTTCCATCCCTCGGTATCTCCGAAGCCGCACGCGCTTGGATCGGCTATGTTATTCTCTTGCTCCATAGTCTCGTTCTCGTCTTCGGATTCTTCCTAAACGCTCTGCAAACCTTGATCGAAGTCACTGCTCGCCTGCTCGGCGCTGGAGGTAACGAGGCCGGTGCCACCCGTGGAGGCCTGGTTAAGGTATGTGGATTTCATGTCCTACTTTCCCCCAAAGATTGACCGAATCCGCAGGTTCTCGGTATGCGTCAACTGTCACGGCGGAACCCAAGGCGGGACGTTGTTACGCGGCAAAGCATGGCTTCCGATGCGGCAATGCTAGCACATACCGACGACCGACTCTCATCACAGTTTGACGGCTCTCGGCCTAGAAGTCTTTCGGGGAGCTCAGCTCTGTTACTAAACCGAGCGACAGCAAATGAAAGCAAAGGAAGTGCTATATATGATGCCGGCGAAAGATCCCACAGTCGGGCTAATAGCGCTGGCTTATACACACCCACTACCCTGGGAGGATTCCAAGGCTCTGGATATCAAACAACCGGAAGCAATTCGCCAAAGATTGGTCCGATCTTTGCAATGCAACCACAAGATCCATATTACCGCCCGCCAAGGTCTCGTAAACGCACCGACTTTTCGGATGACTCTGGTAGAAGGCGTTCTTCCACTCTCTTCCGAGATGCAGAAATGGATGACGATGTTATCGAGGGACCTTCGGTCTCTAGAAGGGGCACGCCCATTCCTGCATATATCCCTGCACCGAAGGATGATTTGGATTTTGACGAGCCGCGAAAATCGCGAAAGGATTATGCAGTCCGTGAGGTAGATTTCTATTACCGTGTCCGCGGTCCTCCACTCTCGCACACTGGTACCCGCAAGTTGAAGACTGGACCTGCGGATCCTACAGGACCCGTCTCCTCCGCTACTGGGTTTTTCCGAAACCTGTTCATTGGGAAGACCAAGGACAAAGGCAAGGGATTCGAAGTGGTTCGAAGTTCAAGAGCGCCCCCACCTGGTCTCATCCCTGAGAGAGAAGATGTCCATGAGCCATATACGGATGAGCCTGGCGACCAGGATAGTCCAAATCGTGATAAGTCCGCGCCAGAAGACGATAACACGCCTCAGGAAGGTGACGGCAACGATGATCCCAAACATGAGGAGACTCATTTAAGCTTGCCGCTTATCGATTCTGGTGGAACCATAGAACTCCCTAGCCGCGTGGGCTCTCGGCGTGGTACTCAAACCCCGCCCTTGCCACCGAAGACCCCTTCTATCTCAAGCGAAAGGCGCGCGTCTCAGGGAGAGTTGCTTCACAACGAGGACGAGCAACACGGTAGCTCTTCGCTTCGACCTGCTCAACCTTCCGCTAGGTTGCCGTTCAGCGCAAACAGCTCGCCTTCACGCGACCGAAATTACTCTCTTGCCTCTACATCCGCGTCGACATCATCCGGCCACGACAGAACCACCCGGTCTCGCACTGAGCGGCCGTCCAGCGTAGGGTATGTTGCTCAACATCGCACTCGAGACAACATCCATCAGGGCCATCCCGAAGAACCGTCATTTACCGAAAGCGCGGCTGAGCTCGTGAACGAGACTCCTAGTGAAGGAAACCGATCCCAACCTTCCCGCGCATCCTCACGATACACATGATACGCACTTGAGGCATTTATTCTTGATATGTTTGTTGGCTTAGCAGCGTATCGGATTTCTCTGTCTGTGTTGATATCCATATGACGAATCTCCTTACCTCTATTTAAAAGAAGCGATCTCCTGGATTATCTATAATTGCCTTGTTACATTTACGAAGCCAGTCCTTGTTATTTGTGCTTGGCTTGGTCTTTTATGGAGAAGCCTATCCAGTGTACATGTTGGAGGTGCCTTTCGTGTATTGATTCAGAAATATAAAATTTTAATTCTAATTCTTGTAGAGCGATCTTTTGTAGAAGCCGACATATCCATTGAGGCTCTTTTGGTTCTGGCACCAGTGGTATTATTCAGCACAGCTGTACTTCGGTTCAGGGGAGGAGTCACGGTACTCACGTCTTCTGATCTCTGCGCCTGCAGGGGTCACTCGGTACTTTGGGCCGTGTCAATTTTCTGATTTATATGAGCTAGCTGCCATCTTGATCACGCCTCGGCGCTGGTAGCTGGTTGGTTTGTTTGCGCGCCCCGCGGCGAATTTTCGGGCACTGTGTGTGGTGGCGGTGATAAGACCAGGCACGCTGTTGCAGGCTCAAAACAACCTGGGCTCGGCCTTCTTCCACTCAATCTAACTCTGTTCTTGCTTCTATCTTAACTCTCTGTTTCTATTCCTTCTCCCTGGCCCGTGCTCGATTCTAGCGCGGCGTTTTGCCGGTCTTGCGATCGCTGGGTGACTGTCACGAGACTCTCCGCTTGAAGTTGACCTGACCTGTCTCGACTCATACGCTTCTCAAATATTCTTATCTTTTCCATCTTTCTCACCTATTTTCTTTGCTCCGCACGCTCCCGAACCTCGTCGCCTCTATATAAACCGTTTCTCATCCGTCGACTCTGCGATTACTCATTACCGGCGTTCTATACCTCTCCCGACCTATCATCCTGGAATCGTCGCGCCACCTGGTCGATGCCCGCTTGCTGGGAAAACGACGGAGACTGGTCTCTCCTGTGAATCTAGAAAACATAACATCTTCGGTTTCGCGTCCCTCGCCTCCGTTTGTGAGGCACATGTCGTCATTCTCGAATCTCGCCTCGTCCACCTCCGGCCCGTCAACCACAGCCACACCCGCATTGAGGCTCCATGCGAGCTCGGAAAGTTTGAGCACCCGCGAAGGCCCGTTTCTAGATAGGCCTACGGAAAGAAGGAGACCGACTCTTACGGGACCTGACCGGAAGAGAAGACTAGTCAACCCGGAGGTGTCTGAGGCGAGCTATGCTAGACCCCTCAGAGTCGGGTCAAGCAGTAGAGCGGAAATGGATAGCAGGTCTATCTTGATAAATACACCATCACACGCACAACCCAGCGCGCCGTTACCCGGCTCGACCTACGAAACCGCAGTCGATCTATCGTCTTCGCCCTCAGAAGCGCCGCCTCAAATACCCCGCGAAGGCCGCGACAGCCGGCAGAGCTCATGGACTCGTGGGGATACACAATATGGGGACTACAACCGGCCGCGATGGCAGCCGGATACGGAGGTGACAGAATGCCCTATCTGTCGGACGACGTTTAGCTTCTGGTATAGAAAGCACCACTGTCGGAAGTGTGGTCGAGTCGTTTGCTCGGCATGCTCCCCTCATCGGATCACAATTCCGAGACAGTATATTGTGCATCCCCCCGCTTCAGAGCGGCCCACCGCTTCTGCCATTGCGCAACGCGCAACGCACATCGTCAATCTGGAAAGAGACGATTCTGCACAGTCGCCGGTTGCCCTGAACCCAGCTCTGGGTGGCGGCGAGGAAGTGAGGTTATGTAACCCCTGTGTCCCTGATCCGAACCCGGAGCCACCGGCTGGATATCCCCCTGTACGGCCGTCTGGTGAAATTGGGTCAGGTCTAGCCTGGCCGCGGCATCGGTCATATCACTCGTTATCTACCCCATCTCGTCAACATCATGGCTCGATTGTGAGTTCTCTACCCTTTGAAGAAGAATAGTCGGAGACTGACGTGCATAGCCGGATACTTTCACATCTAGACCTCCCCGTAGGACCGTCGGGTCCAGCGACTACCCTGCTTTCACTGGCCTCGGTGGCTCTTACGGTTCCTCGTTCCAGGGCCGTCCTTTAAGTTATGGCCCCGCTTCAAGTTCTCATTTACCGCCTCTCAACGCACAGAGACATTCGTTTCACTATCCCAGGACGAGCTCACTGAATGCTCCAGCTGCGCAGCCTGAGGCATCTTCGAGCAGGCAGCGCGGTTCGTCCCGATCCTCTCGTCAGGTGGATGAGTGCGATCTCTGTCCAATATGCGACAATGAGCTACCGGCCATTGGCACGAATGGAAATGAGGATGCTCGAGAAGCGCATATCCGGGACTGCATCATGAACCACGGCCGCCCGCCGAGCGGAAGCCCAGTTTCGCAGTCCCCGCTTCCTGTGAGGATGCTCGCGTTCATCGCCACCGAGAAGGACTGCGTCGGGCAAGACGGGACCGAACAGGAATGCACAATTTGCATGGAAGAGTACGAGGTCGGGCAGTCTCTTGTCCGGCTCGAGTGTCTGTGCAAGTTCCATAAGAGGTGCATAGTGGAGTGGTTTGAGCGGAAGAGGGAGTGTCCCGTACACAAGACGTCCTAGACAGCCGCTGGCGTATGCAGTCTGGCTTATTATATGGGTGGATGTTGTTGTTTTTCTGACCTTTTGGCTATATATGATCCCCTCTACGTTTGAGCCGGCGTTTTCTTGTTGCTTTCCCAGAGCCTCTCCAATTGATGGACTGAGTTTTTTACCCTTTGCATTGGCGTTTACATCGGCGTGGTGTATTCGGCATTTGATGCAGCCAGTTAACGAAAGATCATTGCGTTACTGAAGCAGAATTCCTTGAATTGAGATGATAGAATGCATTCTCGTGGCTTCAAGGCAGTCGTAGGTGTACGTAGTTGACGGGCCTGGGGCCAGAACTGTTGATTGGTTGCTGGGGCGAAGATCCACCTCGACTTGCTCTTCGTGTTAACTCAACCTCTTTCACATTGAAGTTTCCTCCAGAAAGTTCAAAGGGCGTCTTGGACATGATAAGCGCAGCTTCTGGAAACATTCCTTCATCAATTTGAGAGACCTAGTGACTGGACGTCATCTATTTATCTGAGCTTTGTTTTGCGGCTGCAGTTTGCCGGTCGGCAGTCGGAGACCGAACCCACCGTGCTCCGACAGTACAGCGTGCTCTTACACCACCGCGTCCGGACAGTACGGAGTATATTAATAGCTGACACTCCGCAAGCGATCAAGGTACGCTACAACCGATAGCGCTCTTCTTTGCGCTCGGGTCTGCCGGTGTTCTTTTCTAGCTTGCCTGCTGCTTGAATTTGCCACGATGCTTGACAAGCTGACAGCTGACATGCATACCCACAGTCCCCGCAATCGATGGAGATTGATCCACGATTACACAGGGGGGAGACCAGCTCCGAGAGCGCGGAATCAGGTAAGCTTTTTATACTTCAATAAGCAGTGTGATATGTACCGCCTATTGTTGATGCATCCATCCTCTTGCATATAGACTCCGAATACCCCGAGCCTCCATCCCAGCCATTACATCAACGCCTGTCCTCGACAGCCCTGAACCCGTACAACCACGCCCAATCGGCGCAATTCGCTTACACAGGGGATCCCTCGTCGGCCTATCGCGCCCACGTTTCACCACAGCATGATTCCGATCCAAATGATCCTAACTCGGACGCTAAAAGACCGCGGGCCTGTGAGTCCTGCCGGCAGCTGAAAGTCCGATGCGAGCCCGACCTCAACCCAGACAACCCGTGCAAGCGGTGCGCCAAAGCTGGCCGTTCATGCATTGTGACGGTCCCGAGTCGGAAACGTCAGAAGAAAACGGATAGTCGGGTGTCGGAGCTGGAGCGCAAGATTGATGTGTTAACGGCCACGCTGCATGCTACGCAGAAGGAGAAGGTTGATGCGCTCTTGCCATCAAAGAACACCGGCCAAACTTCGTCTTCTTCCCTGTCAAGGGGAGAGGAAAATCTGGGCCGCCGCTGGCTGGTGCCGGGGCAGAGGAACACTGATCGTTCTGTCTCTGTTCCATCGAGACCAGGGCCTTCGGGGAACAAGCGCCAGCATAGCGGGGATTTCAAGGACCGGGACGCGACGGCTACGCAGTCAACACCGTCTCAAGCTAGCAATCCTAGCCCGGCGACGGACAACACTGATAATTCAGGGAGACAGTGGCCGGTTCCGTGGAAGGGCTGGTCTACCTCGAAACCCGACCCAAAGGAGAACGCCGTTGATCCTGATATCATCAACAGAGGGCTCGTGAGCTACGCCGTTGCTGCGGATTCCTTTAAGCGCTATGTTGATTTGATGTCGACACACGTACCAATGGTAGTTTTCCCTCCTGGTACGCAGATGGACGAAGTCCGCAAAAACAAGCAGGTGCTGTTCCACGCCATTGTCGCCGTTGCGATGGGTCCGTTTGATCCGGGTGCTCAGCAGACAGTGTTTGTCGAGTTCTACAGGACAGTGGCGGAGCGGGTGTTCGTGAAAGGCCACAAGTCGCTCGATCTTATGCAAGGAATTCTTCTATCAGTGGCGTTCTATAGGCCCCCTGAGAATTATGATGAGATCAATTTCTTTCAGTTGGCACAGCTGGCTGTGTCCATGGGAATGGATATTCAGATGTACACGAAATCAAAGAAGAAGCCCTTTTATTTGATTCGTGAATTTGCGAAGCAGTCCGCAATTCTGTATCCTGACTCGGCGGAGGTACGACGGACTTGGCTGGCGTGTTACTTTACACTTGCCCAGTAAGTCTTTGGCTGCGAGGAAGATCTATCGCAAGAGACATCTAACAGCAATAGGGTATCGAGTGCGTTGAGACGGCCGATTCTCGTTCGGTGGCTCCCGTATATGGACGAGTGTGTAGATATTCTGGAAAACTCACCAGATGCTTTACCTTCAGATAAAAAACTGGTTCACTGGGTCAAGCTAGGACGAATTATCGAAGATATCAGCTCGCGGTTCTTTTCCGACGACGCCGGCAGTCTGTCATACTCCGACCCCAAGTCCGTGTTTACTATACGAGCGTTCGAGAAGCAACTGAACCACTGGGGAAGAGAAGCGATCAGTAAATACAATTCAAGTAAGCTTATTTCTTCGGAGAAAACACAGCCGGTGCTAACAGCTCAGATTTGATGACCCAAGCGCAAGCTATTGTGACCATTTACCTTCACGAAAATGCCATGGCGCTCGACCCCTTCGGTGATAACGAACTCAAAAATGCCGACATTACAGATCCTACTGCAGCCGAGCGCGTGACAGCTCTGAGTTCGACTCTCTCCGCCATCCACGAAGCCCTGGACATCATTGTGGCTATCTCTCCGAAGGATCTTATCAACCTGCCGACGTTTGTTCTTGCCAAGACGACATACTCCTTCGTCTCACTGATAAAACTCTACTCGATTGTGACAGCGCCAGACTCGTATATCGGACAGGTGATTGACCCTAAAATGCTGTATGTGGAGTGTTACATGGACAAGGTCATTGCGCACTATACCGCTGCCGGATCGCTTGCGGGTGGTGTCACGCCGGGCAAGTTTACGACACATATGACTATGCTGAGGAACATGTTCAAGGCGCGCAATGAGCAGGATAGATTGTCAAGGGCCGCGCCCCAGGCCGCGAAGGAAAACACGAAAGACAATACCGGCCAGGAAACGAATCAGGTATCACTATTTCATAGCTCCTTACGCCGTATAAAGTTTCTAATCATTCTGTGAAAATAGGCAAACTCTCAAATTCGAGCGAAGGACAACGCCCCAACCCCTCTCCACCTCCTCAGCGAGGTCGCTACCGGCGAATCAAATCAGAAACAACAGCAACAATATGAACCGTTCAAACCACGCACCAACTCTGACGCCGGTTTCCCCCATAACTCTCCAGCCTCAAACGCTGCTACCAGCAGCAGCCAACCAGGCCCTTCTGCTCCCATGAGCTCCCAGCTCCTCTCTCACTCGCCAACCGCCGCCACGAGCTCAAATCCAAACTCAAACATTCCAACCACAGACCCCAGCTCCTGGTCTTCATACTCTCAAGGTCAATTCTACCCAACCCAAGCACCACCACAATTCAACCCCGCAACCACAACCCCCACCCAGCAATCCCACCCCCCAAATACAGGCGCAACTCTCACCCCGGGCTACGGCTTCACGAACCCAAATATGCCTATGACAATGGGCATTCCAATGGACAGCAGTATTCCCGGTACCATGAGCATGGGAATGGGAATGGGCATGTACGCGCCCGATCTGGGCGTCGGCCTCGACGACCAGTTCTTCAACACATTGGGCCTCAACCTCGACTTCGGCAATATGGGCGGTGACAGTGGAATGCCTGCGTGGATGCCGCAGGGGAGTTGGCAGATGTGATACACTTCTCGTCTCCTCTACGTATTAGCTTTTTGCTCGTATTTTGCTTAGGTGCAGCTGGATTGTCTCTCCTCTTCGTATTGGCAAGGTTTATTTTTTGGTGGGTGCGTATATCTTCATATCTCGTTATGTGAACGAATATATTTCGATCTATATAGCTAGTTGGGCGGATGGACGGGTCAGATTGGGATGTCATCTGTGTCTGTGTTTGATACCCTTATGTACATGTACGTACATATGCTGATAATATATCTCCACTTGATGATACCGAAGCAAAGCGAGCTGTTTCCTCCGTCAGTAGCCACTGTCGCCGTTTCAGTCAACCTGAAGTTTATAACGGAAAAGGGGTATCGGAGCAGAGGAATTCTACTTGGGTTCATATAAGGTATCAGCGTGTAGATTTGGAGGTGAACCTTGAAACATTGCTCGAATTGACCCTGTACGGATGTGTGGACAACAGATGACGGCGACGGGCAGGTTCGCTGGCTATTTACTTGTACCTCCTATTTTATAGGGCATGCCAGGTTCAAATTGAACGACAGTAGGTGCTCTGTACGACGTTTTAAGTTTAGACTTAGCACTTCGAAAATACCAAACTTGCAAAAGTCAAGCAGACTACAATATCGCGAACACATCACTAGATTAAACTGTACCACATAATCCGGTTCGCTCAATGTATACCAGAGCAAACAAATCATCAACAGGTGAGAAGGTAATTGGTAATTAGGAAGCTAGATACATTATGGCCTAATGGCCGCTTAATGCTCGAGGATGCGCAGACTGCCTTGTACAACGCAGTTCTCCAGTACGGATCCTGGGGGAATATCGATTGTGCTGGTCTCTGTGGCCACGATGATGACGGTACCCTTCAGGGTCACGTTGCGACCGAGGTTGACCGCACCGGTGATGGTAAGGTGGTCCAGCTCGACGATGCGAGGAATGCTTGGGATGCGCTTCTGGAAATCAGAGACCTTCTTGAAGTCTCCACCAAGCTTGATGACAGGGACACCACCGAATCGGTTGGGGTCCATGACAAGCTGACCGTGCTCGAGGCGGTAGAGGTCAGACTTGACCAGGAGCAAGTCGGAGCAGGTCTTGACGGGAAGGAAACGGCGACGGGGAACGTTGACACCGTGGGCATTCTTGAAGTGGCGGATGGCGGCACCGACAGCGGTCTCGAGCTGGTAGATGGCCTGGTCGGCCTCGCCCTTCTTGTCAGCGGGGATAGACTTCTCGTTGGCGATGATCTCCATCTCGAGCTCGTTCTCCTCAACGACACGCTTGATGGCGCGGAGGTTCATCCAGATGTTGTTGGTGTTGAAGTACTTGAACTTCTTGATAGACTTGAACTCGTTGACGTGCTCCTTGGGCACCTGAGCAATTTCAAGAAGACGGACCTTGCCCTCGTAGTCAATGATGGTACCACCCTTGACATCGGCCTTGGTCTTGTCGGTCAACTCCATGATGTACTCGGACTTGGTGTCGATCATGTGCTGCAGAATACGGGTGTCCACAACGGCGCCCAGGTTGTCCGCGTTGGACAGGAAAATGTACTCAACACCACGCTCCAGGAGCTTGTCGAGGGTACCAGAGTTGTACAGAGACTCGAAAACGTCACCGTGTCCAGGGGGGTACCAGTCCTGCAGAGGAGCGTCAAAGGACTTGGGCGCGGGGAGGAGCGAGTCCTTGATGATTCTGGGGTAGCGAGACTGGTTGAAAGTGATGATGTCGACGTTGTGGCCCTGGTACTTCTTGATGATGGATTGTGTGTCCTGGTCGGTGTTGAAGGAGTTCATCAGAACGAAGGGGACGTTGACGTTGTAGGTGCGGTTGAGGTGCTCGATCTGGCGGACGGACAGATCCAGGAAGGACATGCCCTCACGGACCTCAATGACGGACTTAGGGCCGACGCAACCCATCGAGGTACCGAGACCACCGTTGAGCTTGACAACAGCCAGCTTGTTGAGGAACTCAACGGACGACTCCTTGCCAATGTCATCGTAGTTGACGACCTGCGAGGGCTGGGGAGGAGCAATGCGGTCCCAGTTGACGGCGTTACCCTTGGCCTTGTCGTTAAGGAATCTGCGGAAAAGAGCGAAGAAGTTGTCCGTCTCGGCCTCGAATCGCTTGCGCTCGTTCTCATCGGGGACGGTCTCGGCTAGGGCGTTCAGAGCATTCCGCATCTGGGAAGCCGCAACACTGGTTGAGGCATTTTCGAATGCCTAAAACGTTAGTCAAGAATCAAACCCAGTACAAGGTCCGCTACACGCTCAACAACAGAATTGGAAAGTAGGCACAGCAAATCAAAAATCAGACCTGTGTACCGAGCAAAGCCCACCGAAGTACAGCATGCGACATTGCGTGCTGGAAACGGATACCGTAGCCAGAACGTGGTACTGTGAGCCCATGGGGGATATTCATGGAGTGCCGACATGGCGGGCAGAGACGGCCAAGAACTCCTCAAGAGCGGGCATCACAAAGAGCAACATTTGCGGAAATCGCAACCGGTGCCCGTTCGTGGCGTATCAAGTCGCTGCCTGCTGGAACTTGGTGGACTGAACCTGCAGCGGGAGGGGCAGAATAGACGTCATAGCGGGCGGCGCTTTCCAAGCGCCATACACGCCAGAGATAGAAAGAAGCCACGAAAATGAAAAATGAGCAGAACTTACCATGTGAGACTGAGTCTTGCCATGGTGCTTGCCAAAGCCGCCGGCGGAGAGATGGGTAGGCAGATCTTTTGTAGCCATTGTGTCTGTTCTAGTGCCTTGTTGATGTTGGTATGCGGAGGAGTCTGAACTCGACAGTGAAGTAAGGATTTAGGCTACTAGTGGAGAGATGAAAGTTAGTGTCGAAGCGCCTATTCAAGCGACGGAGAGCAGGAATATATAAAGGACAACAGCCGGGTAATCGTGTCAATTGAACGGGCAGTGACAGGCAGGCTGCCTTGATCCACGTTGCCACAACAGACATGGTGTGTCGCTGGTGTCGATCGCTGGCGAAGGAGGGATGACGGCAACAGTGCGACACCAGCGCAATTGGAACGAATAAAGGCACACTTACAATCCAATGGCAAACGGACAGGGGTTTGGAGGCAAAAGCCAAGGGGAATGAGGAGGAGAAGAGAAAGTTGGAGGGAAGCTTGGAAGACAAGGTGGACTGTCGGTGGTTTTATTGAGAGGCCGGACTATGACGAAAACATCAATCCCCACTAGGGAGGGGGAGCTCCGTGACCGTATCTTACCAAAGTTACCCATACTGAGGGGCCCCCGTGACAGTACAGGCAGCTATGCCGACAGGAATTAGAAACATTCCAGGCAGATTCAAAAAGTCTCAGGCCAGGTGACCAGCTGGCAGGTACTGTTACTATGGCTATGAGCACGAAGAGTACGCGATTGCTACGTACCTAGGCCTCTACGGAGTGGAATGGTTGTGGTTGAAAGATACCAGATAGCAGCGCGGTTAGACCTCAACGCCCTCACTTCTGCTGCATGTCTCGCCCAAAGTTGCCAACAAATTGATATCATTAATTTCATCATCTGACAGCCTAAGTGACACCTGCCTGAAACCTCCCTATCTTCAGTCAATTCCAGACCGGCATCGATTGAGGCCAGCCTGCGCCCCTTTCCGTCGGCTCCCCCCTCAGGGTTCAATAAATAACGATCTCATAAAACACGCCCCACCGCCTCGTCATCCAACTGTCAAACTCAAGCACAGGACGATTCAGCTTTACTGGTTCGTGTCAATAATAGCAGTATGGCATCTGATATGTGTAGTGTGCTAACAGTAGTCCATCCACCTTGCATCGATATACATGCCCAGCTCATAATCAACCACGCGCGTGAATAAACAAAGCTGCTAAAGCCACTATCGAAGCCAACCCACTCCCAACAGCCTTGTATGGAACAGATTATTGAGACTATCGCTCGCCGTGCTAATTTTAAATCCCACTTGCACCTGATCTCCCCTTTTCTTTGGCCCGGCCGAACGGTAATGGCATCCCTGAACTCGCTTGTCGCCCTGAGCTCCAGCGACCAGAGCCTCGAGGCAAACCGCGGTTGAGACCTTGTGGGTTGAGGCTAAATATAAACAGAACATGTCTCACCCTATCCGGTATCCGGGTCACAACACATGGTACCGAGTACAGCTAAAACTGCAGACAGAGACAAGTCATTCTACAGGCGGTGTACGCAGTGGTACCTTGGGTAGCAGTAAACTAACATTCGCTTCAAGTAAGGTATATAACAGTCATGATCCAATATCCAACAGCACCCGCCCAATATCGTCACCAAACGCTACATAATGTGGAGTCCACAACGCTTGATGCCGACCAAAACCAAAGGAAAAGGAATAATAAAAAGCATGCAACATCATCATAATTAGTATACTCACGCCCCACTGACATGGCGCTTGCTAAGGAAGCTACGTCGAGGCTTCTTCGAGTCGGGGCTGTCTGCCCCCTCCGAAGCATTATCGCCTGCGTTCGAATATGCTGTCCCGGGCCGGAGATTGTCTGAGGAAGCCGAAAAGCTGCTTCGGACAGCAACCACACCACTGCCAACATTCACCGTCTTCTCCTGTCCAGCCACCGAACCCTGGTCGCCGACAAAGAAAGGTGCTTCACCCAGAACGTCATCAGAGCCAAATGTTGAGTGGTCAACAACCCTGATTTGGTACTGCGCGTCCGCTGTTGTGTTATGCACCCGGCAGCTTTCGCTCGAAGCATCAAACAGGACAGGTCCGCCTCCGCTCTTGATGGCCTTGGTTTTGAGCACTTCTTTAGCACCTTTCGCGCCTAGCGCGCGTACTAGCACGCGGACGTTGGCCGACGGAGGATACCCGCTCGCGGACACAACTGATATTCTAGCAGTTCCGCTTTCGCCCTTGCCACCAATGCTGAGCTTGTCGCCGTAATGCGATGCGCCACTTCGAGTGCGCGAATGGTGAAGATCGTTCTTCGGAGTCGAGCTAGGAGGCGTGTCTCCGTCCACCAAGATGGCCGATGGTACCTCCTTCTGCTGCTCTTGTTCTTCGTCGCTAGAAGAATCGTCTCCTCGAATCTTTGACATGATCCCCCGCCCCAAGAACGAGGCACCTTTGATCACGTTGCCACCAACAAACCCGACTCCTTTGACCGGGGCACCAACAATCTTTCCGGGTGTAGCAAATGTGCCGGAGAAAGTCGATGATCCTTGGCGAGAACGCATGACATAAGTAGGCTTGAACAACAGCTTCAATCTGATAGCCCCGGATTTTCCGTCAAGAGTTAGAGAAACCTCTTGCCCCTGGAACGGATCCAGCATCTCAAGATTTATCGGAACACCGCCGAGATAGTCGGCTTTGTCGCCAAAATCCCAATCATAGACATCGCAGCGGAAATTGGCACCAATACGTGACTTGATCGGCGTCTCGAAAAACTCGTTCCAGGCAGGGTGGAGGGTCTTCTTTTGTACCTTGGTCTTGAAGACCTCCTTGCCATCCAGGCGGAATTTGCAGTATGGATCACTGTATCCGTTTCGGTCTGCAGACGGAAGATCGGCAGCGTCCAAGACGTCCACGCGGAGGGTTCCCATGTTGTTGATACTTTCTGCAGGGTCGAGTTTCATGGTGACAGGAATGTATCGCGCACTAACGGTGACCTTGCTCACCTCTCCCTCGCTAGATCGGAGGGAAAGCTCAGTTGGAGTGTACAAGATGCGCTGAAGCGTAGGGAAAGTGTCGCCGGTCAGTTTGGCCACAATATGTTCGTCGTCGTCATTCTTCGCGTTGAGCTTCTCGACAATTCGTAGAGTGATCTTCGAGAATTCAAGCTCACGCACAAACGCATCACCAACTGGCCAGATGTCAGCTTGTTCCAGGAGCGATAGGACCAGGGATAACTTACTGTCCTCGACTTTAGCGGTCTTGGTGCGGATCTTAGGAGATGACCACACGGGGAACATATAATCGTCCATCAGGATCTCCACGTGCACATTGCTGCGCGAAAGGTGGACCTCATGAAGCTTGAACACGATGAAGCCGGATTCTACACGATTAGCTTTAAAAACAGAGTAAACAATAGCACAAAGAGCTGGCAAGGCTTACCATGGTTGCCCAAGTCCTCCACCGAGATGTATGTTTTAGGAACCTCCTTGATAGACCTCACCGACATCGTTTCCGAGTCTCTCGCAGTACCTGGACGGGATTCGAGGCTCGAACGTCCGTTTGTCTGCACCTCCGCCGTACCGTTTGTAGTTCCATTCTGAGAAACCCTTGAGTCCACGCTCCTGGACTTGGAATGGTAACTCTTGCGCTTAAAGTCAGTGCTCTTCCTTGCCAAACCGGTTTCGTCGGCCTCGGTCTCAACTTCCTCCTCCTCCTCCTCTTCCTCTTCGTCTTCAGGGTTGACGACAGGGATCGTAGGATAGAAAGCGACTGTGTAGTTCAAAGTCCCTTTGGCGCGTTGACCAAGGCGAAGAGGACTGGATACCAGCTGTTTCTCATCGTCGATTTCGTATTCACCGGCTTCGTTCTCGTGGACATAGTCTCCTGCTGATATCTCCACCGAGCCAAGAGACCTATCGCTCCCCACAGATTCCTCATCCATGACTTCCAAGGTGAGCTTCTCACGAACACTATGAATAGGAACATAAACAACTTCGTCCCAGTCCGGGTTGAGGTTGTTTCTGAACGTTACTGTTCGACCTTTCATGTATCCAGCAATCAACACACGAGCATAAGGGTCAGACTTGCCCATCTTCTCCAGATTGCGAAGGTCTGCTGCATCCTTAAAATGGATTCGCATGACACCAATTGGATCAAGATAGCCCGCGCTTCCTGAAATACCTCCCACCGCAACGGGTTTCCAGTCCAAGAGCAGTTTGGCACGTCCGGATTTTGCACCATGGAGATGAAACCATTGGTGACCCTTTTCCATCATCTTCAACATGTCATTCATCTTTATTTGATAAGATCCTAGGATAGGGTCCTTGGTAAGATCCCTGTCGTCCTTGATCACCAGTCCAAGCCGAGCGGTTTTCCGGTCAGTAACTAAGAATTCCTTCGAGGCATTCTGGAAAATGGGGTTGTTCGTTCGCTTGAGTTTGCTTGTGATGTGAATCTCTTTGCCATTGAGTAGAAGAACGCCGTAGGGGTTGAGTTGTCCCACCATGCTCCTAGATCCGTCCAGATCCTTGGCTTGCTCAACCGTGAACCGGGCGATACCCGTGTTCAACTCTGGTGGGGGCTCGAGCTCACCGTTTTCCAGTTTCCGACCCTCAAGCACGGGAAAGAATCGAATGTCCGCGTGGATGGAACCCCGAGATCGACCGCTTGCCAAGACTTCGAGGTACACGCTTTCATGCTCAGCCTCTTGTTCGAGCTTGTCTAGGGCGAAAGTGGCGGTTCCCAACTCTTTGTCCTTTCGGAATTCGTTCCAATCATACGGCTGAATTGTCAAGGTGTCCGAGAAGGATGTGATAATGACATATATAGTCTCGTTCCATCTCGGGCTATCAGTGTCTTGGATCGTCTTGGTGCGACCAACTTCAGTCCGGTTGTTCAGAGAGATAACTGCATACGGATCAGGGGTACCGGCAAACTTGTCGGGGTTCTTTAGCTGACGGGCGCCATGCAGAGTGACGGCCACCACACCAATCGCCTGGTCGACAGGATTTCCGGCAAGCATCTTCGCAATTTCAATTGGGAAAACGTTCGGTTCGTACATCATCGGACCCAAATTGGCGTGAATCTGTTCCTTGATGAAGCTCTCAAGCCCGGGGATGAAGTTAATGTCGAAGCCGAGGGTGTCACCACCAAGAGGTTTGCAAACATAATCAAGCTCCGGACGACCCAAGAAACACACATCGACACGTTCAATATGTGGGAATGGGATCTGGAGCTTCACCTTCACTCTCATCAGGCCGCTACAAGCCATGTCCTCGACAATCACGTCAAGACCCTTGCTGACAACACCTTTTCCTAGACGTACTTCCAAGACAACTTTGGGATTGATTCTGTCTTTGATTTGACGCGCAGTCAAATCCATAGTATCGTTGGGAGTGAAGCTGAATTTCCAGTCCATGATGACGGTATCAACCTCAGTCTTGGGATAGGTCTTGACATGTTCCAATCGCGGGGGTTTGCTGCCTAGGACAAACGTTTTCAGTCGTAAGCTGTCCAGGAAGGCTGGGGTGGAGGTGCTCAGAACCTGGTCAACAGAATTGATAATAGTGTCGCACATCACCGGTGCATAGATAGGCCAAAATTTAACCAAGAAACTGTTGATCCACTCTAAACTCTCGGTATCGGTTTCCAAGCGCTGCTTCGCCATCTCACGGTTAACATCATCACGAAAATTCCGCCGAACTCGCCGAATTGAGGTCCGATAATATGTGCCGCAGGCGGCCATTATAATCATAACCCAGGCCAATCCACCGCCTAGAACGGCAACAATCCAAGATGATAAGCAGGCAAAAACGATAACGCCCGCATTATGATACCAATCTAGCGGATGGTCAGTCTAGACTGAAGCTAGAGTATTGGCAGGGCACATACCACCGAAGAACTTTTCGTCCAGTTTGCCCTCCAAGAACGTCTGATGGTCTAACAGAGTCGCTTCATCGTGCTCTTCCTGAGTTGTCTCATGAACATATCGTGGAGCCCAGCCTGTTCGGTCCCGTGCCCAACGTTTCTCGTCGTCTCCTTCGTCCTCCTTTTTCTCCTCTGGTGTCTCTTGGGCTTTTTCGTCGGCGAGCAATGTAGTCGCGGATCTCGGGGGAGGAAGGTCATACGGAGCCGGAATACCATCATCCTTGGAAAATCCCTGGTTAGCAAAGACCGAGTGCTCATTTCAACTTGCGGAGCTCACCTTGTCTGTAATAACGCCGACTGCCTTTGGTTCTCGATCATGATGGAAGCCCGGGGGCACGCGCTAAATGGAAGAAGAGCTGGGCATCAGTGAACTAATTACTCGAACGATCATCTGCCGAGCGAAAACGTACAGCCTCTGCGATGGCGGCTTTTTCTTCGGGCGAAGCGTCTGGGTCGAATTGGTACGCCGGGAGACCCGCTTTCCGCGTCTCGTCAACCAGCTTTTTCTCGACAGTCTCCGGTCGAATGTGCGATTGGGGGTCTTGAGAGGCAGCCTGGGCGGTCTCTATGGCTCCTTGTTGCTTCAATTCCGTGGTTTCCGCATTTTGGGACGCCATGGCTGTCGCTGAGCCTTCGGCGCGGACTCGCCCACTGTAGTACAACTCAACTGTACGATACGAAGCAAACGCAATCAGCAAAAGGACTCGTTGTACTTCGGTCTGGGAAGGTCAAAAGATGAAAAGCTGCGCAGTTAGGACTCAAAGCTGGGGTAAAAGCACAAAATCCAAACACTAAAGAGTGGTAGGCAGAATTGGGAATGGATGGTTGCCTTGCCGATGAGGAGCTCGGCAGCGGGGAGGCTGGATGGCGGCAATTCGGGCAATGCGAGTCAAAGGTCGGGGGAGCAAGAATGAGGCACTCACATGAGCTGGAGGTAATGCGTATTTACACTCAAGTATGAAGTATGCAAAGGTGACTTTGGCGACGACGGATGAGTTAGGAGACAGAGCAGAGAAGAAAGGCCAGGAGGAAGGAGCAAAGTGGAGAGATGAGGGGAGGGCCCGGAGGTCAGGGCAGCCGAGAAGGATTAAAAGAGGAGCCACTGACGAAGCTCATAAATGGAGAATTAATCTTAGAACCCAGGCAGTAAGATAAAGCGCGCCAAGCTGGTCGTGACGTCGGTGAAGATTGAACGGTGTTTCGAAAAGGGAACGCTATTCATGATTCATGACCTTGATCCTAGAGCGAACAGTAAACCACGACTCTTTACACTGGACAGTGGTCGCTGCAGGAATCGACTATGGGGGATTTGAATCAATTTAGCGATTCGCATGTTGTGCGAAGTACTTCGTAGACCGTAGCCCTGTCAGTGATAATCCTTTCCCACTTCCTACTCCGGACAGCGTAAAGAATTACGTCGGAAGCTCGATAGATCGACGGAATTAGTGGACGTGGACACGGATCTATTGAATGCACCGCCACGCCTCCATGCGCCACAAACATCTCTCTTCCAGAAAGGAGAGGCAGGACACATTCGCATGCCCTGTGCTCACTATACTGACATGGTTACCGGGCCGAAGTATGTGCCTGTCAAAATTCCTCATTCTTTATTAGCGAAGTCCCTGTCAGTTGGGCTGTGGAGTTGTCTCCTGCCAAGCATCCCTGATTTTGTGGGGGTTCCAAAGTCAGGCCGGCTCCGGCTCTACTAGCTGAGATCGGACTCGCAAACAGCTGTGGCTAAGGTCCATCTCCAGCATCCAGCGATACACCAAGGCCAGCCGCTGATTTTTGCCAGCACATTGGATCAAGCCTCTTCCTGCGCGTCCGAGTTAAACCCCTGAAACCTGCTAATAAATGACGGACCAAGCTACGCAGTACACAGATTACGGAGTAGGAGTATACAGTACGGAGTATCTCTTTTGCTCTTACACGTGGCATACAGAAGCTGGGTCGATCTTGGGGTGCAGTTGACGATTCTCGCCACACAAAACTCATTTTGATCGAGATCCCGCGAGGACCCCTTCCCTCCTTATCCAGTTCTCCCACCATGACATCCCTACCAGCCTCCAGTCCTCAGGCGGGCCATATCCCAGTTAACAAATCCGTTATCCCTTAATTCGCCCACGCTTTCCACCTACAGAGTACAAGCTAGTGGATTCCGGGGGCCGGGAAGTTCTACCTGCGGCCCCATTGCTTTTCCTGGTCGCTGTGGCCTCCTACGGTATTGGTTAGCAGTACTCAGCGGCTGTTGAATTACACGATTGTTCTTCAAGTACACCAAAACAGGCTAGCTCATGCATCTTGAACTGTCGTCAACAGTTTATTTCACAAAGGCATGGTTGTAAACACATCCGCAGACTGGACGATCTCCTCTCACCGCAGTGCAGCCAGTGAAGAGACTGTCGCCTACCGCAGTGGGATGAATGCGTTAATCCATCGAGCAACCACGATTCATTCGATAAAAGCCCGCGGCGCTGCATTCTCTGTCCTACCTGGCAGGCCAACCCCTCTCGTCTCTGGGCTGGCCCCGCGCCCTTCCCTGTTTGGTCCTCAAGCTGAATGGCTTTGTCAGGCCGGAATAATTGTTGTCATATTGCTGCAATGGCTGACTGCTAGACCGGCGCAACCATAAATAAGCAATTTACGCAACCATAGATCGAGTCTCTTGGGGCTAAAGCTACCGACACCACTGCACCTCCGCTCTCTACTCCGTGCTCATGCTGGCAGAGGCAGACACCAAGTGCTCTCTTCACATAACGAGGCTCCGCTTTGCGTACATCAGGATTGGCCCCGTCTCGATGGCGGTAGGTATCGGACGTGGTTTGCTTCCGATTTATATTTCGTAGTTCTACATCTGCTGCCTAGGGACCTTCCGCGCGTTATATCTTCCCGAATGCTGACAATAAGCACATGTTGAAACTCACGGCATAACCTGAACCGAACAATTGGAGTTATTTACAACTCAGGAAACCCGGATTGCTTTGCTCTAGTGCGTAAGAAAGCCATTTGACAAGTATAAGGGCAAAACCGCACCGTCTTCCTTAATGGAATACATTTCCTACTAGCCCACGGTAGGATTTTCCCAAGCCATATTGATGGACAAGCTTTTTATTATATTCGGCTCGAAATCCATTTGCCACGTTCGCGATTGTCTTCCGTGCTCGGCAAATGAAGCATCATTTCCAACAGAAGCTGCATGGATCCGAAGCGATCTTCATAGGACGTGAGTGAATCATGTCAAGATCTTCAAACCAACGGCCACCCCGAAGAGATGGACTTGGAACCCCAGATGTTGAAGGTCGAACAAGGCCTCGACCCCGTCCGTACCACCATCACGTGTAAATGCCGAGGCGGATGTCCAGGTGGAACCCTGACCCTCTTCATACTCTTCTGCTAAGACCCACGGTCTCTTCGGACTTGTTGACAAGGAGACCGCTGCCAAAGCCGGCCATTGGCAGGCATGTCTGGTTTGTTTCGGTGCAATTTCCGGGTGTTGGTCCACACATCCATACCAACGGCCTTACCTATACGTCACGAGAGCGACTGCGAGTCGACACCGCTTCTAAGATATAAAGAAGAAGCATGGGTATGAGATTATGAAGCGGGAAATACTCGCTCGTCCTGGCATCATGGTTACTTGAGTCAGATTTGCCACCTTTCGAACCACCTTTCGAATGAATATGACCGAGTCTCCAACGCAGCATCGTCATCTTGCACCTGGTTCTTCGCCACAATGTGAGATATCGGCAGATGAATCTCCAACAGAGGAGCGTCGGGGCTCCACCGATTCCAGCAAGAAACAGCAGCGGGCTTCTATGGCATGCATTGCTTGTAAAAAGTCCAAGCGAAAGGCAAGCATCTCGCCCAGCGCGACCAATCCGCCTAACACACCCAGTGCACTGGCAGGCAGCCTTGCGACACCTGTCGCACCTTGAACCGAGAATGTATCTTTGATGAGACGCTGGACCAGCGCCGTCGGGTGGCGGCCAAGCGTACGGCTGGAGAGCTGGACTATTATCGCGGCTTGTTCAATGATCTTCTCAGGGTACTGCGCGCAGAAGACCTGGCCTCTGCCACCGAACTCTTCGAGATGATCCGACGAGACGCTACCAACGAAGAGCTACGCCATCATATTAGGAATTATCTCAAGATGACAGAAGGAGACAATGACGAGATGGAAGGGGTGGTTGGTAATCTCGAGGATATACAGTATATGATCAATGAGGATACCATGCAGTCATGGCGGCCTCAGGTCATGGACATCCAATATCTCTGTGTTGATGCGCCCTTTCGAGTCCCTGCGCGACCATGGACGAATGTCACGGCCGACTCGGACCTAGTCTCCCATCTCGTCTCCTTGTACTTCACATGGGACTACCCGTTTCATACATTTTTGGATCGTGACGTGTTTCTCAAACACATGATGAAGGGGGACACGAACTCGGAGTTCTGCAGCCCCTTTTTGGTGAATGCGCTGCTCGCGAATGCATGTGTAAGCCACCCTTTGTACGAAGCGGACGGCTCTTAACACAGTTAGCATTTTTCAGACTATTTGGAGGCCTATGCCAGCCCCGGGAATATCGTGACCAAGGGTGGGGATTTTCTAATCGAGGCCGAACGGCTGAGACTAATCGAGCCTGATACATTGTCGCTGACCTACTTGCAAGGAATACTTCTGTTGCATGAAAGGTTGTTCATCTGAGGCCTCTGATCCGTGCTGCCCTAACTACTTTGCTAGGTATTCTCTCTGTGGGAAGAACGATTGCGGGTATAAAATGCTGCACTTGGCTACCTGGACCGGGGAAGCTCTCGGCCTCGTCGGTGAACGAAAACCAATCCTTTCAAGCCGGGATTTCCCAGAGGATATGGACGCGTCCCTTAGACGTACTGCTTGGGGCTTGTTTCAAATTGATACGTGTGTCTCCCCCTGACTCTTGCCTGTACAGTACTAATGTGTAGGGTCGTGCACACCTGCTTCTTACGCGCGAGTCTGATAAACCATGTCAACCTTGAACGACCGGACAGACATGATTATAAGACTCATTGGTTACCCTATCCCCTCAGCGGATACACGAAGGAATCATTCCTTAGTGAGTATTTTGAGATATCTTGCAATCTAAGTGAGATTGCACGAGACATGTCCCAGTGTCTTTTTGCGAGCGACAGAAGAGCGCCATCTGGAGTTGAACAAATAGAGATCAAAGAGGTCTTGTTTCGAAGATTGCGTGACTGGACAGACGGGTTACCCGCCCACTTCAAAAGGGACGACGAAGTGCCGCCATACGTTCTCGTGATGAAGATGCGATATCATACCCTCGTCATGATCCTTCTCCTCTTCCACGCCGAAGAGGAAATCCTGGGCCCCGCCACTGAGGGTCTTAAAACCCCAGAAAACTTAACGAGTCCCAGCCCACTGTTAGACTGCAACAAGCGCGACACAACCGAGTCGGCTGCAAGAGCCATCGCGACCCTGGTTCGTATCCAACGCGAAAATTTCGGCTTTGCTCACGCCCACCATTTCTCCATTTACGCCATTAACCTAGCCCTCTTCGTGCTGGTCGAGCGGCACGGCAAATTCGATATTCTAGACGACGTTTTTTTATTCCTTGCAACGGCGTTCGCCAACATAGCCAGTCGGTCCCAGCTAGGGCGGAATTTATTTCATCTCTTCAGGCTGAATGTCCGCGCCAAGTGCCAGGGTGGTCGAATTCGGTACTCTCCCGTGGTGAGTGTCGAGATGAAAACGCTTCTTGACGAGGAATGCACAGCCCGATCGACTTGTGACGAGTATGCGAATGGTCTGGAAAAGTTAGACATGGACGAGCGATATCGTGTGCTTGGGCAGCACCGTCTGTCTGACATGCTTGATCGGTATGAGACTTTAAGTTTGGGTAAAGATGACATAGCGCGAGGGAGGTGTTACGAGCCATCATGAATAGACATGGTGCAGGGCGACTTGTGCGGAAAATGTGATCTCTCAGGTGTGCGGGTTCTTTGTGTCTTTGGTTGCAGGGCAACAATCTCCAGGGTTTGCCGCGATTTGCTGCAGCCTTCGCGATTTAGTTCCGAGTGACAAATAACATTTTTCCAAAAAGAGGTTGGTTGCATGAGTCGTCATGGGATAGTCGCCAGACACAGGGGTAGGTCTCTCGCGGCACAGGGCACCATTCTCAGAGGGCACTTTGTAGCTATTTGACTCAGCTCCCGCGAGGCTTCTTCGACAGGGCGAGTTTTCTTAAGGTCCTCTTATCTGTCAACTCAGGCAAGCTGCGGAGTTTTTGATAGGCTCAAGCTGGGGTCTCTCTACACCTCTGACCTTCACCTGTGTTTAATCTCGGCTATGCTCTATGACGCGGATACAAAGACAGATGGACTGCGGTATAGATCGCAACTATACATAGGCTGCAGGGAGTCCGTTATAGCACCTAATGAATTTCGAGGAACAAATCTCCGGAGTAAGTGGAAAGGCGCTTCGGAGTATAGATCCATGCCCAAGAACATCGAAATCATTCCTCTTTCAGCCCGTGGCTGTTAGAATAGCGAGTCGGAGACCCATCGTCACCGCGACGATTGATCTTCATGTGGGTGGTTTATGACATCATCCGAACTGTATGTAGCCCGCCGCCAAATCTTCCAAACAATCTGTCTGCCCTCTGTCCCAAATCTCGATCTGGTCTGACTTTATCTACGGAATCGACCCAGATTACAACACCAAGACTTCCACTGCCGCTCTATCTTAACCCTCATGGGCGACAGTAATGGACGATTCTTACCGCTCCGACCGTTCTTCCTTTAGCTCTGCGGTCAATCAGAATGCCGGCAACAACAATCCGAACCCCGCGGCGCCGGCTTCCGAATGGTTGTGGAGGGCCGGCGTGAGCGCTGCAACCGCACCACCAAACCCAGCCCTCCTAGGCTACCAGCCGTATATGTATGGGCAATATCCAGACATCATCGCCTCGCTTCCTCCACCGCAGCCGGAACGCATGCCCGCGCCGAAGATCGCCATCCCTCGAGCCACTGCGGTGAAGACGACATCCCAACGCCGTCGGTCAGCACGAGCCTGCGAGCCATGTAGGCAGCGGAAGGTCAAATGTGATGCTGGGCGGCCGGCGTGTCGGAAGTGCCGTGAAAATGGGTTGGATTGTTCGTACATCGATATCAAGCGAATTCGGGATCAGAAGCAGCTGGGAGTACTTGCAGAGAAGGTCGAGCGATATGAAAAACTTTTGAAACAACTGGAGACGGAGCTTGAGCCGCATCTTGCGAAGCGGATCAAGAAGGTCTTATCGGTGCGTACCTTGAATGCCTCTACGACATGGCTAACAGATTAGGCTGTCGAACAGCCGCCGTCCGATGATGGGGAAGACGCAGATGATAGTGATGCCGAGTCGAACACATCGCAAGGTTCATTGGAGGAGATTGACCTGGTTAAGGAGGATCTGAATCGCAGCGACAAGACGGTGGCGGTTGGGTTCTTTGGGAAGAACTCCGAGGTTGCCTGGATGCAGAAGCTCGAGGACGTATCGGACCAGCGAGCACACCCCGAGTCGAACGGGGAGAGTACTACTACTAGCAGGGATATCCCGATCAATTCGATGAGCTACCATCTAGACGATCTGTCCATTCCGTTTACAGACTCGGTTGACCAGTACGCTGTCCCGGAGAAAGAGCTAGCGGACCAGTATTTCAACGCATACATGGAGTCGGTACATCCGTCGTTCACGGTGGTCCGGAAGCACACGTTCACTTCGCAATACGAACAGTTCTACAAGAAAAGGCAGTTTCCACCGCACAAATGGCTGGCTGTCCTGAACATGATCTTCGCGCTGGGTTGTCGGTACTGTAAGCTGACCGGCCAAGTCACAGCGGATGATAGGGATACAGATGACATGGTGTTTCTGAACCGAGTAAGAAAGTTGTGCCTGAGTGGAAATGTGCTGTTTCAGCATGACGATCTCCAGCAGATCCAGGTCATGCTGCTGGTTGCAGTCTATCTCATTGCGTTGGGACAGGTCAATGGGTATGTTATCATCAGCTACCGTACCTTCGGATATACTGACGGCATAGTGCATCGAAATTCTCAAGCATGGCCCTCCGCTCCGCCATATCCCTGGGCATTAACCTTCGTTTCAAAGACGAGAAAACCCCGGCGTCGTCGAAGGAAGCTCGCACCCGTCTATGGTGGTCTATCTTCCTCCTCGAACACCTTGTAACTTCCATTACGGGCCGTATTTCTGGGTGCAGCGAAGGGCTTAGCGCTACCCTACTCCCAGTCCCATTCAGTGAAGAAGGCGCAGACCATAAACCAGGCCTCAGCGAAATCTTCCGCGACAGCAACCTCCGATGCACCCGGCTGCAGCTGACGCTTTTCCAGAGCCAGGACGAAGCAGAGTCTGCCTCGGCCTGGCTATCAAAGTGCGAGCCATCCCCGGCATTGTTATTCCATATGATCATCGACCTCAACATCATCGCGCAAGCCGTCATCAACAGCGTCTACAGCATCCAAGGGCTTCGACAATCTTCGAGCCAGCTGGAACAGCGCCTGGATAAGCACTCTCGAAGCATGGACATCTGGCTCCACAAAGTCCCTTTCCACTATCGCTTCTGCGTCTCCATGAACGATGATACCTTCAAGTTCCCTGGGGGCCCTACAGTGGACGAAGCCGATCACACCCGCGAGCGCATAACCTTAGCCATCTACTATTACTCCGCCCGCATTACCTTATGTCGCCCCTGCCTCTCCCACAGTCCAACCTCCCTCCAGAAAGCCGCGGACGCGAATACCCGCGGCGGTTTCCGCGCCCTCATGACGCTCAATTGCCTCCGCGCTTCAACATCCCTCCTCTCCATTCTCCCCGAAACACCCGACACAGCTTGGCTTACCTCGGTAACACCCTGGTGGACGATTCTGCATTTCCTAATGCAAGCCACAACCGCCCTCCTAATCGGCCTCTCAACGCGTCCAATCGAAGACGCAGAAACGGGCAATACTGGCGCAGACTCCAACATCCCCGAGCTCGACCGCAATACTATGGTCAATGAGACGAACAAGGCCCTGCGCTGGCTGCACCATCTCGGCTTCAGCAGTGCCGCCGCGGCACGCGCATTCAAGCTCTGCGAGAGCTTTGTGCGCCGCATTGGACCGAGTCTGGGACTTGATCTGGAGAACTTACCCACTAGCAAAGACTTTGTCAGTGGAGGTGGAGATGTCGATATGCTTGGGACCGGGGATCTGGGTGCCGAGGATGTGCTAGATGGGCTGGCGATGGTTGATGACGGCTGATAGAATGGTTCTTCTTTATTTCCATTTTACACGCGTTGCATGCTTTTTGTTCTCAATTTGGTTGTGTTTTTGGAGTGGTGGGTTGGTGAAAATTGGAGTGAGAGAGGATGAGACTGGGTTTATTATGGATATGATGGGTATTTCTAGATTTTCTTGCATCGCTGCATTGCATCTATATCTGTTTTGGGTGGAGACTTTTCCGGGATATATAGAAATGACTTTGATGATATTTAGATTTTATTGAGTACCTATGATAACAAAGATGAAAGAGCGGATATCTACGAAGAGTCAATGTGAGATTAGAAGACGAACAATCCAGGACTTTGTGTAACCTTGCCATTGCTGCATGTATTAATAAGTACAAAAAAACGATAGCGGCCTATTGAATAGGAACAGGATCGTGATGCTCTTACCAGTGGACTACCGCTGACTTTGTGTACAGTATTTTGCTGCTTTGAAGAGATATGGTACAAATTCAGGCTAATAACTCAACGGAATCGCGGGCGCTCTCAAAAAGCGCAAGTATGGCCAGATCTCAGAGCAAGATCATGATCCGAACCCCGACAGAGCGGAGAAATGCATTACGCTTGGGTGTAGATGTCACGGCGTACAGCCGGGTCTACGTAGCTGGGCAGAACATTCCCTTGCTTGCGGAAGATAATTGCGTAACCGTCTGGATCTTAGACAACATCTTTCGATAGGCCGTAAATCGACCGGCCCGGGGTTTTAGACTTAAGGATGTCAAGATAGACTTTTGGTGGATAATCTCAAGGTTCTAGGTGACGGGTCCAGACTTCCGGGGGCTGAATGTGGGGTATGGGGTAGGGTAGGTTTATGGTTACTTTCAACCTTGTTGGACGTCATATCCATCTCAGTCACTGCGTGCATCCGAATTCCGGACGGTCTACGGTGTACAGTCCCTGCGGCACGGCAGTTGCCGGCCTGCTTTGAGAGATAGTAGGTGATCTTGACTTCAGACTGAGCCGCCTGCTCAGGCAACTACTTACCAGGGATTAGTGGATCGAGGTGTAATGGGATCGGATAGGATGTGGCCGGAAGTAAACAATCCGAATAGTCCAAATCGCGGGAGTTGGGTTAAGTCATCGGCAAGATCCCCGTCTTCACAGTGATCAGTTCACTAACACCGAGCCAATTCCCAGCCATAGAAAGAATCCGGTTTGACAGTGACAGCCGGCAGGGCCCAGGTATGGCTGGTCGGAGTATACCGCCGGGTTGACTGCTGCCTCTTCCTTTCGCCTTCGCCATGTATATGTGCGTCTTTCCCGTACTCGAAAATCCGACGCTGCATTAGTTGATTGTATTGAGCTGGAAAGCTCCATAGTGCTCGTACAAAGGACGAATGAGGCCTATACAAGGTGAAGCTATTACCGAGCTGTTAAGACTCTCTGCTTTTATTCGGTTCACGGCTCGGAGCGGCATTTCGGGGATACGTTCGAGAAGATATATATGGATCGCGGTCTCTCGATTGGTCTAGGCATCCAAGCTAGAATGTGGAAGCGACAAAATCGAGTCAACAGGACAAATCGAAAGGTGGCGTAGAGCGTATAGTTCATGAAGGTCATCAAAAGCCCAGCCAACGCGGCGGACGCCCCGCGTCTGGAGTACTCTGAACAAGAGGTCGATCGGGATTAGTGATTATAGTGAGGTGGTCCAGTTCCGTCGAGAGCATAAAAAGAAAGGGCAAGCTGCGATAGTTTAGCGTTGTTGAGGACTAAAGCCTCAGCACTATGATATCCGATAATGTTCGTGAGAAAGCAAGAAAGGGAGCGGTATCTTGACACGTGACCGACAGATAGCTCCTAGACCGCTCCAGCGGTGAGGTATACTGCCGGCAGTTCTATCTTCTCTGATCGGAGGACTATTCGCCTCCGAGCTTTTTCGTCCCATTGCTTCGTTGAATTGCTGCTGATCCTATAATGGATGCTGAATCATGCCGCTGATTCTGTCCAGAGCCCGGGTGTATGGCAGGGCAACTGGTCCGAGCCTTGTTAAGCTCAGCCGCTGTACCTCCGTCGGCGCCCGTCTACGTCCAGCAGCGCTGAGCAGAGTGGCCGCGAGCCCAGCGGAAAACCGGCGGTACAACAGTAACACGGCTGAGGTTTGTGTCTTCTGAGCCATAAATGCATATTGCGCTAACCTGCAAAGGCTGAATTGCAAGCGACATCCTCCGACGCCTCGTTTGGACACGCGCAGTCCATCGAGGATATTCGACTGCAGGCCGAATTCGCGAAGAACAAAGATATCCGAGAGTATTTACGAAAATGGCGGGCGCTCAGGCCGGATACTCTGGACCCAGTCCGCGATATCAGCATATCGGATCCTTCAGAACCGTGGGTCGGGAACATGGTCAATTTCGGTTCGGGCGAGGAGACACTTGACGATCAGCTGCGACTGACGGACGAGGACATGTCCGACTTTGTCGATTTTGGCGATGAAGGGGAGGGAGCGGACGACTATCTGCATCCCGGCGACCTGGTCGCTTTTAGGCCGTAGGTGTTTCTTCCAAAGCTACGGAAAAAAGGCTAATATTTAGCAGCAACTCAATGTTGAGACATGCCATCTACGTCCGAACGATTAATAAACAACACCAATTCTATACACATCGAGGGAAATGGCAAATCGCGGAGCCCAAAGATGTAGACTTCGTGGTGAGGGGATTCACAAGCCCCAAGTCGGTCTCTCGCCTCCACCCATACTTTCCAGATACCACCGCCGTGCTTTGCGGCGATATGCAGTCAACGATCGAGGGCGGAGTACCGCGCGAGGCGGGTGCATATCTTCTTGACAAGATCAACCAGTTTGAGATGCAATCACATGCACTTTATCGGGCCAATTCCGCTCGATTCGATAATATCTACACACTAGTCGCCCATAAGGAGAAGCAGTTACAGATGACACTAGACGAGTTAGCCTGCGCTGCGCTGGAAATCATGCCCGAGCAGGTCAATGATGTGATCCGATTTGTCGTCCACCGAGCATGTCGCCAATATCCGCTTTTGATAGACAGTGATCGGAGCTCTCTGTTTAACCATGAATACATGATATTCCCTACTCCGATCGCCAAGATGCTTGACAAGGTTACAACCTGGTGCCATGAGTACCAAGCTCATCTCGTCCAGTCAGCTTCGCTAAATAAATCGCCACCGAGAGATCATCCGATGTCGGCATTCATTTATAAGGCACAACAATTGATTCGAAGGAGCCGGGCAATTCGTTCACCGACAGTGATGGCTAGCGTAGGCCCATCGTCACAACGTTTCGTTCCTGGGCAGGATGGAAATCCTTGCGTGGTGCGGCGGGTGCTAACCGACGCCTTTACGGCAGACGACAAGCTCATTATACAGTTTCTCCAGCTTTGGTGCATCCCGCCGAAGAGGATGAGATCATCGGCTTTGCAGTCAGTTGGATCGCATATCATGCGCGCAACGGGCATGTATAGCACGTTAGATCTGAATGCTGGCTCTGCCCCTTTGTTTCTGCAGGAAATTGGGGTCTTTGCGCCATGGGAGAACCCGCGCCTCCTGGATGCAGACCTTTCGCTCTCCACGCCACCACCTACCGTCAGCGAAGGTGATGAAAACAGTAGCCTGACTGATGCAATGGCCACTTTACGAAAGGACTGGGGCGAGTTGCCCGTGTATTGTGTCGATGCTGTGGATGCGGAGGAGATTGACGACGGCATCTCACTTGAGCGTATCCAAGGGTCAGAGGACACTTTCTGGGTTCGCGTCCACATCGCCAATCCGTCTGCTTACCTAGCCAGTGATCACTTGAATGTCCAATATGCGTCGTCGCGGTTACAGACACTTTATGTCCCCGACAGGACGTATCCGATATTTCCCAAAGATTTGACACAAAAGAACTTTAGTTTGGCCCCTGGCCGACCTTGCTTGACATTCAGCGCCAAGATGAATTTCGAAGGTGAGGTTCTGGAGACAGATGTGTGCAACGGGACTCTTCAAAATGTCAAATATATCACCCACGACAAGCTGCGCAGTATTCTTGGTGTTGAGCCCGATGAATCCATGGAGCCCTTGGTCGTCGGAGGGAAAATGCCCAGACGATCTCGTCCTGGGATACAAGACACAGTGTCACCAGAAGACGAGAGCACATTCCACACCCTGCGCAAGCTAATGCTCGGGTTCCGCGAGCACCGCCGCCAAAACGGCGCGATGGAATGGCCTCTTTCAATGAACCTCAGTGTCTCGATGAGCGCCGGAAACGAACCGCTCCCGGAGCCGTCTATGCAAGTCAGCCAGGCCGGCTACTACGTAGGCGACCCGATCATCCAACTGCGCCCGCAGCAGCGAGACCCGCACGAAGTCGTGGATACATCAAAGCACGACCTGGTCTCCTTACTTATGAACCTCGCCTGCTGGGTCTCGGCCAAATGGTGCGCTGAGCGCAACATCCCCGCCGTCTACGACGGCACAAACTACCACCCGGAACTCCCCCGCCTAACCAGGGACAATATGTCCGAGTACGGCGGGGAAGGGTTCTTCCACCTCGCCGCCCCCCGTGGCGTCTCATCTCCGCAACCAATGAAACACATTCCTCTCGGCCTAGACGCCTACGTGAAATCCACCAGTCCCCTCCGCCGCTTCACCGACATGCTAGCCCACTACCAAATTGAAGCCGCGCTGCGCTTCGAATCCGAGAACCAGACCCGTTTCGACGCGCTCGACCCCTCCCACGCCGACCTCCTCCCCTTCAGTCATGCCGCAGTCGAAGAGTATATCTCGCGCACGCGCTGGAAGCACAACCGCATCCGCGCAATCGACCACATGTCGAAGCAATTCTGGGCGTGCATGCTCTTCTTCCGCGCGTTCTACTTTGCAGAATGTGCGCTCCCCGAGACGTTCGAGTGTCTCGTGCACCGGCCGCTCAGCGCGACGCCGCTTGCCGGCACGCAGTATGATACTGGTTTCCTGGGCGCGATTACCAGTCTCGGTCTGCGGTGTGCTATTTCCGTTCCGCCGTCCTTGGAGGGTGTTGAAATCCTGTCTGTTGTTGAGGCGAAGGTTACGGGCGTGAATATGGCGAGGTCTCTTGTTATGATGGAGGCGACAAGGCTGGTTAAGCCGTTCAAGCGCGTTGGGGAGTGGGCGTAGCTGGATCAACTATCGGCGTTCTGGCTCGTTTCGATTTTTGAAGCCCGAAGGGAAAAGCTGTGCTAGATGTAATATATCTGGCTTGATGTATATTAAACCATCCACTCTAGATAGAGAAGACTTGTACATTATCAAAAGAACATTCAGTTGACCTCCACGGCCTACCCTCTCGACTAGTTAAGCCCCGGCAAGCCGGAAACCAGATATCCGGGGCTTACTCTCGGAGTTCACGATAGTAGCAATCCCGAGACTAACTACTACTTACCTCCGACAATGAGTCGAGATGAATAATTCGGAGACAGTATTTAAGTAAGCACTCCAACTCATTTGTCATATTGTTGTCAAGTATATGAACCCAAATAAGTACCAACTACGACGCCATCAATGCCTACACTTCAACATTACTTTGACCCCCAGACCCGAAACCACCACTATTGCCATCATGGCCCACAACATTCTTTTAACCGGCACCTCAGGCTACCTAGGCGGAACGCTCCTGACACACCTCCAAAAAACAAAGTCCACCCTGCCACCCTACAACAAGCTCTACGCCCTGACCCGCACAGAATCCCAAGCTTCGTCCGTCCGCAAATACGGCGCCGAGCCTCTGGTCATCGACCTTAACGATGCTACCTCAATAACTTCTACAATCATTGAGAACGAAATCACCATCATCTTCTTCCTCATCGATGCATTTCTCCCGACCACGCAGAAAACCATGATTGCTGCCCTTGGAACCGTGAAGGAGAAGACGGGGAGACAGGTGCACTTCCTGCATACGACGGGCGCGAAGGCGTTTAGCTCGCATGTTGGGATTACTGCCGCAACAGAACTGAAGGATACGGATGAGAGGCTCTATGAGATTCAGAAAACGACGAATGCGCCGGAGAGTTATAGTTGGTTTAGTCAGGTTCGTCTACATCGGACCTTGTTTGAGAGACTAGATGGTGTTAACATCAGAGTAGATCGCACGCACGAACGCAGATATCGTCGATTCAGCGGAGAGCCACGGTGTAAAGGCTTACATCTTCGCTCCGTGCATCGTCTACGGCGAGGGAAATGGGTACGGAAACAAGATCTCCATCCAGGATGTGGCGATTGTCAAAGCTGCGAGGGCGGCGGGGAGGGTGTATAAAGTTGACAGTGGCAAACCAGTACGCATGAGCCATTTCTTACCCCTTAATGGAAGCGAGGTGCTTATGAGATAACAGGTCTGGCCCGTCTCGCACATCCACGATACAACGACTCTCTACGCGCAGATCCTAAGACAGATCCTGTCGGGTACGGAAATCGGATATGGACGGGAGGGCTTCTATCTTGCGTCCTCGGGGAGTGTGGCGTGGGATGACATCTACGCTGCCTTTGCGGCTGCGCTGTATAAGCGCGGTGTCATTGACGATGATGCTGTTGAGATGGCGGATGAGGATGCGCTGGAGAGGATGGGCCGTGGCCTGGATTTGAGGAATGGAAATATCGCAGTGCAGCTTGGTGGGAACTGTGTGTTTACGGCTGTTAATGGGAGCAGGATTGGATGGAGGGCTGAGTATCCGCCAGAGCATATCTTGGAGGCTGCGGATGAGGAGGTCCAGCTGATTTTGAAGACGTTGAATGGTTGAGTAGATAGAAGAGCATGTGGGTGGGAAGGTCGGTTCGATTTCCTGTATTGTACATACATAGAATATGCTTCAGGGTCCTGTCTTCCAAGTCCTTCTGGGATTTCTCTCTCGAGAATTGATAGTAGTCACCGAGCTATGCCGATGTGTATCGCCGTTGGAGGTCCCGTCCCTCTCAACACGAAGCACAAATGCAGCCCCCCCCTCAAGCAGCGAATTGTTCAGTAGCTACGAAAGGCATATTGAAATTGTTCGCCCAGCACTATATATAGCACCTCGTATCTGGTAATCTGCAGCTGCTGATACAGCCAAGCGTGCAAACGTACGTGATTCCTTGGTGTATTGGCGTTAATCTTCCTGGGGTGCCGAAGGGTACGAGTGATCTGGGCCAGACAGCATATGGATATGCTATATTTGGGCACAGGGTGTAAATATATAAGCAAACCTCCCGTATAGTGGCGTGATCTGTCCCGGGGCATCAGGCAGATGCAGGAATACGAGAGATCTGCAGTGGGATTGTGCGGTATTTTGTGATCCCTATGTTTCTAGGTACAGATGTGACGTCTCGGCTATCGATCACTGCCTTCCAGAGTGGGGAGGTGCTGCTTATTCTCGTGTTCTGCTATTGACAATGACGGTGAGGTTCAGGCAGACAGGAGGATTCAGGAGGCAGAATGAAGATATAAAGGTCTTCGTTGGTTCCCCCCAAGCTCTGAATCCTATTATCATCACTACTATCCTCAGGCCTCTTCCCTGATCGAGAGTATTCATCAACAACCTTACCAACTATTCCACCCAGATTTCCACCACCTCCTCAAGCGAGATGAAGTCCATCCTCCCCATTGTCCTCGCTGTGATCGGGTACGTCAACAATCATCTCCCTTCGCTCATCCTTGTTCTCTCCAGAGTCAAGCTAACAAAGGTCATCATCCAGCTTCGCCGCCCATGGTCCGTTATCCCAGCCTCACTCCTCTATCCATAAATTCGACCCTTATTAACGTACAACAGGCTACGCCGTCTCCTGCCAGTCTCAAGGCGGAGCGTGCCACGACGGCGACCGCCACTGTCCTTCCGGCACGCGCAGTGTGTTTTGGGATACCGGCTGCTCCAGTGCGTTTTGGCCATGGGAGGAGGATGACAAGTGCTGTATTTAGATGAGATATGAGGTGGACCATTATTTGTTGCGATGGGTATGAGAGGGACGATTGGAGACTGAGCGGGAGAGATCAGACTGTTTTTGCTGGGTTGCGTCTTACTGTGACGGAAGTCTGCTAGTTCGCAATCAACTCTTTTTTTTCTTCCTCTTATCCTCCCAGCTCAAGATCCTGCCATTCCTGTGTGGTTACCACGGGGACTAGTGGGTTCTTATTAGGAAGAAACGATCCGCTAGAGATATTTGCCATCTCGCAGCTCTGGACTTCAGTTCCTTCTTTTCTCTCAACGGTTATATCTTAAATCAAAGCTATACGTCAACGAAGAGTATATACATCGAAATAAAAAACAGCCTACTCCTCCGAACAGGCCTCAGACTAAGACTCTTCCAGGACCGGAATGGGTTCAGCCTCCTCCAGGTTGGCCTCCGAGTCTTCTGACGCCGGCGTGAATCTGTTCTGTCGCTCAAGCTCATCCAGCCAGCATGTGCTGTCAAGATACGCACTCCTATCCCTCGCCATCTTCCTCACCCACCGTCTCACCGGCTTCGCATTGCTCTCTCTAAGCCACCAAATCATCAATTCCCTTGCTGCAAAAGTATCCTCCATGCAATCATGCCCGTTCTCGCTCAGCTGCACGAATCTGCCCAGCAGCTCCGCCATGATATCTTTCAGCTTCCATAACCTCCCCAACCGCGCGCCAAACTCGCTACCATATTTGTTCTCCACGGTCCGTCGGAGCAAGAGCTGGGGATCGACGACACGCTCTTGACACAGCTCCGGTTTCTCAAAGTCGTTGTGCACCGACCAGCCGATGATGATGGTCTCCGCGTCAATGTGCTCGAAGAGCGCATTCTGCGCCGCGGTCACATCGGGGAGAACACGTTTCAGCCTGCTGTACTGTTTGTATGGATTTTTCGTTAGCCCGCTGAACGGCGTGGCATAGTTGGCAATAGGCCTCGGTGACCTGACAAGTTGGTCGACCAGGACCTTCCCCGTCAACACGTCAATCACGACAAGCTGCGCCAGCATACTCTGACCCTGCGCATCCTGCACAAACTCACAGTCTAGTGCAACGGCCCCCTTCTTCGGCTCCTTGGGGTCTCTAGCCGTCGCACGCGCAAACCCAGGCCGTCCGGGCCTTGGAAATCCTGCCTCGAGCAGATCGTACTCAGAATGCGACAGCTCTGTCAGCTTATGCAGGAGCTCGTCCTGCTGGTCCTCGCTGAGGAGCGTCTAGCCGCCGTTCTGCGCCGCAAAAGGGTGGTCGAGCCGCAAGCCAATGTTCTGCGCCTTCTTGTACTTCTCCGCAGCGATTTGCTTGAGCCAGTTGAATTCGGCGCGCGTCGCCTTCTCCGTGGCCCGGAGGGCCTGAATATCAGCGCTCTTCTGTGACTTCCTAATTCCAGCGCGCTGTTGATCGAAATTGGAACATATCTCCCACGTTTTCACGGCATTATACCGCGCCTCAAGCACAGCTTCGGCCGCCTCTTCGGCTTCTTTCAGAATTGCAGCGCTTACAACATCCGCAAGCTCGACCTCGCTCTTCATCCGAAGAACCACTTGATGCCGTGTGGCTTCGGCTCTGATAGCGGTATTGATATGCGGATGCACATAAGTATCCGCACCCCAGTCAGGGCCGCTCAGGCTCTCTGCTTGGTGTGGCGCTCTTCCATCCACTTCTCTTTGGCTTTCTCCTTCGCCGCTTCTATTTTGGACCTTGTTTTGCGCTCTGCTGTCTTGGATGGCTTTGCCTGGATGTAGAGGGTTTGATCGTCCTTTTCCTTCTTTCGTGCTTGCTTTGCACGTTTCGTGGGCCTGACCTCAACGTCGATGTCAGGCTCGGTGCCGGTGTCCCGGTAAGTCGGGTCGGCGGGGCGTCCGCGCTTATGCACCATGATCTAGCGATATATATGATGGTATGGAAATAATATAGTACAGTATAAGGCGGTAATGTGTGCGTTTGATGGGCAGCAATTCATTCACGGCTCTCACTTGATCAGGGCGATTCCCCTGGCATATATACATGGATATGGCACCCTTCGCTGAGAACATCTGGAGAGTTTCACTTGCTAATTCGGACGACGGCACTGTGTAGTAGAACTTTGCTCATTATGAGCAAGGATAGAAACTGTTTCATAGTATGTTTGATGAGTTAAGAGGACAATGAAACCTCGATGGTCTCTTTATGAAAGTTGCTACATAGTGAATGGCTGCTGGAAGTTAGGGCAAGGCGTTTCATGAAGAAAGAGCCCAGCCAACAAAAATAGCATCGAGTAACAAGGAACAGGTAAGACAATATGCCATGCCATGATGCCAGCGCCCGCGCGACATTTGCTAACTTTCCCCCCTCTCATATTACTTTATCTCTCCTGTGTCTGGAGTCACCGCTGCCTCAAGCATCGTGTCGTCCCTTCCTCCTACATCTCAGGTAAGGTGGTAATCATACCGCAACAAATGGAAAGGGCGCTGCTAGGTACATGAAGTCTCTCGCGCCGAGGGTAATTTCCAATCACATACTCCTGCAGAACAGGGGCCACCCCTTGGTTTGATTTGCTGGGTGGTGTTCAAGACGACGGCGCAGGGCTCTTTGTTTCCCGTCCACGGGTACCGGGACCGTGCCTGATGAACCCGAGGTTGACATGACATGGCGTCTATTCAGTATAGCACTTCCATGGGCAAGCGGGAGCGGATATAGAACAAAGAGCTTATGTTATTTTTATTATAGGAGTGGTGACAAGTAACAAAGGGAGCTTTGGTATGTTTTGCGAGTTGTTTTAGGAGTGCGCTGGACTCTTATGGCTCTCGCCTTGGCATGATTATGTTGGGTTTATTATATCTTACTCATTTTGGGATGGAATAAGATGCGATGGGATGAAAATGATGCATAGTCTGACCTCTAGGGACCGGTAGGGGGGGACTAATCTGGTTTTGTACATAGGTAGAGTTGATGTCGAGTAGAGTAATGTGAAGTAGAATGAGATGAAGTAGAGTAGGTTATAAGTAAAGTAGGTGATGAATAGAGTACACGTTTTAAGTAGTGTAGGAAGTAAGTTAGATAGTTAGTAGAGTAAATGTTTAGTGAATTACATGTCCAGTAGATTAAATGTTTAGTAGAGGAGAGGTTTAGTAAAGTAAATGTTCAGTAGAGTAAATATTGAGTAGAATAGATGTTAAGTAAGGAAGACGTTATATAGAGGTCATGTAGAGTAGATGTCGAGTAAAGTGTATACCGGGTCGGAGCGCTACACGATGCTGGAACAAGGCTCATAGTGAACAGTAAATTAACGGTCCCTAATGTAGGGCCAGGACCAGCTCAATCAACCTGATATGTGCTGCAGAGTTTTGGGCAGACTATATACAGTATTATCTATGTCTTTTTACCCCCATCTATATCCTCGGCACAATTCCTAATGAACCCCACGAGTTTCCCCCTCCCCTCAACCTTCAGCGGCGCCTCAATATGCATCGCCCCCTGAACATTCATCCTCTCAATATCCAGTCCAAGATCTTTCCCTTTTGCCTCCAGCTGTTCCGCAACCCAGAGCGGGATGACTTCGTCGTTCTCAGCGGAGAGGAGGAGGATAGGGGGCACTTCGCCCCCATTGGCAGTACCAGTTTCTGAGAAGCTCTTGTGGTGTTGAGCAAGCCGTTCAAGATTTCCCGCAACATCCCACGTATTCCACGAAAACGGATGCAAGTACCGATACGGTAGCCATTTTTGCGGATACAGCGCGATCAGCATGTCCTTGATACTGGAGATTGGTGCTTCGAGGATCAAACCGGCTACATTATCTCTCTTGACACCGGTCGGTTCTGTCTCGGTGCTCGTGGAAAGACGCTTTGCGAGAGCTGAGCTCGCAACTGCTGCGCCGAGGCTATGACCCCAGAGGACAATGCGGAGATCATGGCCTTCCTCTGTATTGGAGTCATGGACCCAGTCGAGGAAAGCCTGTGCGTCGGCTTCAATGCCTCGCTGTGTTGCGCGGCCTGAGGACTTCCAGTAGCCTCTATACGAGAGGGCCGTAATGATATACTCGTATTCGTGCTCAGTACCATCCGTCACGGATGATGATGAAGATGATTCCTGTATCGCCTTCATAACGAGCGAAAGCAGCGGAAGCCGTAGGGGTGTTGAGCCGCCGTTGCCCTGGAAATAACAAATTACCACCTTAATCTTTCTCTTCTTCTTCGCCGCCCCTATCCCTCCATCCCCAATTTTTCGTACTGAAGACGCACATGAAGGCAGCCGCCCCTCACAAACAGCCAACCTCGTCCCATCCTCACTTCTGATAGACGTTTCAGACCAAGCGACACCTCGAAACTCTCGCTTATAATCCTCTATCTTCTCAGAGCGTGAGAGGGGTGGAAGCCAAGAGAGGTAGAGCAGTTTATCCTGCAACATGACGATCCAGAAACATTTCCAGGTCCAGAGGGTTAAGAGAAGACCGATGAAAATTGTCGGCGGGATGAGGATAGAAGGTATTGACCCGGTAAGGAACGATCGCCTCTGTACGCGGTTGGGTTGTGGATGCTGAACATTCTTGACGACTAGACCTTTCCTTGAAATCGGAGGGAGATTATGGCGCTGGGTGCCATTGCCCAGACGAGTCCCACTGAGGCAGTATAGCGGCCTGCTCATTGACCTGGAGAAAGCATTCTGCGATGGATCGCGCCAAACGCGCCGTAAGTTCCATCGCGTAGTCATGAATCGATGGCAAGGTGTTGGTGGAGATGGAGAGAGGTTGGATGGAGCGGCCGCGAACGATACAGTAGGTATGCCCATGCATAACGACGAATTACTAAGCCATGCACACTCCATCGGGGCATAATGTAGCCCTAACGAGCAGCAAACCATGAGCGGGCTACTCACTAAGTGATCGTTTAAGGATGGGTGTAGTCCTTGGTTTATATTACGTTCTTCCCTAAATCCCTTTTGTTAGCTTCAACTTCGAGGTTTTGCTGCTACGCCCGTAGTCGTAAACCTATATAATTCGAGGCAGGACATTGTAAGCGTGCGGCAAAGACGGAAAGAATAATTGATTGCAAGATAATTTCAGAGAGAAGTTGATAGTTTCTATGTCTATGTCTATCCTTGGAAATTGAATGCTTTTGATAAAATTTTCTCTAAGGTATCTGACTATCCCGAGTCCATCACCCTCATTTTCATCATCAGCCCAGTAACCAAACCCAACCACCTCCAGCTCCGACTCCCAAGTCAATCGCGGTTCAACTCCTAAAAATAGGGATGTCAGCCCAAGTCCTAGCAGGAGCTAGAAAAAGCAACGCGAATTTGCCCATATCCGTCCTCGGGGAAGAGAAGCAACAGAAGAAAGCCAGAATATACATAAGCTGCAACGTCAAATCCCCCCTAATCTTCGCTTTAAGTTGCACCTCCACATCCAAGTTCAAGTCCAACCTCAATCTCAACTGCTCATTACTACCCCCGCGCCGCTCCTGCACCTCTCTCCCGCCGGCGCTCCGCCCACTCACACCCCCAACAACGCCGTCCGTCACCCCGCCCACAGTCCTAACAGCCTTGCCGTGGATATTGCGCGCCATGTCGCCGGACGCGTCCTCGGAGTCCTTAATCCGCGTCAGACGCTGTGACTGTCCGCCCGCTGCACCGTCGCTTTGGTCGAGCACGAGGCGCTGCCGGCTGTTTGGGGCTTGCGGGTGCGTCCATAGGGCAGGGGCTGGGCCAGCTCCGAATGAGCTGGTATCTTTAGAGGCTGCGGGCTCCGAAGATGGGTAGACGTAATTGCTGTGCTCGTGCTCGTCGTCGGCATCATGGACGGAAGAGTGCCGCCATTCGGGCTGCTGGACGGCCAGGCTGCTCTCGGCGGGGTTGGCGGCGAGCTGCGCGGCTGTGTCGGGTGGGAGCTCCGGTTCGCCGGTGGTTTGGGGCTGGCAGCGGCGGAGCTTGGGTGGGCGGTGACGGGGTGCCCCTGGGGTGGAGGACGTTGGGCTAGATTGAGAGAGGTGCGGCTCATCATCAGGGGAGACGACGCGGGGATTGCTGTCTGTCACAGTTTCAAGCTGTGGGTCACTCATTTCGTTGAAAAATGTCCTTGATGGCAAGAAAGTGGTAGAGGAAAAACCCTGGTGAGGCCTATTGGAAGTCTCGGAGGCAGTTGACCGCACGGGGAGGTCTATATATTAGCCAACCCGGCAGGTAGGAACAAAGAGGGCGGCGGGGCACTGTTCAATAAGCTTAAAGCTCGACCGATGACAGCGTGGCTGGTCAAGAACTCTAGGTGGCCTATGGCAAACCATTCGGCCTCGATCCCACGAATATGTCCAGGGGTCGTGCTCGCTGGGAAGGAAGGAGGTTACTGCGCGAATGTTTGGACAAGACGACTTTAACTATGGCTCGAAGCTGGTCAAACTATACATGTAAGATTAAAATAGCATTTCCCCTGTGTAATTGGAGGGATGCATACCGGGTGGCATAAGCTGACTATAGCTGTCAGATAGTTATTGGAGGGTTCCAGCCCGAGCAAATCGTACCTAGGAGAACATCTCAAACCACCTGAACTTTCTTCCTCTGGCGCTCAAACCAGCGATAGGATCGGTTTTGTTCCATGGAAACAGTGTGTCCTGTTCATGTGAAATTAGTGTCCTTTGACATTGTGAGTATCGTGTTGTCAACTGAGAGAATCACAACCGAGCCTGTAATTGCAGTTCAGGATACATAATAATAGATACAGTATGTGGAGTTTAATAATGTACACAAAGGCTGGGTGCCTGCACAACCATGAGCGTAGTGAGTTACTTCCTACCGCGCCTGTCAGCACGATAAGCATAGGTAGACTCTAGGAAAACTCACAATAACGCCACTGTCAAATCGCCATGAATTCTAGCCTTGAGCTCAACCTCCACGTCAAGGTTCAAATTCAGCCTTAGTTTCAGCCCGTCATTGTTGAAGAGTTGCTGATCCTGCCCGAACTGCTCCGTGTTCGAGACTTCATGCTGCGACTGGATCTCGCCTGCCCCATTCCTCGTCGTCGAGACTTGGCAAGCCGAATATGTTTGCATTGCCTGCGAGTTCGAATCGGAGTTGGCATCACGCGTCCGATTTCGTGTAAAGTTGTTCTTGGGATTGACGTCTGGGTTGCTGTTGACAGTGCGGATGGGGCTCGAGTTGGACGTCGTCCGAATGCCGGCGTTTTCTGTCATGACACCTTTGTGGTCTTGAGTCCGGTTGCTGTTGTATTGCGTGGTATGAGTAGTCTGTCTCCGCCCCTGCGCCGAGTTGGTTCGCGCCGGGGCGTTTTCGTCCTCGTATTCATATTCGTAAGCATAGGGATAAGCGGGCAGGTCGCGTTCAACCTCTTCGTCAACGTCTGAAGTGTAGACGTCATCTGAACCGTGCGAGGGCTTGCGGGCGGGCATATTGCGAGCCATGAATGTGAATGAGTAAGTGGTAGTCCGGTCTCAGCGCCAAAAATCGAGCCGAAAAGGGTTGTAAGCACTAAAGCATAGTTAAGACAAAGCCTAGAATGATAGCAGGCCGTAAGCTAGAATAAAAGCCGCGGCGGTGGCTTCAGTAAATGGGACAGGACGACAAATGTGTGATGTGGCCAAGACGTGGACTGCTGCGTTCTAGGGTTCTCATACGTCAGAAACTTGAGAAGGAGTTGCATGTGAAGAGGCAAGCCAGTGGTTCTGCCAACGATCAAAAGTGCTACATCGATCGGGTGTCAAGGCTCGCTAACCTTATCGACCAGCCCACCTGGTTTCCATGGTTGTCTTCAACTGGCAAACGCTGGTGGTTCGATCTCGGCCTGTATGGCGTTGTTACTGTGTATGCCCACTCTCTCTTCTTACCATTTCTTGCGATAGTTGTTTATCTAAAGCATCTAAAATATTAACAACGACTTCCTCTACCTAGCTATGTAAGCATAACTGAGGCGAAATAGAACAATTGATCACGGATAATGCTACATAGCAAAGATGGCCTCTCTCGCTGCGCGCAAGGCCCCCTTCCAAAGGGCATATTCCGGTACAAAGGGGGACGTACGCCCAAGAGGCTTCCGCGCTACTCGAGATATGTTCAAAGATCCGTCCAGCAGGACAAAAGATGCAACTGGCTCAGTTTTGGGCCGCGGCCGGACAGCAGCAAGCGATCTAGGGCGAGCCGCGAAAGGCCTCGGCGCCGATGACAGAAAGAAGCCTACTCACGCTTCCGCTCCCGTGGAAGAAGCGCGAGAGACTATCAAAGAGCTTCATGACGAGATGAACGAGGGTGTTAGATTGGATAACGATTCGTACAAGTACAGCGGACCCGGGCATGTGAATGTCGCTGATGGAATGAGTGACGGGAGTCCCCAAAGACTTTCTGGACGTCTACCGCTCTCGTTGTCAAGCTTAGACGGACTCGCCGTCGGCGAAGATGGCAAGATTCTAGACAGGGACGGTCGAGCAATTGGTAAAGTCATCGAGGGCGACCCTGGAGACTTGATCGGGCAAATCGTGAATGGCGACGGTGAGATCTTGGACGAGGACGGAGATCTGATTGGATGTGTCGATATCCTGGTTGAGAATGATGCAGAGTCGGAGGGAGACAAGGATGGCAGAGTTTGGGGCGACGACCCTGATGGTAATGCGGTGGGAGAAGACGGCATGACTGCGCCTCAAGCAAGATTAAAAGAAGAGACATACACCTCGCCGGAGACAATGGCGGAGAAGAAGGGTCGTGCTTCTCCAATGAAAGACATGGTGGAATTTCCGAATTCTCCGGAAGAAGCCGATGAGGAAGCAATCCGTGGCCAGACAGAAGAGGAAGGCGCAGACGGCCGGAACCGAGACCGGGACGAAGTGCCGCCGCTTTCCACCCTCCAGGGTCTCATCTGCAACACTCTCGGCGAAATTCTCACCCCCGATGGCAATACGGTCGGAGAGCTCGTTGATGGTGACGCCATGAGAATCTGCATCGAAAGGCTGCAGCTTGACGATCATGGCCAGTTCAAAGACAGCCGAGGAGTCACTGTTGGCAAGGCGAGGCCTATTTCGAGCAGTCAGAGCAATGCCCTGAACAACCCTGGCTTATTACAGGAGATAAAAGCTAGGCCAACGAACGGCAAGGTAGATTCTGTTGGCTCCGGGGCTCTTGAGGGCCTCACCCTGGATGAAGACGGGCTGGTTTACGACTCATCTGATCAGGTCGTTGGCCGGTTGGTTAACGGGGGCCATCTCCGCAATCGTGACCTTGACGGACTGCCGTCGCCTCCAGCTGAGACTCGCGACGCTACGAACGGAATCAATGATAATACAGATGCTTTGACGCCGGATGGGTCTCCTCTGTCGCATGACCTTGACGCAGAGAGAACCGGCTGGTGCAGTTTAGATGTGGAGGTCCCGGATATTGAGCCTGAGGCTGAGCCCAAGGAAAAACACGCTCGGTTTGACATGCAGAATCTCTCTCGTATTATCGTTAACGATAGTGGGTATACCGTGGACAATGGACATCTGGCGGATGAGATGTGCTCCATTGTCCACCAGACAGAGGACTCAGTCGATCCACTTTGCAGGCAAATAATTTTGGTAAGCTCTTTGCTGACCCCCCTTGCAATTGGCTATACTGATATTACGGTAGGACATCGAAGAGGCCAACCTCAAGCCCAAGAGCCGTCTGGCAGCAGAGCGCCTTGTGGAGGAAGTAAAGCCCTTGGTCACTTCAGCAGGGGATATTCTGCAAGACTGCAACAACACCCTCCGGGCTCTCGATTCCGACGGTGTAATTGCGTCCACAATAGAACCACGCGATCATTCCGCCCACAACGCCACAACAATTACAATTGAGTACCAGCTCGCCGAAGTCCTCAAAGACCTGGCACAGACAGTCATCGACACAATCACCACGAGTCGGTTCCGGCTATCCGAGAAGTCGAAGGAAATGTCTTACGCTAGGAGAAAGATCAATCCGCTGTGGACGCTCCTTTCCAACAGACTCTTCGATATCATCACATCTGTAGGACTGTTGCATACCGGTGTCATCGATCTACTTAGCAGTATGCTGAAAGGGCCATGGCTGGACATGATCCTCCGGTGGTTGCTATATGGCATCGGAGTCGATAGGATTATGGATAGACTAGGGATCGAGCAGCTCTTCAAGGCTTTGATAGACGGCGAGGCCTGGGTCTATAAGGTACTTGATGTATCTGGTGGTGGATTGGGCCAGTTGTTGAGGGGGTTGCTCGATCTTTTTGGGATTCATGGGCTAGTGGAGTCGGTGAGGGTAGGGATGGTCAGCGAGGCTCTGAAATTGGAGAAGTAGGTAGGTACACAAGTTGGCCAATGTATTTTGATGAATATCTATCTGTATAATGATGACATACGTGCACTATAAGTGCCTAATGTATATGTTGTTAATACATTGTTTAATCTATGGGATGACGGAAGGGGTGGCAGTATTCACTTATGATAACCGAGGCCATGATCATTGTAGCGATCCTATAGAAGACTATTATGTGTCTGCAGATTGATGTACTAAGCTAGTTCGTAGATAGCATACGCAGGACTAAGCCGGCGATTACCACCACCTACCTGGAACTCACCGTGCTTTGAGTTCTCGATGTGCCTAGGGCGGTCTCATAGGTTAGCCACATACCTTAACAATACTGTGCTTTGATGTCTTAATGTTTAGGGCCGGACTCAGCAACTGCATGTCCGAGGTCACTGGTCTAGCTAGGAGACCAAGCGCAGCGGACTCAAAGTTCGGAAGTTGCCACTGCTTCCCCCAAGCTGTATCAACGAATTCGATACGTTGCCCTTGCCATGGAAGATAGGTTTAGACTGCGGACCTAGAGTACGGCATGTCCGGCAGATCGTTGCAGAGAACCGTAGTTCTTGTAGGAGGGTGGCAGCGGCAGGGCTCGAACCTGCATCTCAGCTGGATTCCCTATGGGAGCCAGTCTATGTTACCATCAAACCACGCTGCCTTGTGAATAGGGGAATAGATGTAAGGGTAGGATAAAGGAGGGGATAGCAGCGGCAGGACTCGAACCTGCATCTCTCTTGGCTCTGGAAAGATCTAGTCTAAGTTACCATTACACCACGCTGCCATAGGGGAAGCCGAAGGGGGAAGGAGAAGGGAAAGGAGAAGGGAGGAGGAAGATGGAAGGGAGGAGGAAGATGGAAGGGAGGAGGAAGATGGAAGGGAGGAGGAAGATGGAAGGGAGGAGGAAGAT